>NC_081408.1:706875911-707475911 GCF_030272615.1 Cryptomeria japonica
TAATTGATCAACCCTATAACCCAGCACTACAAAAGTAAACCTCACTTCTACATCCTCAATGTGAGTGATTGTCATTGCTCTTCTGTCACATCAGGATTGAGTCAACCAAGTGACTTCAATGGATGATATTGTTCTTAGGATTAGTGCTTTACCAGTTGCACTAAACCCTATTACTCTTTGAATCACATCCTTTGTGATCTTGATCGGTGCTTCAACTTCCAGCCATAGAAATTGATCATGCACTCTACTTAACACATACCTGACCCAATCGACATGAAATTGATCAGGAAAATCAATGACATTCGACAAACCCTTGTTCTTTAGATGCAAATGTTCTACCTTCAACAGATCATGATCATAGAACCCTTTGAATTCATTTCTAATGAATTTATCTCCAAGTTCTTCAAGCTTGAAATGGATGAAGGAGAGAATATCTTCAACCAGTAACACATCGGAGGGCACAAATGATAGGGCACCAATCATGTTGATCTCTCCAACCTTCATAGGATGCGGCTTGAACTCAGGTTGTGGTTCTTTAATTGCTTCAACTAACACAAGAGTTGACACAGAAGCTGCCATGATGATCTTCAAACATTTTTTTCAAAAATGGGGTTTGAATACCTTCTCCTCTAGGGTTGCCAATCACCACTATCACACTACTTAATCAGTCCACACAAATAGCTCTAGCAAGATTTTGATCACCTTAGGTTGCATGGGAGCTCAATAATAATTACAAGAAAGCAAGGTAAATGAAATGTATTGTCATTTCTTTATTTATCCGTTAAGGTTTATCAGTGCTTCAATACAACAGATAGTTTAAACAATTTTGACCATTTACAACTTAAGGTACACTGATTTACTTCTTACCGATTTCTTGTTACTGATACCAGTACACAAACAACATTTACACTAACCCTCAAAACATTTACCAAATAAGAGCTTTAAACAAACTTTTATGCATCTAAACCATGCAAATAGACGTAACCTCATATTGGTTGAGGGGATTCAATAATAATCTTACCATATGTGCTCCCCTTGAGCATCAGTATGCCTAGTTTGAAGAGGAACTATCATCACCAGTGGATGATGACTTAGTTTCAAAATGATTCTCTCCTTCTTTGCTTTCTTCCTTCTTAATCCATGTCTTTTTCATTTCATTCCTCACCTCTTCAATTGTCTTCTTTCCTTTCAAGTCATTTTGCCCTTTCTTTTTGCCAAACTGGTTCCTATCTTCAAACCAGTTATAGGATTGGTTCCTGCATTCTCTAGCTAAGTGACCGATCTTATGGCAATTGAAACATGCCATACCAGTTGTCCTCCATGGTCCTGCATTATTTCTTTGACCCATTCTCATTCTACAATTTCCTACACCATGACCAAAATTACCACGAGTGGAATAGGTGGCACTGAATTGATTACTCATTTTATTAGGTCTAACTGGTTTGAATGGTGATCTTGATGCATTTTAATTGAACATGCATTATTTAGCTTTGTGTCCATATTTATTGCATGTAAAGCAATATCCATTGAAGCTTCTTCTATTAGACATGCTGCTAGATCAAGATTTACACTTATAAGCAGTGTGACCATACTTGTGACAATTATGGAAATAACCATCAAAGGTGAAAGACTTCTTTTGACTGACTGGTTGATTTCTACAGACATTAGACTTATGACCCGGTTTACCACAATGATTGTAAGAAGATTTAGAAAACATCATACCTTTCATTCCTAAATTGTTCCTTTTATCATCTGGAGTAGGAGAACCCCTTCAAGATGATAAGTCTAACTCAAAGGAGGGAGGATAAGGCCTCAAACATGTCTTTAGAATTTTTTTTATGGTTTTCAATCATGCATTCTGTGTTTGTAATAAAGAACCCCATCTTGTGAGCCAAACTCCTATTTTGGCATTTCTATAAGCCAATTAGGACTTTTGGACAATAGGGGATCAAATGTGTGTAGGAAATATTTATCCTAGTGGTTTTAGTGCTTCTAGGATGTTTTAGGAGGGGTTAGACTTGACCCAAGGCATTAGGAGGCAAAAGATGACATTTTGACAACTTTTGCAAAAGTTGTCAAAAGTTGTCATGAGCAACTTTTATGCACTTTTTGCATTTTTGTTTGTTTGAACTCCTCCAATGGCTCTAACCTCTTGGTTTCAGTTGAGAGAATTTGTGGAGTGGTTTATACACCTTGTGGATCCAATTCCAAAGGAGAGAGTGTATGGAGGAAAGTTTTGGTGACAACAAACTAATAAAATTCTGAGTTTTTCCTGCAATTATGGAGTTTTGGTATGAGGTACGGTACTATATGGATTGGGATCAATCCCCAATGATGTGAATTGGCTAGAGAGGAGAGTTATATTTTTTTTTTATTTTGTTTTAAGTTCTATTTGTGTGTTTTTCTCCTGATATTCAAATTTTACTATAGGTGCCCGAAAAACCAGGGTTTACCTTGGGTTTTTCCTCCTCCATGGCCATAACTTGCACTTTATCAATTTGAGACCCATGGGATTTTATGAAAGGAAATTATGGTTAGTTTATTCTAGGATTCCAAAAGTGTTTTGCATGAGGAGCAAGGGAGAGGTGTGTTTGTAATGACCCAAGGTAGACATCTCTATGTGGCTACCTAGACCTTGAACAACAAAGTTACCCTTGTATGCAAATGGAAATGATTCCAGCCATGTAACCCTGGAATCCATTATGGTTTATGGTTCCCCACATACCCATTGGGTTTTAATTTCCTGATTTACTCATCTGGATATAGGTGCTTCACAAATGGACATCTAATTAACCCTTTAGGATAGTCAACATCCTACTGGTTCATACCTTTGTTTATCAGACCCAGACCCTTCCTTTTGGGGAATTGTGTAACCTCCAAAAGGGTACTTGAATCCATAATTTTTTTGCTATGTTGTTTGAGAAAGTTTTAACTTAAGGTCCCTTTACCCGCTAAAAAGGGCTACAAGCAAATAGGCCTAATTGTGAAGGTACTATGGGGGATAGGGTTGAAACCTCAAAACCAGTGGTGGATCTGGTATAAGTGAGTCATGATTGACCCAAAAAAAAAATTCTATTCAAGTGAGTCATGATTGACCCAAAAAAAAAATTCTAAAGGTCCATAACCCTTGGAGGTCTCAAAGTGTATGTTTGAACCATTTAACCAAGTTGAGTAGGTATGAGTCTTGAAGATGATGAGAAGATTGAACAAATGTTGTAGAGCCCTATCTTGATAGGATCCCATTGTTTTCTTGAGGGGTCAGTGTCATACATTTTGAGGTGTTAGGCAAGTTACAAGGAGGGCTCTGCATCATCATCCTTTATCCTTTTGGATTTAGATGATTCTCTAGTTTTCATAGGACCTGTACTGAAGTAGCCAAGACTCATTGTCCCCTTTGTTCTCCTCTGAGCTTTTAATTGTTCATCTATCTTCTCAGAGCTTTCATTAAATTTCCATAGCTTTTTATTTCGCTCATTTGCAGTTTTCAACTCATTTTTGAGTTGTTCAATTTCTTTCATCATCTTCTCCTTTTCCTCTGCTTTGTCATGCAGATGTTCATCCATGGCTCCATTCTCCTGAGTGAGAATTTGGATTTCTTCATTTTTTTTCAATGATGATTGCATCATTTTCTCTTAGGGCTTCTTTAGCAAGCCTTTTGGATTTTTAAACTTTTGACAAAACTTCTTCTACATCTCTTTTTCTTTCATCTGCTATCCTATTGGCTTCTAGTATTTCAGTCATTCTTAGGGCCTAACTTTCATGCTCTCTTTTTAGATATGTGATTTCTTTAGTCAACTTCTTGTTCTTTTCCATCAGTTTTGAGACTACTTCTTTTGTTTCTTTAGATCCACTATGTTCAAAGATTTGATCTATGATATCCCAACTCTCATTTAGTCATAGAGCAAGTTCCTTTCTTTTAGCAAGTGATTTGCTCAATCTCTCCTTCAGTTGAGCAATCATTTCATTAGCTTCATCAATCTGTTTATGATACCGGTATTCCTCCATGATCTTTTTTCTCAAGCTCTCAAACTTTTCTTCAAAGGACCTAAGCTCTGATACCAATTGTTAGTATTAACTAGTGACTGAGAGGGGGGTGAATCAGTCAAAATGGTTTATACACAATTCAAACTTTCAAACTAACTGGTCTGCAACTATCCTTCAAAATTAACTTAAACATTACATTAATCATGAAAGCAGAGAACATCAAAGAAAACAAATTTGCTTGCACAAATAAGCATCGCATAACACTAGCAATTATACGTGGAAACCCTCAATTAGAGGGAGAAAACGACGGTGGGGATAACCCACAATCTCTTTTATTGCAATGAAAAAGAGTTCCCTGTTAAGAGCTTACAACCAGTTCTTTCTGAGAACATCACCCTATTAGGAGTGACTGGTATCCGGTTAAGAATACCTTAGAACCTGTTAAAGTTCACCTTGCTAGAGGACTTTACAACTTCATATTAGAAGTGACTCTATTAAGAGATTTTACATGAAGAACCGGTTAAGGTTCACCTTGTTAAAGGATTTATAATGCTGCAATTATTAGAAGGCAACAAAGATGATTGATTTGTCTAATGACACCACCTTTGTCTCATAGATCTACTTTGCAAGCTCTATTCTTCTGATTGGTGTCGGCTTCATCAATTCATGCCTCTATTTGTTGCACTCTATTTTGCTCCCCCTATTAACATTCACAAAGATTTTTTTCTCATTGGCAACAACACAATCAAAATGAATGATGTGAATATATTAGCATTTAGTTCTAGTACCATCTTTCCCTCAAAAAATCAAATTCAAAAATTTGTTATCGCACCTCAAATTTCTCTCCAAAAATCATTCTGGGAATATTGGTCAAGACAACAGTTCATGCCGAAAAGCTCGCCAATTGAAAAGAGAAGACTGTCAGTTCAATTGGATGTTATCTGAATTTTTCTAAGTTTGTCGGTTGAGACTCCTGTATTTGTGGTTGTCGCCTATGTACCTGTCCAATTCTGCCTAACCAGTTACCCCCTATATACTGGTCTACTCACTGCTTAGTTGATTAACCCCTATATACTGGTCTACTCACTTCTTAGTTGGTTAACTCCTATATATCGGTCTACTCATTGCTTAGTTGGTTAACCCCTATATACTGGTCTAGTCATTGCTGATAGGAATAAGGACTATTGTTCTTTATCAGCTACTCTTTACTCCTTTACTGATGGATTATATAGACTTAGAAGTTAATGTTGCCAACAATGACAACCATTTCACCGGTCATATAAAATGCATCACAATGCCAACAAATGATTAGTGATTTACGGTTTGGAAGGTGAGCTTGTATCATGGAAAGGAGTATCTGACCAGAACCAAAACTTGTGATGATTATTAGAAGGTGTGTTTCAAATTTCTAATGAATTTTTGTTAAGGTTTTAGTAGGTTTAAGACTGGTGAAGATATCATCAAATCGGTAATGATTTTTGTTATGACGGTGATCAATGATGAGTCTATATGAAGTCGGTAACATGACACAACCCACATGAAAAGATTTAATTACTGTTTTGGCACGATTCAAGGAAGAATTTCTTGGGAATCAGCAAAATGCTTTGTAGAGTGTTTTATGGTTTTTACTTTGGTACATATCGGATTTTCGTGATGGATTACGATCAACCAATGATTGATATTGCATTGTAATTTATTGCAATGATCTATATATCCATCTCAGATGATCTCTTATGATTTAAATTATAAATTCATGATGTAATTAGGATCTAGTGGCCGACCTAGTTGAGATGGCTATTTCAGATGACACAGTTGATTTTTTTCATGTCGGTGGTCTTAGAGAATGTGTTGAGCCATCCAATTTAAGTGTGAGATATGCCTAAGACTTGTAGAGTGTTGTGCATAACTAGATCTAATCAAGCAAGCAGAGAAGTGCAAGTAATAGATAATTTTCTTATTGTTGTTCCCTAACAATTGCAGCAGGTTAAATCCCTTAACCGGGTAGGTCCTAACAAGCCATAAACATTTAAGTCCCCTAATAGGAAATTTCTCAAAAGAGTGTTAAATCCTCTCACAAGGTTGATCCTAACAGATCATGAAGCTCCTAATTAGGCTGCTAGGCAAATCCCTTAACTAGGTGGCTCCTAAAAGGGTCTACTCCTAACAGGGCATATTCTAAGCTCCTAACAAGGCTAATCTCCTAATAGAGCATACTTCAAAAGAGTACAAACATTTGTGGGTTTCCACATCAAAAAAATTATGGTGTGCATGTGTGGAATGTTTTTCATGTGATGTTCTTGTTTATGTTTAATTTCATGCATTATTTTTGAGACACCGATTATGATGTTTTATAAGAAGTTTATCAATGGTTACCAATATTGATAAGAATTGATAGAGAAAAGTGATTGATCTAATAAGATAAGTTGGTAAATGATCAAATCTATATGATTGCTTAAGTGGTGAAAGAATTGATTAATATGGTAAATGATTTGATTAATGTGTTAAGAAAATCTGATAAAGATGTTGTTAGATCTTATTGAAGAAGTTGAGATATTTGTTAAATAGTTTCAGATCTGATATAAGTTTGATTTTGGGTTTAAAGTTTCAATTGGTCTTAATAATGCTTCACCCCCCTTCTCAATATTAATTGGATCCTCATAGGATTAACAAATTCAACACCATAGACAAGCGAATATGGAGTAGCTACAATAGGTGTGACAACACTTGTGTGATAGGGCCATAGTGCAGGATTAACTTGGATGTGCCAATTGCGGCCAACATCATCGACTATCTTTTTAAGGATTTTGAGAATAGTTTTGTTAGATGCCTCAACTTGACCATTACCTTGAGGGTAGTATGGAGTGGAAAAATGATGATGGATATGGAATCGATCATAAAGCTCACAAATATCATGATTCTTGAAGGGACAATCATTGTTTGTGACAATGGAGATGCAAACATCGTATCAACAAATGATATAATTGAGGATGAAAGGGACAATCTACTTACCAGTGACTTGGCTAAGAGGGACAACCTTAATCCACTTTGTGAAATACTCAATGGTTATGATAAATAATTTATGGTTGTTGGAGGATTGAGGGTGAATCTTTCCCATGAGATCAAGTCCCCATTGACAAAAGGGCCATGGAGTAGCGATATGTTGAATTTATTGTGTTGGGGCATGAATGAGGTCTCCATGAATTTGACACTGCTTGCATTTCTTAACACATTAAAATGAGTCTCTATCCATTTTAGGCAAGTAATAACCAGTCCTCATATGTTTCTTAGCTAAGGTTGGATCACTAGAGTGAGTCCCACATATACCTTTGTGGACTTCACATAATGTGATTTGAGCTTCATTACTCTCTAAACATCTAAGAAGAGTACCATCGAGACTCTGTCGGTAGAGTGTATTGGCTATGATGATGTAACAGGAGGATTGGCGATTGAAGGTACAATGTTGGTTATTAGAAAGGTTAGGTGGAAGGGTGTTATCATGAAGGTAGGTGAAAATATCATCATACCAAGGGGAATCAGAACCAACAACACATATTAATTCTGATGAAGTGATCTCTTGGTATTTGCTCAAAGATTATCTCGGTGAAGTACTTCTTGAAGTCATCCACCATTTTCTTTTAAGGCATTAGTTTTTCATCTTTGGTCTGATAATTATTATTTTTTTTATGAATTCCAAGTTGAGAGTCACCAAAAACATGAAGTTATTGGATGTTCCATTGAACTGCAATCCGTAGATCTGTTGTTAATGCCTCGTACTCTGCAATATAATTCATACAGGGGAAGGATAGTTGATGTGACTTAGGAATAGAATACCCTTGAGGTGTGATAAAGAGTATGCATGCTCCTTCTCCATGTTGTGTATATGGACCATCAAAGTATAACTGCCATAATTTGGAATTTGTCACTGTGAAGATGGATTTAGCCAAAAATTATGATGCAATAGGAGAATTGTTGATTATTGGTGCATCTGCAAGCTAGTTTGCAATGACCTGTCCTTTAATATCTTTTATGTCAACATACTCAATGTCAAAATCACTTAACATCATGACCCACTTAGCCAGCCTACCTATGAGAGTTACTTTGTTGAGTAGATATTTTAGTGGATCAATTTTTGCTATGAGCTTTGTCTTGTGAGTTATCATGTCATGATGCAACTTCTACAAAGAAAAAATTATAGTAAGATGCATGCTCAATTAGAGTATAATTAATCTCTTGTCCAACCAATGTGTGATTAATGTAGTATATGGCTTGTTCTTTTCTTTCATGGTCATGTTGTGCCAAAAGTATCCCCAATGTTGTCATTGTTGTTGATGTGTAGACTAACAATGGTTTTCCTTGAATTAGTGGCATAGGTACTAGTGGATTCAAGAGAGAGTCATTGAGAAGTTGAAAATATTGTTGGTATTTGTCATCCCACTTAAACTTGATGTTCTTGTGAAGCAAATATTGAAACAAATGACACTTATCCGTGAGTTGCGCTATGAATCTGTGGATCGACTGGAGTTTTCCTTGCAATGATATAATTTGAATAATGTTCTTAGGAGGAGGTATTTATAAAATTTCTCTGACTTTTGTTAGATCTACTTCAATACCTATTTTCTAGACAATGTATCCTAGGAGTTTCCCAAAGGTCACCCCTGAAGACACATTTCTTAAGATTCAATCTAACTTTATACTTTTCCAAGCGATCAAAGACCACTAATAAGACATCCAAATGTTATTCCCTTGTAACTATTTTTCTAGAATATCATCTATATAATCCTCCATGGTAAAATACATGATATCATGAAAGATTGTTGTCATGGATTTTTGATATGTGGCACCTGCATTCTTTAATCCAAAGGGCATGACGTTCCAACAAAAGGTACCTCATGGACATGTGAATATTTTCTTGTTTTAATCTTCAAGTGCTATCTTAATTTTATTATATCTATAGAATCCATCCATAAGTCATAACAATGCATGGCCTGTTGTGAGATCAATGATCAAATCAATGTTTGGTAATGAGAAGTCATCCTTGGGACAAGCCTTGTTGATGTCTTTGAAATTGGTGCATATCCTTATGTTGCCATCTAGTTTGATGACAGGTACAAGATTGGAAATCCAATCTGGGTTGTCAATTGGTCTAATGAAACAACATCCAACAACTTTTCAAGCTCAACTTTCACTAGTAATGCCACCTATGGATGCATCTTATACAATTTATGTTTGACTAGTTTGGTGCCTAGAGTAATTATCAAGTGATGCATAACCAAATTAGGACCTAGTCTAGGAATTCCCGTGTATGACCATGCAAAATTTATCTCTCTTTGTGAAAAATTTTATGAATTTTGGCCGCTTGATTTCCGTTAATGATTGTGCAAGAAAGATGTTGTGTGTACCTCCTTTGTCCCAATGTTTATTTTGATGGTTTCTTCGATCAACATACATGACTTCTCTTGATATGATCTCATGAGGAGAGTTTCAAACCTTCCATCCTTTGGTACCTTAGAGTGGTTTTCACCATCGGATGCGTCCTTTCTTTTTACTTTTTTGGGGTCAAAACACTGTAGTGTAGTTTTCACTAAAACACCCATTATTTTTTTTATTTTAATATATTTGCAACTAGAAGGTTTGGCACCCTCTCCAAAGTATGTCACATTGTTGAGTTCAATGGTGTATCCTTCTTTGTGGTCCCCAAGAGGGAGATCATCTCTTATGCCATTGTAATCAATGAAGGCCCCATCATTTTAGAATGTGTCAAGGTGTGAAGGTCCTTGTTGGTCCTAGTCAATGAGTTGGGGATGAAAAAGGGGAAGGCCATTGGTATGTTCAAAGCTAGCAAGTGTAAGGGTAAATACACAAGAATATTTGGGTATGTCAATAAGGTCATTAGGGTCATCATTGGTACTCTCCCCATCAGTCTCGATCGTGAAAGAATCTAAATCAACATCACTAGAAGGACACTCAGCAATAGGAGTTCTCACTTTTTGCATTTTTCACCTAGAGTTTTTAGACATAGAGGGTTCAGGATCTCAAAAATTCTTTATCCATGCTTCACCATTATCTTTCTTATCTTGAGATGTAGAACTATATTATGCTTGACCAACTTTGAATAGTTCTCTAAATTTGTCTTCCACTGTGGGTTCACCAAGTTCTCTAAAGTTTCTACAAGCTCAAAATCATTGGATGATTTGTTCGAACCCCATTCCCATTATTTGAATATGTATAGTAGCATCTATCTTGTTGTTGGTCATTAGTGGAAGTGAGATAAGTGATTTGCAATGTTGCTTGGGAATCAAGACCATGTAATCTCAATGGTGCAGAACCAAGTCCTTTTGTCCGTTGTTTCTTTGGTACCAACTCAAGTTGTAATGGTTCTACAATACCTTTCTTTTGTAGGCCAAGATGACCTTTTTCATCATATCCCATCTTTTGTATAAACTTAAAACCATTTCCATAGTTCTCAAATGGTATTGTGATGTGGTCTTGATTAGGTTGTTCTTCTTGTTCATTATAAAGCATCTTTTAAATATCTTCTTCTTCCATTTCACCCAATTTCTCAAAGGTGGTGGGATCTCATTGTATAATGATTGTTGATATTTTATTTGAAGGATGTGGTCTACCATAATTCTTAGTGGAGTTCATTAATTGTATTAGATACAAGGTTTGATTTTGATTATATTTTCTTATGCCTTTATCCTTGAATTTTCCTTTAAGCTCTGCTTGTTTTAAAGTATAAGCTTCCAAAGATGTCGGATCAATGTATACCGAAGATGGAGTAGCCTCTTGATTGATTGGGAATTTTTTTTAGGACTTGGTTTAAGATTGTTGCAATATATGTATGGATTTGGATCACCTTTAACTATGACTTCAATTCTATTGTGTGGGAACTTGATGCATTGGTGATAAGTCAAAGGAATTTCTCTCATTGCATGTATCCATGGTTGTCCCAAAAGTATATTGTATTTGAGATCAAGATCAAAGACTTGGAAAAAAAAATCCTTTGTTACTGGCCCAACAATGTACATCTTTCTATAATCCATAGTGTTTTCGGAGAATCCAATTATATGATAGCTTTCAATGTACAGATATTGAGGCCTACTCCTCCATCTATCAAGAATATTTTTTATGTGTTTTTTATGAAAGAAAGCTTCAATGTGAAGTGGTGCATTATGTGGTTGTAAGGGAGATGTGTCATCTGCTTCAATTAATGTAAGGCAATGGGGGCTAGAAAGATGTCCCACCATGGCTTGACACTGGTTCATGTTTAGATTAGTAGAAACATATGTCTCTCTCAAGATTTTGTCCAAAATAGCTTTGTGTGAGGGTGAAATGCACAAAAGCTTGAGGATTCAAATGAGAGTGGGTGTCTTTCCTAATTAATCTATAAGGTCATAGTGGCTATTGGATGAAGATGAAGTTGTTTTGGGTGCAACACCTTGTAAAGTAATTTTACCCCTTCGAGTAGTGACATTGCATTTGGTAGCTTTTCCTTTTATTGTAATGGTAGACACATGGTTGTCCAATTTTGAAATATGGTTGACGATGTAATCATCAGATGGTAGTATAATTGGCATTATTGTCTGTCTTAGTGGTCTTTTTCTTATCATGTTTTGGAAATGGTTCCTTGAACATCACATGCTCTTCATTAGAAGTGTGACCATCTGCTTCTATTGTGCCATTGTTAATAAGATATTGAATGATATTCTTCAATTTCTTACAATTACTAGTCTCGCGACCCTTTCTCTTATGATATTTGCAAAATTCATCATCATTCCACCATGTAGGCTTTACCCTTGGTTCAAATGGTGGATTATCTAGCAATGTGATGAGCTTATTGGAAACCAACTTCTTCAATGCAGTTTCAATTGTTTCTCCCAAAGGAGTGTACTTGTTTGGAGGTCTTGGTGCTCTTTGTGTATTCACTTGATTGTTGGATGAACTTGCGTAAGGAAAATTTAACTATGGTTTAACCACATTAGCATCCACAACCCCATCATTGTTCTTGTTCCAAAATCAGGGTTTATCTTTTCCATTGGGATCATTTTTTTTCTCTTTAAATAATTTAATGGTGCCTTTCTAAATAAGGACCTTCTCAACTAATAAACCCTTTTTAGTAACTTCCTTGAAGGTAGACAAACATGTCATTCAAAGTTTATATCCAATTTATTTGTTCACATTTTGGGTAAACATTTCAACCATTTGTTTTTGTGGAATTTGACAAAGGCAATGACTATCCAAACTTCTCCATCACTACAAGAATGATGCAAACCATTTTATTTATTTTTATGTTGCATAAATTGGTCATTAATACCTCACTTTCAATGTTGTTTAAAGGCCTTTTCCATTTCACTGCATGACTTGATCCTAGATGGAAATTTTGAAAACAATTCTATGGCTTGTGCACCTAAACTTTGTGGAAATAATCTCATCAAATAGGAATCATCTTTTGCCACCTCTATGAAAGCCATAAAAAATTATCTAATGTGTTCCTTAGGATCTCATTTACCTCTATACTTGTGAAAATTTGGTGTCACAAAATGAGGAGGAAAAGGAGGCATTGGTATGCTTCTATCATACGAATAAGGACATATGTCATTAATTATGTAGTCCTTTATTGGTGTTTGCATACTCACTATCTATTATTGCAATTCCTTAATTTGTTGTTGCAAATCACTTCTAGGTGGTGCTTTGTCTCTTTGAGTTATTCCCATGCTTGAACCACTAGAAGGAGGAGGATGAATGTAATGCATGTAATGGTGATATTTATCATATATATTCTCATATGGCGGACTCATGTAATTGTTGTAAGGGTCATTGGGTATGTTATTATGATGAGGAGCACTAAGCCTAGAACAATTGTATGCATCATGATGATGGGCATAATTGGTATTGTAAGCATGATCTTGAGTATTGCCACCAAATATAACATGTGGTCTTCTTGCATAGGTATTGACATGATCTTGGGTGTTCTCTTATTGTTGAGCATATGTATTGGTATTCCTTCATCTTTGGAGAGGACAAGCATGGGGTTATTCATGAGTGTTTCTAGCATCATTAGTATAAGCATAAGTATCAGTCACTTGAAGTTTTTGAAACAAGGATGAGGGTGACTAAGGCATGGAACACTCGCATCTATGTCCATCATCATTACCACTAGAATTAGCTTGATTGGGATCCTCTTCCAAAATTTATGTAACATCAAATTCATGGGGTAATCTTGTACCACTTTGAACAAACAATTGAAAGAAGCATTGATGGTCTCTTCTCATGATTTCTTCAACCACTCTATTAAATTTCACATCGGATATAGTGTCTTGAATGTCTGTTGTAGAAATAGACTCATTGTCAACTTCTGGTGGATTACTGTGATTCTCAAAAGATTGTGGGTTGTAAAATTCATCTCCATCAAACTCATATGTTTCCATGTTTAGATATTGTTGAGATTCTTCAGCTTGTCTTCTATTCCTTTGTGATCAAGTTTCAACCATAAAATAACCTTAGCTAAAATGGAAGATGGAAGAAATATGAAGACTATGGGAGACCAAGAGGGTTATAGAATAGATAATGAATCTAGGGTTGTCTTGCAATGTTCCAAGATAAATGTGATTATCTAAAGCAAGGTGTGGCCTCCTAGGATATGATAGACTCCTAATGAGGTAAGTTGACCTTAACTAGAGATGTCTAAATGATACCCAAGATGATAAATCTGATGCGGGAACCACCTAGAGATATAATATAATATGTTTGCAAGGTATGATAGGGGATACTAAACAACCTTTTGACTCTAGTTGAAAGATGTGAGTGGGAGATTGAAAGTAGTGTATGAAAATGTCTAAAAATGGATGGAAAAGCCATGACCAAATGATGGTTGACCTAAATGAAAACTTGTGGAATCAGCCTTAGAAGCTCTTATGATCTTAGAAACATGGATACAATATGAATTCATAGACGTAGTTTCAAATTCTAGATAGATAGTTTCAGAATTGAAGTGCAATTCTCAATTCTACTTAGATATGCAATAAAAAGTTGTAGATACATGCCAAAAGATGACATAGATACAATTTCACTATTGATAATGTTTTCTCAATTATATACAGATACATGCCAGAAAGTGACACGGACATGACAAGATAATGCATAGACATGATTTCATGGTTGATAATGTTTTCTCAGTTCTATCCAAATACATGCCAAAAAGTGTCAAAGACGTGACAAGATATGTCAGATACATTGGAAATGGGCACAAATGTGGCCAGAGAGATCGTATACATGTTGGAAGTGAACACAAATGTGTTTCTAGCAAAAATTATGAATTCCATCCAATTTTTTATGTTGTTCTCAATGTTTGATGTTTTGTGGCAAAAAAGAACAACAAACAAGAAGACACAATATCTGAAGGTGTGTTGTCCAAAAATCTAAGAATAAATGTGTATGTTTTTGAGGCCAAAATAGCCCAATTTCCATGGGTCCCAACACAATAAAAAATATTTGAAAGCATGCAAAACCTATTCTTGGAAAGAGGATACTACTTGTTTAGTCCCTATTAAGCTTTCTTCAAATACTAAAACAAGGTGGATAGAAAGAGACTTTGTGGCACTAGCTCCCCCTTTCACAACACTCCCTTCTAGAGCACACCAAAGTCACATACCCTGAAGATCTAAAGATCTTATGAACTGAGGGACACCTGTCTCAACAATGAGTAGTAGCAATGTGGGGTGGCTTTTAGAGGTCCAAACTCCTACACCGACAAGCAAAAAGGGATTTTGGGCCACTAAAAAAATTGGTATCTAGTAATGTTTTGAGGTTTAATGGTGGTCATACATGTAGCAGTTTTCTCAATTAAGAGGCCTCCCAACACTTTCAAGTTTTATGCATCACAAGGATAGTGGAGGAGACATATGTCGGTATAACACATTGATACTAGGTGATAAGAGACTTTCGTCAAAAACCACAATTATTTATATAGCGAACCAAAACAAAGTATCACTTGGGTCATTTGCTCTCATAAGATGGGAGGTAGGCCCTCTAAAGGACAATAACAATCTCTTACACCCAAGATCCAACGGAAGGTGAGGGGAGAGGATACTTTTATTATCACCTTAGGGTTCTAAACAAAAACATGTCAAAAGCACAAGACACTTCAAACAAAGTTCATTTACCCTTCAACAAAGAAAATTATCAATGAAAATCATGTGAGCCTAATTAAACTAGAAAATGACAAACAAGCATCTAAATTACCCTTGCAAGTAAATGATTAGTAGTTTCAATGATTACCCCAACCTGCAAGCAAACTTGTTAGATTAATTTTTTTTAAATCCCAAAACAAAATATGAAAAGGGGCCTTTGACAAAATAATAGAGACAGTTGTTCCACTCTGTTAGGCCTCAAGGGTTAGCACAAAAATCAAATCAAATATTAAATTTAACACTAATTGTAAAAGAAAAAATAAATGCAGAAAACACAGAGGTTGTTATACTTGACGCAAATGCAAAAAGACCCACACTAGGACCTATCAAAAACCTGTAACCTACAAAAACACAGAAAATGCATACGCGATAGAATAGATCACATACACATGCAATATAGCATATACATGATTTTGAGAGCCATAGACGCAACATAACAAAACAAAAATGCAAAAAAAAATGATAAAAAAGCTAACATATCTGAAAACATAGACGCACTGAAAGGATATAGATAAGCACTAAAAGGATACTTATACATGTTGATAACAAACGCATACACGTCGACAATAAACACAAACATGCTGACAAATCAAACCTGCAAGACAAAAAATCAAACCAAAACACAAACGCGACATGATGATGTGCAAACACGATTTTGGCATGAAATTATCATTGATCTGATTTGCAACTTGATAAAAAGACTTCAAAATGCAAAATGATGTTAGAAACAAGGGACTAACGTCCCACCAAGCATAGCAAAATGTATATGGTGAAATCGGGATGTTAAACTATTGTAAAACCAAACAAAGATCCAACCACATAAAAACCCTAGTTCTACAATGAAATCCACCATACACCAATGAAGAACCTAAAACATGCAAAACACAAAATATTGAAATATTATACCATTCACATGATTAGTAGGGTTTGATCTCCATTGTTTCCTACCTCCATTGATCTTGTTTGATATGTTTTCTCTCATATTTTGTATTGTGCACAAGAGATCAATAAAGAATGGATTGTTGTCTAGTTGCTTGAGTGATTTGATCACTCTGAAAGGTCGCATGAGCATTGATTAGCTTGTTAGGGGGTTGAAAAGGATGAAAGGATCCTCTTATATAGAGAGTACCCTAGAAATGGAGGAACATGATTAAGAGGTGGAGGGATGAATGGTAGGTTAGGATTGAAGGGTAGGTATAGTAAATGGGAAAATATTAGAGAGGTGGTTAAAGGTAAATTAAGAGATGAATGGCAAGTGTTATGGAGGAAAAAATCTAATGAATTAATTAAATAAATAAAGATTCATTTAATTAATAGAAGAAGTGAGGCCAATTAAATAAATAAAATATTTATTTAATTTAGGGAAAGGATAACTTAATTAAGCTAGGACAATTTTAGGGGCCTACACATTGATTGGTTAAATAGATTGTGATTGCTTCTCATTGTTTGGTGGAGGTTTGAGGTCTGGCTTGGCTTGTAGCACACACTTCTAGGTGTGTCAACTTGATATCAAAGTAACTGTGACTATAGCCCCTTCCCACTTAGTGAGCTTTTGCCAGGGTTTGAGATCTGATTGTTTTTTTTTTTAGTGCAGGCATTCTTTTGGCAATTATTGTGCCATTCACATTTGGCACACAATCAATTTTGTTTCCTAGTTTATTTGTAGATTAGTGGATTTTTTTGATCGGGTGTTTCATTGTTTCTTGTCTAAGTTTCTTTAGCAGATCTTGGTTGGCAATTATTTATCTAAATTTGATACCAATCTTTGTAGATGAGTTCATTTTTGGAGTAACCAATTTACTTGAGCTTGAGTCAGAAGTTATCATCTTCAGATTACTTCATTGATTAGTTGGCAGAGTCATTCAGGGTTTTGCATTTTTTTGGCATTGATTGCTCTAGTTAACCCTGGCTTTTGTATAACATTTTCTATGGAGATCCTCTGGCTTCTATAGAGCTTGTCAAATTTATGGTTGACTTGTGCATATTCCTTACCATTGTAGACTTGTCATTTTATTGTTAAAGAATTTCATATTGGACCTCCAATCAATGGATTTTATGGGCTCTTATGATCTTTGATCATTGTTGAAGGTAGTGTTTTTTGGACCCACATTCAAGTCTTTTGGAAGATGAGAGACTGAAGGTAACATTTTTCATTTGAATGTTAGTGAGAAAATTTGTTTGATTGCTCAGATTGATGAGAGTTGGTTGTGGCATAGGAGAATATGTCATTTTAATTTTTCTTCAATGATTAAGGTCTATTCTACACATGTTGTTACAGATCTACCTAAGATTGTTAAGCTTGCTAATCCGGTATGTAAGGAATGTCAATTGTGTAAGAAAATGAGGATTTTTTTCAAGAGCAAACAATATACATCAGATGGACTACTTGATCTTGTGCATACTGACCTATGTGGACCTACAAATGTTAGAAGTGTGTAGGGTGACAAATATTTTATGTTGCTAATTGATGATTATTCCAGGATGATGTGGGTTATCTGTTTGAGGGAGAAATCAGAAGCATTGGACAAATTCAAGATATTCAAAGAAAAGGTGGAGACTGAGCCTAGATTGAAGGTAAAGTGTCTGAGATCTGATAGAGGTGGATAATTTTGTTCTGGTAAGTTCAATTTATTCTGAGAAGCATGGGATTAGAAGACAATTATTTGCTCCTATAATCCCTCAACAGAATGGAGTTTGTTGAAAGGAAGATCAAAAATGTCTTGGATGTTACAAGGACTATACTGATTGAAGGAAATGTTTTGAAGATCTACTAGAAAGAAGCTATTAGCATTGTTGTTTGCACATTCAATAGAGTTCATATTAAAGGTGATATCGATAAGACTCCTTGTGAGGTTTGGTTTGGTCATGTTTTTACTGTGAGATATTTTAGAGTATTTGGTAGCAAATTTTATATCAAGAGAGATGAGGATATAAGAAAGTTTGATGCTAAAAGTGATGAAGGAATTTTCTCAGGATATTCTCCAAAGAGAAAAGCCTATTGGTGCTACAATAATAGACTGAGAAAGATAGTGGAAAGTGAAAATGTGAAGGTGGATGAGAACCTTGGGAAAGAGATCCGAGCATGTGGATATGATGATGGTCAACATGTTATTTTAGCCCCTGTTCATAATCAAGTACCTAAGAAGAATGATCTGGCAGAGATAGTTAACCCGGATGTTGTTGCTACTAGTGAAGAAGTGCATGAACCTAATAATCAGAACAATCAGAAGACTCTGAGGTATGTAAGATTGAACCATTTTGAAAATCAGATTATTGGTGATAAGAATAAAGGTTTAATGACTAGAAGAAGGTTAGTTGCTGAATAAGTATGTTTGATTTCTAAAGTTGAACCTAAAGATGTTGTTGAAGCTTGTAAAGATGAAAGTTGGATGAGAGCTATGGAAGAAGAATTAGATCAAATTGAAAAGAACAACACATGGGAACTTGTGCTTAGACCTAAAGATAAGAACGTTATTGGTACTAAATGGGTATTCAGAAACAAATTGAATGAAGTTAGTGAAGTTGTCAGAAATAAAGCTAGACTAGTTTGCAAAGAATATTCTTAGAAAGAAGGAATTGATTATGAGGAGACTTTTGCTCCAATGGCTAGACTTGAAGTTGTTAGGTTGTTGCTTGCATATGTTTCTTATAAATATTTCAAGGTATATTTGATGGATGTTGAATCTACATTTTTGAATGGTGAGCTAGAGGAAGAAGTCTACAGTGAGCAACCTGATGGATTTTCATTATAAGATGATGGAGACATGGTATGTAAGTTGAAGAAATCTCTTTATGGATTGAACCAAGCCCCTAGAGCCTATTATGCTAGATTAGATAAGCATTTGCTGAAATTGGGATTTACTAAAGGTGTTGCTGACAGTAATCTGTATTTTAAGATAGAGAATAATAACATCCTGATTGTTGAAGTCTTTGTTGATGATATTATCTTTGGAGGTGATGATGACTTGAGCATGAAGTTTGTTGGTGATATGTAGAAAGAATTTGAGATGTCTATGATTGGTGAGATGAATTTTCTTTAGGTTTACAAATTTCAGAGTTTGAAAAATATATATTTATATCTCAAACTAAGTTTTTGAAGGAATAGTTGAAGAAGTTTGGGTTAGATGACTCCAAACTGGTTGGAAATCCTATGGTGACTAGTTGTAAATTATCAAAGAATGATGAATCTCTGAAAGCTAATCGGAGTTTGTATAGATCTATGGTCGGTAGACTATTATATCTTACTCAGACTAGGCCAAACATTATGCATGTTGTGTGTATGGCTAATAAATATCAAGCCAATTTGAAAGAGAGTCATGTCACTAGTATTAAAAGAATATTTAGATACCTGAAGGGAACTATAGATTATGGTTTGTGGTATTTGAGGAATTATGATTTCATGTTGTGTGCCTACACTAATGCATATTGGGCTGGTGGTATTGATGACTGGAAGAGCACTACTGGTGGAGCAGTCTTTTTGGGTAAGAAATTGGTTTCATGGGATAGTAAGAAACAAGATTCAACATCCTTATCTACTGTTGAAGCTGAGTACATTGTTGTTGCTAGTAATTGCACTCAGGTAGTTTGGATGAAGCAAATGTTGAAAGATATCAGAGTTATCTATTATGAGCTTACTATTATATATTGTGATAATTCTAGTGCTATTAACATGTCAAATAATCTGGTGCAACATTCAAATTCTAAGCATGTGTCAATCAAATATCATTACTTGAGAGAGCAAGTCAGAGAAGAGAAGGTCAAGTTGGAGTATGTATCTACAAAGGAAAAAATAGTTGATCTTTTCACTAAGCCTTTTCCAGCAGATACATTTGTCTATTTGAGAGACAAGTTAGGGGTATTCACCCCTCCTGATGAGAACTAGATGCATTGAGTTGCATCAATTTGGTGGACTTCACAATCTTATCCTTTTACCTAGATTGATGAGTTGGTGTTGCTCCTCTGGTGGAGTAGTCTATGTTTTAGGGGGAGAGATTCCTATGATTCATGTTTCTATTTTGTGGAGAGATAGTTTGGTTTTCTATTTTGAGATCTTTGGCATTTCTATCAAAGGGGAAGAGAGATCGTGTGAAAAATTGCTGTATATGTCCTGATCTTAGGGGGAGTTTGTTGGAGATTTCTTCTTGCTTTGCATTGGTTGTTTTTCACATTCATATGTTGCCATCAATGCCAAAGGGGGAGTCTATTTTATATTGTTGGTCATTGTTGCTGGTAGGATATGTTGTTGTCATTAATGTCAACATATTCCTATGTATTGCTTTGTTGATTGCAGATTGGGAAGATTTTATGATCCGGTTTGCAGTGTTGTTTTACTGATCAATATTTTGCAGAGTTCAGTAATATCCTCTGATATATCCTGGTATGATTAGATCTTGTGCCAATATTTTGGGATATTGCTCGAGATAGTCTTTTGTATCTTCATTTCAGATTGATCCTGATTTGGTGCTCTGCAAGTTATCTTTCTTTGTGATAGTTGCTGATTGGTTGTGTTCTTGAGCTTTCATATATTGATCGATGAAGATTTGATAAGTGGTGTTGGTGGAGTTGTTCCTAATGATTCTAATGTGCTTGCTGGTGTTTCCTAGTCATGTCCTATTTATTTTGGTGATCCACATTAACTGTTGTGTGATTTTTTGGTCGTTTCTATCAACCGATGATGATTTTTGTGTTATGCAGTTTTTCCTGGTGGTGTAGCGTGTTGCGATTTATCTTGCTGTGATTTTTGATAGAGTTGAGAATTTGAGAATTTGATTTAGGTCCATGCTATGCTATGTAAATCATTATATTGGTTTGGTGGTCAGTCTTTGTATCATGTGATATAATTTTGTAATTGAGGGTTGAGGGTTTAGTTGACCTTGTTATCAAGATTGATGAACTGTATATATAGGTGATATATTCATGCAATTTAGGTGTTGATGTTATTTATACATTATCAGAGAGTGGTGTATGTGTGAACAAAAGATTTATCCTTTAGTGAAGTGTTGTGTGGAGATTGGTGTTGGTGGGTAGACATTTGTGCTTAACCAAAACTGTAATCAGGCATTTGGAGATGCTATTCTATCAGTTCATTTCTTCCAGATTGTAGTCTAAATATTGTTGTAATTCAGTGAGACTTCCCTAAGGGTTGTAGCCTTCTAGGTAATTATATTCGAGCATTGAGCTCTAGGTAGTGTGATTGAATGCATGTGCATTCCTCATTGTAATATTTTTACATACTACTATAGAGTATCATCTTACTGTGAGTAGGTTCTCAACGTGGTTTTTTCCTTAATCAAGGTTTCCACATCAAAATATTGGTGTTGTGTGTTGTTCTTTCAATTTTCTTATCTATCTTATTACTGCGATTTATCATATCTATTTTTGTAGTGAAAATTTTTGATCTGGTGAAGACTGATTCACCTCCCTTCTCAGTCTTCCCTCTTGGTTGTTGCTAACATATGGATTGGAGGATCTCATACGACATTGGAAAACATGTATAAGTAAATGAGAGGCAAATGGCCTAAATGACCAAGACTACTGGCAAAAGGAATTTCCTGCCACCCTTCAAGGAATTGTCATTGACTGGTACACAGACCTCGACACCAAGTGCAAGGAAGGATGGACTGATCTAAACAAGGTGTTCAAAGAAGAGTTTAAACTCCTAAGGAATGACAATGAGATTGTCATAGAAATCTATAATACCAATCAGGGCAAAAGCAAGAGTGTACATGCTTACAATTGTAGGCTCAAAGAGTTGTTAAACAAGATGGAGAACCAACCAGTTGACGAGTTGAAGAAGAGGTGGTTCACTGAGAGATTGATCCCTTCACTGCACAAGAAGATGAAATTAGTGCCTCCATCCTCATACATTGATGCTTACAATCAGTGATGGACATCAAGAGTGAAAACAAAACTTCCTCCTAAGGGAAGAGAAAGACCGATGATGACAAGAGCATTGAAGGTAGCAATGATGAAGAATCCAAAACCATACAAACCCTTTGATGGGATATGTTGAGAATGATGAAAGAATTGAAGACCAAGAAAGGAATCAGTAAATAAAGTAATGAACTATGGTGTACTGAATGCAAAATTGAGGGGCACACGAAAGGTAATTGTCCTAGAAATAGGTTTTGTGATATTTTCCAAGCGTTGGGGCATTCAATCAAGGAGTACCCATACAATTTGAAGATGAGAAGTACACAAATACTCTTCACATAGGAAGAGTCCAGCCCATCAAAACCACAAAATGTATCACACGATGACAAAATGTATCACATGACGACAATGAAAATCAACAAGGGCAGAACAAAATAAATTACGACTTCAGGGGATTTCCTATCATACAATACCGACAATGTAGTGAATGGGGACACTTTGCAAGAGACTGCCAAAATAAGAAAGACAACATACAACTATTGTGAAAATAGTGTGGACCCGATAATCATGAAGACATTGACTACCCGAAGCAAAAGGGTATTAATATGTTGGATGTAGAGGAACAAGACAAGGCTATTTTGGTAATCATGAGAGCACAAAGGAAGAAGTTGATGTACCCAGATGCTTGTACGGAGAAGGGACTACTCCAAGAAGTCAAAGCCAAAGTAGAACAAAAGTTGGTGAAGGGACAAGTAACCTCCAATGGAACTACAAGAACGCCATTGTAGGATTCAAAGAAGAACATAGTTTGGTAGGTGCTATAGACAACCATACCCATTTAGGTGGAAGACCTTCTTCAAACCATATTTCAATTGAGAATGGTGATTGCCAACATAGGCAGTGATGACACAATCATCCAAAAACAATGTAAGCCATAAGAGGAGGAACTGACGGGAAAACCACAACCCGAAGGGAATGAGGCCAACAATCCAATATTGCTGACAATGAGCATTAGGAGGAAGCTAACTATTATCAAGATGGAAATAATGGGCCAAAAGTTGGAAAACACCATCATCGACAGGGGCTCAGGAGTTAATCATGTTGTTGGAGGACACTTGGAAATGTCTAGGGAAGCTGACACTATGGTCACCAACCTTCCACTTGGTAGGTGTCTACCAACACGACATCGAGCTGTTGAGAACATTGATGGTACAAAAAGTAATGATTGGGACACAACATTTTTTCTTGGAATTCATCATCATCTCATTGCAGATGAAGGCATACAATGCACTCATTGGAGGGGATGGTTGATTATTGCCAAGGAAAATCATAACTGGAAGCAAAACACACTCTCGATTGAGAGTGATGGGAGGAAGCACACCATTGACTTGAGGAACTAGGCGGTGAGTGAAGAACTGACATCCTTTTACTCAGAGTTTGAGGGTGGAGAGTTAGGTATGTACAAAGGGAGGAAAGACATGGAACCCACCGATGAAGGGGTTCTCAAACTAGAAGATTACTCTGAAGATGAGATGAGTTCATTGAATAGACTATTCCACTGGAAAATGGAGGACTATGAGCTATTTTCACCAACATGCAATGTTTTTGAAGCTGCAACTCTTGGTGGAGAGAAATCAATGAAAGCATATAAAGTTATGAGGGGTACATCTGAAAGTATGAAGAGCATAATATATAATGTGGAATGTACAGGTACTTGTGAAGGAAAATCAACGTCACAAGTAATTTATGTAGAAGCTCATACTCCCAACTTCCTTGTACGATAGTTTCAAATTGCATCCGCATGACAGCCTTATTTTGCATCATTTGCACATATATGATGACATTGTGAAGGTGGTTATTTCCATGATGGGCAAGTTGTTCATGACCCCGTATGACAATTTGACATTGTGGCACATTGGCATCCCCTTGGCATCTATCACGTATAACATAACTATTTCATACCGCATTCATCGTGTATGACATCCCCATTTTTTGTACACCCATACCATCATCATGTACAGACCTTTTAGGGACTATTTCTCATATGGTTGATAGTCTACCAGTGTTTACGACATTCTATTTGTAGAGTACAACATTTAAGTGGACACATCGTATGCCATCTTATTTCTCATTCTATATGACATTGAACATGTCCACTCATCTCATACAACTTTCTTGGTGTCCAATATGATAGCTAGTAGTTCTTGTTGGGGAGCATTTATGTTACTATGTATGGCTTGGGTGTTACCCCGTATGATGACTATGTGCTTCAGTATATATCATATGATAGTTTTCCACCGTACGGAGATTTCATGCCTTGCTTGTATGGTTATCCTTGATTGTTCCTATGGGGTCAAGTTTTGACTTTTTTTGTATAGAAACAACAACACTCTTTCATACAGATGTGTACTAGGTCATATGGGAAGAACAGAAAAAGAAAGTGGTAGGAATGAAATCTCCATTTTAAGGCTTCATCGACGATGTTTTTGGCATCTTAAAAAATCACAAAAATCATTTGTGCCATGGAGTTTTGTGGGGTTTTGAAGGTTGTAATTTGGTGGGAATTGCCTCAAGACGCTGTGAGGGGTGCTACCCCTTGACCCTGTGAGAGGTACTGCCCCTTGACCTCATTGGGGGCACTGCTCACAAACCCCTACAAGGGGCATTGCCACCAAACCTCCATTTGATTTGGTAGGTACATTACAAGTTGGGATTGTCTAGTACAAGTCATTGCCTACACTCTTGCCATTAGTATTTCCAAATATTACTTTATGTTTACTTGTTGTTTGGAAGATGACTTTTTTCTTTTGGGGAGCATATGTAGTTGACATTAAATGCCTATTTTTACATTTGATAATATTTGTTATCTGCCAATGTATTAATTATTTGTATTAAGTGGGTTGTCACTGTAGTGTAGTTAATGTATCAGTTCATTGATGGTTGTGTACTTCTCGACAACTGTCGGGTCCTTTAAATATGTTGTGTATCACCAAGGAAGGGAGTATGGTGTATTCTGAGTGAATTGTAATCCTTGGTCGACCATCTTTGGTCTTCTTCTCTATAATAATTGCATGTGTAAATAAAGATATATCTTACTGTTGTGTTCGGTATGCATTGTCATGTATATTATTATTTTCTATATATAATTTATCAGTTGTAGTGGTAAATAATGAGTATGTTGTCTATTCTTTGGATACATATTTGAAGTGCTTAATTGCTTGATTTCTAAATTGGGTTATGTGGAAATTGTCATTAAATGACTGCAAGTTTCCTTTCATTTGATATCAAAGCCATGGTTTTGGTATTATAACCCTAGGAGTTGAATTTATGAAATGCATGAGAGAATGAAAGATATGGCTACATATGAGGTTTTTGTAAGTTGTTTATTGTAGATATGAGACTTTTCGGTTTCTTGTTATAATGGGTTGTTGGCAGATTGGGTTTAGAAAATCATGGCTCAAATGGGTTTCTTGGTTTTGCATTCACATGAGGGTTTTGTGGGGGAAGTGTGGTAGATGAAATCCTAAGACAAAAAAGATCTCATGGTTGGATTCAAGCTGGCTAGGAGACAAATTTTCATATAAAATTTGGCCTATTTTAGAGAACATTTAAAAAATTGTAAAAAACTTTTAGCCCTTGGACCCTTGGCCATTTAGTAGTATGATCTTAGAGTCATCAAGTCATCAAAAATCATAAAAAATGAAAATTATCCCATCACTGATAAAATATTATTTCTTCAAAATAAAAATAGAAAAAATGTAAATGGGGGCAATTGAAAAAATTATTTTAAAAAAGTAAAAATGCAAAAATAGGGCATATTGGCATTTTGTGGAACCCCCCCCAGTTTTTTTTTTTTGCAAATATAGTCTAATAGGTGAATTTTTCCCATGGAGCATAACTTGGGCTAATAGTGTCTATTTTTTGGCTTCTCATCATCATTGGAAAGTTGACTAAGAGCACTATATAGTGGTGTGATCAGAGTTTCTAGATTTTGTTATTTGGATAGTGAAATGTTAGCTAGAAGTCAAGGGTACCTTTATGGCTTTGAGAGGTCATAACTTGAGTAAATAGAATTGTATTTTGGACTTCCAATAGTTGATGGAAATCTTGTTTAGAGCACTACATAGTGGATCAAGTTTGGAGTATGTTTGATATGATTAAAGTTGTTTATGGGTTCTTTTGATTATATTGATATTATGAGTTTATGGCATGTTACATGTTGGAGATTTAGAGTTTATGTCATTATATACTCATCATGTATCTTATACTTATCTCCTATCGACATGATTATTAGTTTTTATTTTGGTATGAATGTTGCATTGTTGGGTCCATAAGATGTGTAGTGTTGTAAGTAGTATATACTTACAAGTTGCATATATGGCTTGGATATGAGTGATGAATACTAAGAGGGGGGTGAATGAGTATACCAAAAAATACTGAACTTAAACACTTTATTAGTCTAGCAGTAAACCGGTATAACAGTTTAACTAACAAACTGGTTAACACAAATGCAAACCAAACAACAAGTAAGGCATTCACCCATAGAAGCACAATCACCATAACACAAGAGATTTTGACATGGAAACCCAAATGGGAAAAACCACGATGAGATGAAACTCACAAGTAACTATCTGCAGAATAGTAACCAGACCAGTTAAGGTCATACAATTTTCTTTACCAGAACAGATCCTGTTAGGAATCTCAATCTCTGTTAGGAGATAAGTCCAATTAAAGACTACCTTGTGAGAGGATTTTAGATCCATAGATGTGAATCACCTTGTTAGAGGATTTACAAAGGCTTTTCTGAGCCTACCCAGTTAAGGGTTTCTAACTTGTCAAAGATGTGAGTAATCAACAAGTGAATGATCTAGCAAATAGCATAGTCTGCTTGGTTAGATCCATGATAGCTCATTACTAATGCATTTTAGCATTACTTCAGTCTTCAGTAAATCCACACTATGTTACAACATATAGACTTGATCTTGTTGTTAAGATCGCACATACAAGAACTCTTCAACCACCACAAACCATAACAGCTACACACATACATACCTTTTTTTTATAAAACCCTAGACATGATGTCCTTAAAAGGAATCTGATTTCATGTCGGTCCAATAGGATTACATTGCAAGTTCCTAGGTTCATTGTATCTAGACACGTTTGGTAACATGACACAAAATCACCATCAAAGTGTCGGTGGATGGTGACTCATCACAAAGATATATTGGTTGGTAACTCATCATAGAGTATTACTGGTTTATACAACTTTACTGATTACCAGTTGGCAACTCATCACAGAGTATTACCAGTTTATACAACTTTACTGATTATCGATTGGTAATTTAGAGTAATACCGGTTTAACTTTTAAACAGATTACTGGTCGACATAAATGAAGTCTGAGAAAATGATAACTGCCGCTTCTAGTTTCTTTGCTCCGTTTTGCTTGAGATCCTTGAACCGCTTGAGGTCCTCATGCCGCTTGAGATCGGTAAACAGTTTCTGCAAGACACTGATAGTCTAAAGACTATAACATAATACTGGTTTGAAGCAAATACCTATTGAGCATAGCTCATACATACAAAAAGTGATCTCATAGGAAGTGTGTGTGCATCAATGAAAATCATAACATAATCATAAAAAATGCCAACAATCTTCCCCTTTGGCATTGATGGCAACACTTAGGAAATTTTTTGATGTCTAAGTGTTTTTACAAAAAGATATGCCATAATAAAAAATACCCCTCCTAAGCATATACACTATCCCTTTGTAGAAAAAAAATGTATACTACTTCCTTACAGAGATAAACATGAGTATACATAGCATGCATCAGAATTTTGAATACCAGAATACTTCTCCCCCTTTGCCAACAATGACAAAATACAACTGAATAACCCCTGTTTCTATTAGCTAAAAATATATTTATGACAATAAAGAGTGAAACTGTCAAAAACTGATTTAAAGTCCTGCATGAATTGCTTCATGGATAAGGACCATGACTCAAGTAATGAGGTAGCAACCTCACTCTTCATTTGCATCTAGGATACCTGTTCCTCCATGGTATCCAAGGTACTCATCTCTTGAGTAACTGTCAAGGCATCCAGATTGAGATAGCACTTCTAAAGTATTTGTAGTCTTGGTAGTAGAACTAGTTGTAGTTCTTGCAAATCCTTGGTCCAGTTGTTGATCGCCAAGTCAATTCTTGTGGCCTGAAGTTGAAACCGGTGAATGGTTTTCCCATAAGTGGTAAAGGAATCATATGGGGTCTTGAAGGTGCTTATGAATGTCTGCAAATCAGTTTGTAGTTTGGATTTCTGGGCAAGCACATCATCACAGAATAGATGGGGTAGACATATCTTACTGAGCAGCAATTTCCTCTCATCCATTGTATCTCTGATGTCCTTTTGTGCTTTTTGCAGATTGGACCGAAGCTCATTCAACTTCTTCACCAAGGCAGTGTTCAAAGCCTTTTGATGCTCCTTCTTGGCATGCACTTCGGCAACTTCTTCCAAGCTTTGTACCTGGTCCTCCACAATTGTGCATAAGAGTTTCAGTTGGGCCAGATAGGAATCGATATTGGGGAGGTTGGTAGGGGGTATCAAACCAATAAGAGTGTCCACTACAGCTTGGATCACGTCTTGCTCCTTCTTCCTCCTTACCACCTCTAGTTGTTCTTGAGCAAGCTTAATGCTTTGTAGTAGCTCTGATTCATTAGCAGATTGGAGGTCAATGGGACTGGTAATGTCAGCCGATTTGGCTTGACTACCAGTTGCCTTTGGGGTCTCCACCTATGTGCTCTGTGCTGCTTCCTCCTTCTCTTTGGCTCTTAACTTATCTTCTTCTTCCTTCTTGTGCTCATCTGCTTCTTGCTTTCTTTTCTCTTCTTCCTACTTCTTTTCTTATTATTTCTGCTCCTTTTCTTCTTCATCCTTCTTCTTCTTCTCCTCTTCCTGCTTCTTCTTCTCCTCTTCCTTCATCTTCTTCTCCTCTTCCTACTTCCTCTTCTCCTCTTCCTTTCTCTTATCTTCTTCCTGTCATTTCTTCTCTTTCTTCGCTTGCTCCTTGGCAGCCTTTTCTTTGTCCTATTTTTCCTATCCTGCCACTTCTGATGGTGTACCCAGAGTGACATTTTCACCATTGAAGGCATCAACATCAATAGGATCCATTTGATCAGTGACCTGTTCTCCTTCACTGTCATCTACCTCATCCAGTTTATTGGTTGCCAGTTCTTGCTCAGCTTTCTTGTTGGCTTCGGCCACTTGATGCAACTTTAAAGCAGCTTGGGCATGAGAGTGGGTATCTTTTATCACTTTAGGGACTTTTCCTTCTAGCAAAAAGAGTATCCTTCTTCTCATGAAGAAGAGGCCTTTGTATTTTTCAATAATTTCATAAAGTTCTGAATTTGACACATTAAGAAAATATTGTGCAAATATTTCCTCTCTTATTTCTTGTTCCTTCTCTATGGCAATGCGCCATTTATTATCTAAAGAGTTATATAAAGAATCCAGTGTCACAAATCTAATTTCTGATGGCAACCGGTCATTAACACATGAATATTGAATGACTTCCTGTTCAACTTCCTATTTTTCTTTGTCATTGAAATCATCAAAATATTCTTGCAAATCACTAAGCAATTTTCTTCTAACATTCTTAATAGTTTTTTGACAATGTGTCAAAGGTTTGTAAGAGGAAATATCAATATTTACCGGTGCAATTGTTGCCGGTTCACTCTTTGTCTTTTTCCTCGTTTGCCTATTCTTCTTAGGCTATTCTTTAGACACAATGTCCTTTGAGTCTGGTGTGGTGTCTTTTGTCTTCCACTTTCTCTCAAAGACTTTGGCGGGTGCAGCTTTTGGTTTCCTCTTTGCTGGTGACCACTTGGTAACTTTGGGACTTGCTGCGGTAACTGATGCTGATACTGAAGGTACTACCTTTCCCTTCTTTATTGATGGTTCTTCAACCGGTGTAACCCTTTCCAAATAGGTGTCAGTTCTCTTTGCCTTAGGATCAAGGGGTGAGGTGAGTAGGGTAGGCATACCCATCTAGCATGTCATACATTACCTCATATCCCATTGGTTCCACTTCTTCCTATCTAGTCTCAATCGCCTCCATTATGCACTCATCAACTCTGATGGTGAAGCAGATGTCATCTTCATATTTCTTGACAATATCACTTGATATTCTCACCCTTTTTCTCATTTTGCATCTGAACTCATCAAAGTATTTGTTCAGAACTTCCGGATAACTGGTTCCAACCACTTGAAGGCTTTCCTTGATTTGCTTTGTAACCGGTTGGTCGGCAGACCACTGAATATCTTCGATTCCTAGGAAGTAACCTTGGAAGTAGAAGAACAACCCAATCAATAGTTATCCAAACTTAAATCTCAAGGCATTGTCTTGTTTAATCGACTTTAGGTTCACTAGAAGTTGCCTTTGCATATAGGTGCATAAGTCAAATGATGCATCTTCCATGATCATCCGGTAGGTAGCATTTACCAGTGCATCAGAGATAGAGTTGATCATGCTAGCATAAAATGTCCGATAACCTATTACCATGTAGACATATTTGACCAGATCATCCTTGATGGTATTGATGGTCATTCCCTGTTGGTCGCTCATAGAACCGGTGAGCTTGGTCATTTCTGTCTTGCTGATCTTACTTAGGGCTGACACTTCACCAACATTACAGAAACTGGTGATGACATGAATCACTTCCGGTGTGATGTCATGCATCTCCTCTAAGTACATTTTATCACCATGCACTCTACTCAGAATGATGTGGATGTGATCATTTGAAAAATCTTCAAGGAAATAGACTGCATTATGAAGCTTCTTCTTTTCCAATATGCTAAATTTTGGTTTAATCTTCTTGTCCTTCCCGTAGAACAAACTCAATAGGGAATGGATTACAAGAGATCCAAAGTCTTCAATTTTACAATCAATGTAATCAGAAATGCCTTCCTCTACTATAACACCAACAAGTATTTGAGATAGGGCATTTTATTTTGCTTTCCATTGAATGAAGTCTACTTGATCAATGGGTGCACTAGAGCTAGAGTGTGATGCGGAAGCCATGATAAACAGAGAAATTTGAGAAATACCTTCATAATCCAAAATTTAGGGCTTGCAAATTACACTTCACCACACACTCCTTCGGCTACTAAAATATCGCTTTGTGTTCTACACTTGACTGATTGATATTCACTTCTGATTCTCCTTCAAGGTTTTGAAAATTCTTCGAATTGCAATCCAAATCACTTTTCATCGCTCAGTGCTTAAAAACTTCTTTGCTCAAGAATTGATAAGTAAAAAATGACTTGAAAAAACCTTTTAAACAAGTTCTCCACCTACCATAATAAATGCTCCACTATTAGGGCGCAAACCCTAATTTGCCTTTTACCATTTCCGGTCTTCTGCCAGTTGACAGGTATCACTTACTGGTTAAGGTCTTTTATCAGTGTAAATCGGGGGTTTGAGATATTTCACCATTTTCTCCCCCTAAGCTTTTTTGATGCTTAGTTTGTCGGTTCAGTGACTTCCACACTAGGTGTAGAAACCGGTTCTTCTTAAATCACTTCTTCTGGCTTCTTCTTCCAGGTTTTCTTCATATTCGCTTGAATGATTTCAACATCTATCTTTCCTTCCAGAGTTACCGGTATATCATCTGATATATTCTTTCTCATTCTACAGAATCTTGTTGTATGACCCGGTTTGTTGCAATGATAGCAAATCATTCCAAGTGCTCTCCAAGGTCCATTGTTCATGTTTCCATTCTTTCTTCTCCATGTTGCAGCAATGTGACCATTACCATGACAAATCAAACAAGTTGCTCTCCATCTAGTAGCCGCTTGATAGCCACTACTTCTTGACTGATAATTATAGGTACTAAACCGGTTTGGGTTCCAGTTCCCAAAGGGTTCAGGAAAAGCTCCTTTACTCCTTTGAGGATACCTTCCGGTGTTGTGCATGACAGACCTGCATTCAAATGCTCTATGCCCAAACTTGTTGCATGCATAACAATTACCATTGAATCTATTGGGTCTAGGCTTATCATTTAGAAAATAAGGAAAGTTATTGTAAGCCTTACTTATACATACATTAGCAGTGTGTCCTTCTTTGAGACAATTAAAGCAAACAGGTTTGAACTTTTGCTTACCTTTATCCTTTGGTGCTGGTTGTTTCTTTGATGCTCCATCTTTTGTTCTAGAGGTCTCACCTTCCTCATATTCAGAGAAACCAAGTCCAGGGGTATTCTTTACTAGTTTAGCTGATTCAAGCTTCTGCTCTAGCTTGATAGTGCTCTTATTGAATTTAGCAAGTATTTCCTTTGACTCAGTAAGTTCTTTGGTAATGGCAGCATTGGATTCCTTCAAGGTTGCATTCTCAGAAACCGCCATGTGTAGTTCACCTTGCATTTCTTCCTCTTCCATTTTATTTTCATGAAGATGAGTGGTAAGTGCACTGATCTCTTGCTTCAGCTTGGAGATATCATAATCTTTGTCTTTTACCAGATCTTTAGCTTTCCTTTGGTTCTCAAGCTCTTGACACATTTTGATAGTTAGTCCTTCAAGTTCCCTTCTTAGGTTGGCATTAGACTCATTCAGTTTTTCAACTTCTTGAACTAGGGCTTCCATGTCTGCTTCATCAGAGGAACTATTTTTAGTTAGCTCCATCAGTTTTTCAGCATGCTCTCTTCTTTTTGCCTGAGAGGCCTTATATTTGACTTTAATTTCATCATAGGCTTGCTCAGTCTAAGTGAGCCGATGAGTAAGTTCCCTCAAGGTGTATTCCTCCATATCTATTTCCAAGTGGTTAGACTTATAGAAAGGTTGGCTCTGATAGCAATTGATGAATACTAAGAGGGGGGGGTGAATTAGTATACCAAAAAATATTGAACTCAAACACTTTATTAGTCTAGCAGTAAACCGGTATAACAGTTTAACTAACAAACTGGTTAACACAAATGCAAACCAAACAACAAGGAATTCACCCATAGAAGCACAATCACCATAACACAAGAGATTTTGACGTGGAAACCCAAATGGGAAAAACCACGGTGAGATGAAACTCACAAGTTACTATCTGCAGAATAGTAACCAGACTCGTTAAGGTCATACAATGTTCTTTACCAGAATAGATCCTATTAGGAATCTTAATCTCTGTTAGGAGATAAGTCTGATTAAAGACTACCTTGTGAGAGGATTTTAGATCCACAGATGTGAATCACCTTGTTAGAGGATTTACAAAGGCTTTTCTGGGCCTACCCGGTTAAGGGTTTCTAACTTGTCAAAGATCTGAGTAATCAACAAGTGAATGATCTAGCAAATAGCACAGTCTACTTGGTTAGATCCATAATAGCTCATTGCTAATGCATTTCAGCATTAATTTAGTCTTCAGTAAATCCACACTCTGTTACAACATATAGACTTGATCTTGTTGTTAAGATCGCACATACAAGAACTCTTCAACCACCACAAACCATAACAGCTACACACATACATACCTTTTTTTATTAAACCCTAGACATGATGTCCTTAAAAGGAATCTGATTTCATGTCAGTCCAATAGGATTACATTGCAAGTTCCTAGGTTCGTTGTATCTAGACACATTTGGTAACACGACACAAAATCATTGTCAAAATGTCTGTGGATGGTGACTCATCACAAAGATATACTGGTTGGTAACTCATCACAAAGTATTACCGGTTTATACAACTTTACCAATTACCAGTTGGTAACTCATCACAGAGTATTAGCGATTTACACAACTTTACCGATTATCATTTGGTAACTCAGAGTAATACCGGTTTAACTTTTAAACAAATTACCGGTTGACAGAAATGAAGACTGGGAAAATGATAATTGCCGCTTCTAGTTCCTTTGATCCATTCCGCTTGAGATCCTCGAATTACTTGAGGTCCTCATGCCACTTGAGATCGGTAAACACTTTTTGCAAGACACTAATAGTCTAAAGACTATAACATAATACCGGTTTGAAGCAAATACCAGTTGAGAATAGCTTATACATACAAAAAGTGATCTCATAGCAAGTGTGTATCCATTAATGACAATCACAACATAATCATCAAAAATGTCAACAATGAGTTGTATATGCCCATAGATATTTCATTGTTGGTGCATATTTAAATTAGTGGTATTGTTTAGCCATTCAGTTTTGTCAAATTTCTTGACATTTTGAGGAGGAGAGATAGTTTTGCTAGGTAGAATCATTATGGAGGACCCATGGTGTTGACTATGTGATTCTTATAGGTTGGACACATTGGGATTTGGATGCTTGTTACAATGGGGGTGATCATGATGAAATAGATGTTCATTGTGTTTAGAGATTTTGGCATGATATGATTGGATTTACAGGTACTTTATTGGTGATGATTTGATTGGATTCTTGATTGGTTATGGCAGTGTATCTTTTTGTTTGAGGATCATGATAACTTTGGATTTTAGGAGCTCATGTTGTGCACTTTGAGCTCTTTGATCGTGTGAGGTCCTTAGTTGATTCTCATATAGAGGATGGTTTATCATGATATCATGGATAACTTGATTTCACTTTAAGTGGGAGCTTTTGATAGAGATGATGTGGCAGTGTAAGATTGATTCTGATTGGTTTGTTGACAATTTTGTATCTTCTTGACTAGGATGATCTTGGTTTCATCGATATTATTAATAATTTTTCTTGTGTGTGTGAAGACTTGGATGATATTCATTTAGGAGATGGTTGTCACAATTCCATAAAGAGCTTGGTATCATGGTTCAGTGGGATCTTGTGTCAATTATGTATAATCACCATTAGATGGTGGAATTTTTTTAGTGTGTAGATGTTAGAGTCCCTTAGTTCTTGTTGCTGCAAAAGGTTCTTTCACATTTGCAGGAGATGTTGATCTTCATGATGTTTGAGGATGTGAACATCTTATAGGATTAATGGATTCCTTAGTTGAGGTGTGGTTTATGGTTTCATTTGACATGTTATCCTTGTTTGATAGGATGGTTGATATTATGTCATGATTTACTCTTGATACATGTTTAGAGTATTGTCATAGTAATTTCATGTGATATGTGCACATGGAGCATGTTATCTCCTAGGAGAGGATGGTTAGTGTTGTATATTGTTGAGAAGGTTGTTGGAATGTGTTGTTGGCATTGATGTTAACATATTCCTTTGTATGGTCTAGTGTTGCAGTCAAATTAAGTTAGTTTGGCCAGTGTGTTGTCGATGAGTTGTTGCGGATTAAAGGGTTTTGATAAAAGTATCTCTAATTAATTTAGCTCAATTTTTAAATATTCACATGGAGATTTGATTGTTATGAGATTTGGTATTGTGGTTAGTTTTTTAGTTGTCTAGTGTTGATCAGTGTTATGGATTTTGCTCCACATTGCTCTGAGTTGCAATATCTTGGTTTACAGATTTGGCAGAGTATTTGGGATGTTCATATGTATCCTCAATTCAGTTGGTTCTTGAATTGGAGGTCTGTAAGTGAATCTTTGAGTTTGACAGTTAGTTAGTTTTCTTGAAGTTTGGTATAATGATTATGAAGATTCTAGTAAATGGTGTCGGTGCGGATGTTGTTGTGGTAATTCATGATGCTTGTGGATGTTTCTAAATCATTTCCTATCCGTGTTGATGGTCTGCATTGATCAATGTGCTTGTTATTGATGATTTTCCTTGATCCAGTGGTGTTCTTCATGTTTTGGGCCGACATGTTGATTGTAGCATGTTGCGGATGTTCGAGGCATAATTCTTGGAGGTGTTTCATGTTCGAGGTGTTCATTTAGGTCCATACTATGTCTTAGCCGACATTATTTTGGTCTACATGTAATATTGTAGCGTGTATGGTTATATCTTTGTAATTTGTGATGTGTGTTGAGCTAACCTTGAAATAAGTTGATGATATGCATAAATAAATGTAATAATCATTGCAAGAGGTGTGTGATGTGCGAATAATGTATTAATATTTCAAAAGTAGTGAATAAGTGTGAAGAAGTGTGAAGTAACAGAACATGTTCCTAATTGAAACTGTAACCAAGCATGAGGAAATGTCAACTTCATGATCTTTCAGATGTAATCCAAATGTTTTTGTAAGGTAGTGAACCTTCCCAAGGGTTGTAGCCCTCCTTCTTGTTGTTTTTGAGCAGTGATCTCTAGGCAGTGTGCTTGAATGCATGTGCATTCCCCATTGTAATATTTCATATACTTCTAATAGGGTATCATCATATTGTGGGTAGGTTCCCACCATGGTTTTTCCCTTAACCGAGTTTTCCATGTCCAAAATCTTGGTGTTATGTGTGTTATTGATGTGGTGTTGATTTATGTTTTCATTGTTAATTATCAGATCTAAAATTGTGTTTGAGTTAAGTAAAGTTTTTGAGAAAACTAATTCACCCCCCCTCTAAGTTTTTTGCCTTCTTGCCAACAATTGGTATCAAAGCTAGATCCTCTAAAAGAAGATTGATCACTTGAGGTGATCCAAGATGGCAACCTATGCTTATAAGAAGGACAGTTCAAGATTTGATGGAATAAACTACACTCTTTGGAGAAGCCAGATGGAGTGTCACTTGAGATGCATCAATGTAGATTACTAAAATTGTGTATAATGTTCCTCGGAATGATCCTTCAACTTTGAATGAGATAAAATAAGTTGAATACAATATTAGAGCTAAGGAAGCATTGTTTAGTTCCTTGACTGATTCTGAGATGACTAATGTTATGGATTTGTAGACTTCTCATGAGATCTAGAAGAAGCTAGAGACTTTGTATGAGGGTGACAACCATGTGAAAGTTGTTAAGTTGCAAAGCCTAAACGGAAAGTATGAGATGTTGAGAATTAGAGAAGACGAGAATATTACCTCCTTTATGCAGAAAGTGACTGAGCTTGTGTTGAATATCATATGTATCAGTGGAGTGTTGGAAGAATTAAATATTGTTGCTAAAGTGTTGAGATCCCTATCTCCTACTTACAAGCACAAAAATAATGCTATTGAGGAGATCCAAACCATGACAAATGTGAATAGAGACATGTTGATTGGAAAGTTTGTTGCCTTTGAATTAAGTGAATTTGGTGAATCTCTTCCTAAGGTACAATTTGCATTCAAAGCTACTGTCTTTGGAAATAAGAAATATGATCCAGGAGAAAGTTCTATAAGGGTGTCAAGATATGAGAAGGAGATGAGAGAACTTGAAGAAGAAGAAAGAGAGCTTGAGGAGCTTGAAGCCCTAATTACCAGAAGATTGCCTAGAGGAGCTGGTAAGTATGAAGGAAAATTACCTCTTAAATGTTTTTCATGTAATAAAATAAAGGTTTTGCCTCAAGGTGTATAGAAAGAGTTCCTAGGAAGCAATACAAGCCTAAATATCAGAAGAAATGTTATTATTTTGTTTGATAAAGGTGTGACAAATGATGAATTTGAGAAAGGAAATCAGGTAATTATGAATGGGTATTTATTACTATCAAGGAAGATGATCCAGTACCTATTGATTCTACTAGCTGCATTAATGAGGATAAAGCTTTGACTACTAAATTTGAAGAGAAAGATGAATGGTTTATTGATAGTGGTTTCTCTCATCATATGATAGGTGATAAGAGTAAGTTTGTGAGTAGGGAAAAGTATGATGGTGGTGTAGTAAGATTTGGTGATGACAAAGCTGGTATAATCCATGGTAGAGGTTCCATTTCTCTTGATGATAAGCATAATACTGATGATGTCTTATATGTAGAAGGTCTAAAGCATAATCTTTTGAGTGTTGGATAGATGGTTGCCAAGGGATATGATTTGCAATTCAAGAATGGCAAGTGTAGAATCTTAAGTGGTTCCAGAATTGAGATTGCATTAGGGATAAAGACTAAAGGTAATATCTTTCACTTGAATGCTGGTGGTAAAAGTTGTTTGATTGATCAGATTAATGAAAGTTTTTTATGGCATAGGAGGATGCGTCATGTGAATTTTAATTGCATGGTTAAGATAAGTTATACTTAAGAAGTGAGAGATCTTCCTAAGTTGGTAAAGCTTACTAATCTGGTATGCAAGGCATGCCAGTTAGGGAAGTAGACAAGAGTTACTTTTAAAAGAAAATAATATTGTTCTAATAGATTATTGGATCTTGTGTATAAAAATTTGTGTTGTCCTTCTAGAGTAAGAAGCTTGTAGGGTTCTATTGGACATTGCTACTGCTAAGATTGTTGTTGTCATTGATGTCAACATATTCCTGTGATTTATTACTCTGGTAGTTGCAGATTGGTTTATTGGGATCATGGTTCGATATATGGAGTATCTCAAGTATCATTATATCTTTCTATATTGGTTATGGTGATTCAAAAGCTTTATTGATCATATTATATGATCCAGTTTGCAACTTGCTTTTTTTGGTCAGTACTTTGTAGAGTTTGGTATTTCCTCCTATATTTTTCGACGTAATGATATCTTGCTTTGCAATTTTGGGAGAATTTTTTGGATGTTCACGTGTATCTACATTTTAGATGGTTCATGATTTGGTGCTCTGCAAGTTATCTTTCTAGACTGAGTTGCTATTGTTTGAGTGTTCTTGAGTTTCAGATGTTGATTGATGAAGATTTGATAAGTGGTGCTGGTGCAGCTATTGTGGATGGTTCTAATATGTTGGTTGGTATTTATTGATTGTGTTCTATTTGTTTTGGTGCTTCGCATTGATTCTTGTGTGAGTTCTTGATGATTTTTTTGATTCGGTGATATTCTTCATGCTATGCAGTATTCTTGGTAGTGTACCGTGTTGCGATTGATCTTGGTGAGATTTCTAGGGGTGAAGCATATTTGGAAATTTGGTTTAGGTCCATGTTATGTCATGTATATCATTATATTGGTCTGATGGTCAATCTTTGTATCATGTGATATAATTTTATAATTGTGAGATGAGGGTTTAGTCGACCTTGTTGCCAAGGTTGATGATTGGTATATAGATGATTTAGTCATGCAATTTGGGTATTAGTATAGTGTTTGCATTATCAGAGAGTGGTATATGTGGTTTTTAAGCACATTTATCCTTTAGTGTGGTGTATTGAGAAAAGATTATTGTAGGGCAGACAAATGTACTGAACCGAAACTATCATTAGGCATAAGGAGATTCTATATTTGTAGTTCATGTAATCCGGATTGTAGTCCAATAATTATTGTAAGGTAGTGAACCTTCCCTAAGGGTTGTAGCCTTCTGGGTTATCATATCTTGAGCAGTGAGCTCTAGGTAGTGAGCCTGAAGGCATGTGCATTCCCCATTGTAATATTTACACATAAAACTATAGAGTATCATCTTATTGTGGGTAGGTTCCCACTGTGGTTTTTTCCTTAACCAGGTTTTCCACGTCAAAAATCTTGGTGTTGTATGTTGTGTTATCAGTTTTCTTATCTTTGTTGTTACTGCAGTTTATCAAATTTGCATTTGTGGTTAAGTTTGATAATCCAATGAAAACTATTCTATCCCCCTCTCTCAGTTTTCCTTCATTGTTGTTGCCAACAATTGGTATTAGATCTAGATCCTCCGAAAGAAGCCTAACCACTTGAGGAGATCTGAGATGGCAACTGGAGTTTTTTTCTTTAAGAAGGAGAGTCCAAGATTTGATGGAAGTAACTATGCTAAATGGAAGAACTAGATGGAGGTTCACTTGAAATGTCTTGGAGAGGATTACTAGAAGATTACAAAGGATTCCTATTATGTTCCTCAGAATGGACCGGTTACTGCTACTAAGATTAAGGATGCTGAAAATAATATTAGAGCTAAGGAAGCATTGCTGAGTGCCCTAACTGATTTTGAGATGACTAATGTGATGGGACTTTAGACTACACATGAGATATAGGAGAAACTTGAGACCTTGTATGAAAGAGATAAACAAGTCAAAGTTGCTAAGTTGCAAAGTTTGAAAGGGAAGTATGAGATGTTGAAGATGGGAGAAGATGAGAACATAACAATCTTCATTGCTAAGGTGAATGACCTTGTCCTAGGTATTAGATGTGTTGGTGGAACCCTTGAAGAAGATGAAATTGTTGCTAAGGTGTTGAGATCATTGCCTCTTGCTTACAAACGTAAGGTAGCTGCTATTGATGAGATCCAAAGTGTGACTATTGTAAAAAGAGATATGTTGGTTGGAAAGATTACTACATTTGAACTGAGTGAGTTTGGGGAATCATATAGAAAATCAGAGACAAAATTTAGAGCATCTATATCCAGAAAGAAGTATGATCCAGAAGGATGCAGAGTATCCAGATATGAGAGATAGAGAAGAGAGATGGAAGAAAAAGAAAGATAATTGGATTATCTTGAAGCATTGATTTCTCAGAGATTGCCTAAAGGAGTTGGTAAGTATGATGGAAAAGTGCCTCTAAAATGTTTATATTGCAATAAGATAGGACATTTTGCTTCTAGGTTCCCAAAAATAATGTCTAAATATGATAGGCATGATAAATATGATAAGCATGATAGGAATGATAGATATGAGAAGCAAGATAAGCCTCACAAGCCTAACCCGAAGTTTATGTTGGCCATATGATGGAATTGATTATGTGTTGCATTGATGTTTTGTCATTCATGTGAACACTAGCTGTTATGGTTATTTACCAACTTCCAGTAGAAGGATTGGATTGGAAAGATAATTAGTTGATTCTCACCAGTATGATATGGATGATGGAATAAGTTTGTATAGATGGTTCATATGCTTTTGAAGTATATTTTAGTCAGTTGGTATTGAATTGATGATCAGATGCTATCTCATGTTCTAGTAAGCTTGCTTTATTGGTTCGGTAAGGGTTTCACTAACATAAATTTATTGAAGATCTTTGATGTAATGCATAAGTGATGTTGGTGTAGCTTCTAGAAGGGATTTAGGATGCTGATGGTGATTGTGTTCATGCCTCGATTGATTGGTGTGATTGCTTTGGCATGTGTGGATATAATTTAGGCTCGATGCTATCTAGGTTATGGACCGGTTCTCATGTAACATGTTGGTGGATCCTCAGATGCGCTTCCAAGATGTTTTAATGATTGGATGATGTTTGTTTGGCCTTAGGATGACATGTGTTACAATTTTATTTCAGGATTATGTAATGGATCTATTAAATTATCATTTGGGTGGCCGACCTAATTGGTTAGGTCCTGGGTTGGCATAAATATATGTAAGCTCTCATTGTAGGTCATGACAAGGAGTGAATAATGTAATAATCATTTGTGTAGAGGATTTGGTCGATCATAGGTGATTTATTTGGGTTTATGTAAGAGGTTTTAGACCTTTGGTATTGAGCTTAACTAGAACTATAATTTGGCATGTTTGATGCTATCACCGATAGTTCTCTTTGGATTATTGTCCAAATATTTTAAGGTGGTTCACATCTCTGTAGTTAGTGAGACTCCATTATGGTGAGCAGTGCACTCTAGGTAGTGTGCCTTCTTGCATGTACATGCCCCTAATGTAATCATATACTTGTTGCAAAAGTATCATCTGACTGTGGGTAGGGTTTCCCACCGTGGTTTTTCCCTTTTTATGGGTTTTCCACATACAAATTATGGTGTTATTTGTTATGGTTGCATGGTATTGATTCTTTGGTTTTCAATTATGCTTTAATGCTTTATTAATTATTTTGATATAAGGTTTTAAGTTCTTTAAATCACATAATCTGTTAATAACTGATTCAACCCCCCCCCCTCTCTGTTGTTCACCGGTTATCCTTATAGTTTAAACATTAGAAGAACTATTATTATGTTGTTGATGAAGGTGTTACAAATGAAGAGTCTAAAGGAGATGAAATAGCGTTTATTTCTATTAAAGAAGATGGACAGGTACCTATTGATTCCACAAGCTGCACTATTGAGGAGAAAGCTTTAGCTGCTAAAGTTGAAGAGAATGATGAATAGGTGATTGACAATGATTGTTCACATCATATGACTGGTGATAAAAGAAAATTTGTGAATATGGAAAGGTATGATGGTGGAATAGTAAGATCCAGAGATGACAAAGCCTGTGTGATCCATGGTAGAGATTCTATTTCCTTTGATGGTAAGCATAACACTAATGATGTCTTGTATGTTGAAGGTTTGAAGCATAATATTTTAAGTGTTGGATAGATGGTTGAAAAAGGTTATGATTTAGAATTCAAGAATGGAAAATGCAAGATCCTAAATGCCTCTGGTATAGAGATTTCATCGGGAACTAAGATTGAAGGTAATATATTTCATTTGAATGCTGGTGAGAAAATTTGTTTGATTGCTCAGATTGATGAAATTAGGTTATGGCATAGGAGAATGTGTCATGTTAATTTTTAATCAATGAATAAGATTAGTTCTACTCAAGCTGTTAAGATTTGCCTAAAATTGTTAATCCTGCTAATCCAGTATGTAAGGAATGTCATATGGGAAAGTAAATAATAATTTCTTTCAAGAGTAAGTAGTATACATATGATGGATTGCTAGATCTTGTGCATACTAACCTATGTGGACATATTGCAATAAGAAGTGTGTAGGGTGACATATATTTCATGTTATTGATTGACGATTATTCCAGGATGATGTGGGTTGCCTTTTTTAGGGAGAAAGAAGAAGCATTGGACAAATTCAAGATATTCAAAGTAAAGGTTGAGACTCAGATAGGACTGAAGTTGAAATGTCTGAGATTAGACAAAGGAGCACAATTTTGTTCTAGTGAGTTTGACTCATTCTATAAGAAGCATGAAATTAGAAGACAATTATCTGCTCCTAGAACCCCACAAAAAAATGAAGTTATTGAAAGGAAGAACAAGACTATCTTGGATGCTACAAGGACTATGTTGATTGAAGGGAATGTTCTGAAGATATATTGGAGAGAAGTTGTTAGCACTGTTGTTTACACATTCAACTGAGTACATATAAAAGGTGATTTCGATAAGACTTCTTATGAGCTATGGTGTGGTCATGTTTCTACCATGATATATTTTAGAATCTTTGGAAGCAAGAATTATATCAAGAGAGATGATGATATAAGAAAGTTTGATGCAAGAAGTGATGAAGGAAGTTTCTTGGGATATTCAACAAAGAGAAAACCCTACTAGTGCTACAATAAGAGATGGAGAAAGATAGTGGAAAGTGTAAATGTGAAAGCTGATGAGAATTGTGGAAAAGAAATCAAAGTATGCAAATATGATGATGGTCAAAATGTTATCTTAAAGAAAATTCAGACAAAATAATTGAAGCAGAATGATCCAGTAGAGACAGTTAATCTAGATGTTGCTGCTACCAGTGAAGAGGTGCAGGAACCTGAAAATCTAAATAATTAGAAGACTTCGAGGTATGTGAGATTGAATCATTTTGAAAATCAGATCATTGGTGATAAAAATAAAGGTGCGATGACTAGGAGAAGGCTAGCTTCTGAAGATGTATGTTTGATCTCTAAAATTGAACCTAAAAATGTTGTTGAAGCTTGCAAACATGAAAATTGGATAAAAGCTATGGAATAAGAATTAAATCAAATTGAAAAGAATAACACATGGGAACTTGTGCCTAGACCTAAAGACAAGAATGTGATTGGTACTAAATGGGTATTCAAGAACAAATTGAATGAATCTAGTGAAGTTGTTAGAAATAAAGCAAGACTGGTATGCAAAGGATATTCATTAAAAGAAGGAATTGATTGAGACTTTGCTCCAGTAGCTAGACTTGAAGATTTTAGAATTGTGTAAGGGGAAAAGTGAGACTAAGTATGGAAACCCTAATCCCACTCTCATACACACTAATGGAATAAAAAATAGCTTAGGGAGGTAATGCACTTAGGCTACTTCTTATGGGAAAGAGAGAGCCATGGATTACCTCTTAGGGTTTCTATTCCTTTGCTGCAAATGAGGGAGAGGAATGATACAAAATGCAATTTAACCTAAAGTGCAAGTAAGCAAACACACCCTAATCTGGAAATGCAGAACATAAAAAAATTGATAAACTACTGAAAAGTACAAATTAGGAGGCAAAATCAGAGGTGTCCCTATGTCTGAAATCTAAGCCAAAATGACCGAGACTAGGGTGCCATGCCACTATCCTGATTCTACAAGTTTGAAGCTATACTTGAGAGATTGGATTTTGGACTCTGCAACCTATTGCACTGTCAGATCCTATAGAAAAGAGGAAAGACCAAGGTGCCAAACCCCTATCCTAGGGGTTTCTAATGAGTTCTATACCCCAAGACATTCTTTGTGCGCTTTGTCGGTCCTGAGACTTCCAGCGATGCTTAGATCCGAACACGTACCTATAGCTAAAAAAGAGGGTTTTGGGTAGCTATATGGGGTTTTGCCTTAGTCAAACCCCTATTTTGGTGATTTCCACCTCAACAAATAACTGATAATATATTGAAAATGTGTGTGCAATAACCTTGTGTGTGTGCAAGATCCTAAAATGAAAGCAAACAATCTATAGCAACCTTAAAGAGTAAACCCTAATTGCTTATAATTGACAAAGTAAATGCTCTAAATTCATGATGCAAATTAATCTAAAGAATGAATTTGAATCAAAATGAAGCTTATACAAAGACATAAAAACAACATGAAACCATACCCAACCCCAAGGGAGAGAGAGGTACAATCCAATCTTTAGTCGGTGATCTCCTATTACTTTTCTATATCTTCAAAAGCCCCCAATTGATGAAATGATTCTTGATGAAGGTTTAATGGATGAATGTTTAATGTTGTTGAAGAGTTCAAAGATCTACTCTTTCATTGCAAAGAAGGCTCTCTATGCTCCAAAAAACTACTCTTATATCCTTAGAAGAAGACCCCTTCAAATGAAGAAAGAGAGCTCTCAAGTATGAAACCGTAGATCTTAATTTCGTCTTTGGGCCGACTTATAATTTGAATTTCCTGCCAATATTTTGGGGATAAGCATTATTATATCATAGGATTATGCTCCCAAAATTTTGGGAAAAAAGTCGTGGATAATGTGCACTTTCAACATGGTGTGACCAACCTTTCACCAAATTTGTGGGGCCTTAGATATGATGATATTAGAGTGAATCCCAAAGTTAGAGCTGATTTTGAGATGTTTTGATATGAAAAATTAGGCCTTAAAGATCGAAATAAAACATAATTAGGGTTTATGATTAAATGATTTATTGAAGGAATAAGATGAAAAGGGGAATGCTTAGGGTATAGGGCCCAACTTTATAACATTTGAAGAGGTGAAATATGAATTTAGATTTGATTAAATTAATTAATTAAATGCTTAAAAGAGATTAAAAATGCAAGATGCAAAACACACTAAGGTGAGTGCTAAACTAAGTATGAAATTGTACCACCTTAGCAAGGGTGTACAATTTATGATACTACATTTAGCCCCCACTTTAGCGATCATATGAAACTAAGTGCATATGCAAGCTAAAGTACATAAAAAGTAAACATCATTTAAAAAATGATATATTCATAAGTTGTTGGGCGAAGCCCCCAATGGTATCCACAGTACACAGTTAGGAATCGATCCCTACAAAACCACATGTTAGATCATAAAATAACCTAATTCTTACTAAGGAAGGTGATGAAATTTGCGGGTAGCTATATGCCCCCCTATTTCAGCTTGCTAATTAGTGAGGTGAAACAAGGTACAATGTTTACCACAATGAATTGGAATGAAAATCTTGATGAACATGTTCATAACAAGGCTCGGTTGTGCATCCAAGCACTTTATGGAACCAATGCAAAGTGAGAGAGTGAATTCACAATTCCAATGCCATCGATGGTGTTTCATCAGAGCTCTCTAACTCAAGATATGATAGATTAAAGATAAAGTGCAGAAATTAGGGTTTTATAAATTAAAATCATAAAAATGAAAAAGTGCATAACTCATAAATATGAAAGTGACACCTTCTTTTGTCACTTTTGACTTTTTGGCACTATTCATTGCAGAGGAGCTCACCTATTCGCCATCATGCCTCTATTGGCATATGTGCAGAGTATGATGACATGATGATATTGTATGTTGTCATTGATGTCAATATGCTGAAGAGTGAACCGGTATGTCAATATGTTGAAGAGTGAACTAGTATGTCAATATGTTGAAGAGTGAATTGGTATGTCAATATGCTGAAGAGTGAACCGGTATATTGAAGTTTGCAATAGGCAAAGAGAATCAGTATGATACCGAGAATCGGTATACATGAGAACAGGTATAACATTGTGAATTGATATATGTGAAAAAGGTGAAATGGTATATTTGTTTGAGGTAAATCGGTATGTTGGTATGAGAACTAGTATATGAAGGTTTTGCATGACTACCGATTGGTAGTCTCAACTTTAGGGTTTTTGGTTGAAGTGTTCTAAGCTTGTGTGATGAGTTAGCATTATAATGAAGATTAGATCATGTTGCCACATTAGCTTGAGTGCATGAAGGATCTTGCATGAAGGAGATCAATCCTATCCACCTTGGGAATGTGTGAAGTCTCTGTAAACGGTGGGGAGCGCGTGATGGGTTATCGCCTCCATGAAGCGGTGAAGAATGAACGATGGAGAATGTCATGATATCTATTCAAGACCATTGTAGTCAAATGTAATGTGATTAATGGTCAGGATTGAACCGACTGTATTGGTAAACCTAAATGTTTAGGGTTTAGGGTTTATGCTGCCAACCTATCTATTTTCTATAAGGTCGATGTTGTGTTGCATGTTGAGGTTGTTGGCAAATGGTGTGTGTGTATCTAAGTGCAGAGATACATGATTCTTGCCAGAACAGATAAGAGGATTGATGCCTTCATAGTGTGTGTGCAGAAGGAAGGAACTAAAGTAGATCTGCATTGGCATTAAGTGTTGTTACCAGATCATTGTATTACTTGTTGATCTCTAACCACTTCAACAGTTGGAAAATCCCTTAACCGGGTAGCTTTAACTAGCTTGTTGTAAATCCTTTAACAGGGTGACTCAAAGCCATTGAGCTCATGAAATCCTCTAACAAGGTAGCCTCTAACAGGGTTTAACCCTTAACCAGGTATTTAGCCATCCCTTAACTAGGTTATCCCTAGCAAGATCGGTTCCTAACAGAACCTATTGTAACAGTCTTTAACTAGATTGGGCTCCTAACAGAGTGGACTTCTAAAGAGTTCAAAAACAGCTTGTGGGTACTCATCCCCAACGTGGTTTTTCCAAGTTGGGTTTCCACATGAAAAATCTGTGTCATGTGTGATGTTTTTCATGTGATGGTTTAAGTTATTTGTGTTTGGAGGTAAATCATGTTGAACTAGCTAATATTATATTTTTGATGATAGATTACCTGTTCATGCATAAGGGTGAAATGAAAGTGTAGTATTAAGTTGTGTGGAAAGCTAAGTGATTAACTGGTTAATGCTTGTCATAATCATTCTTAGCTTTACTGGTTGTACTCTATTTCAGACCAGTGTTACTATTTGTCAGTAATTTGCAGTGTTTGTTATCTAACCGGTTTTAGGTAAGTGTTTTTAACTATACTGATTCACCCCCCCTCTCAATACCTATTTGGTACTCACCGTTCATCATTGAGTTATCAATTGGTATCAAAGCGTCCTCCAGGTCCTCTGTGTTGTAAGCTTAACTGCTTGAGGGAAAGATCCCATTGGAATGATGAAGAGGGAAGGTCCAAAGTTCAACAGAGATAACTTTAAAATATGGAAGGACAGAATGAAGATATACACCAGAAGCATGGGAGCTCAACATTGGAGCTATGTTGAGAATGCTTATGTTATTCCTACCAGTACTCTCACCGATGATCAAAAGAGAGAGATCCAGGAGAATGGGCAAGTCATGGAAGCCCTAATCAATAGCTTATCTAACATTGAGTTTATTGATGTCCAGGATAAAGATAGTCCCAAAGAAGTATGGGATACTCTTGAGAATATCTATGGCAGTGATGAGCATGTAAAACAAGTTAAGGAAGAAATCCTTAGAGGGAAGTTTGAAGACATGCGGATGGTTGAAGGTGAGACCATTCAATAATATGGAATAAGAATCAAAACTGTTGTTGGAGATATCAAGAGTGCAGGTGGTAAAATGGAAGATTCCATTATTGTTAGCAAAGTTTTGAGATCCTTATTACCGGTCTATGCAATAAGGGTTGCTGCTATTCAGGAGTTGAGATCAATAGACAAGACTAAGGTATCCCTAGACTCCATTGTTGCAGAATTAACAACCTATGAGCTAAATAGTTTTGATGGTAGTGTTTAGAAGATTGAATAAGCTTTTAGAGCTTCTGCTACACCATCTAGAAAAGGAAAAGAAGAAAGCATCAGTGGTGAACCAAGACAGTGTAGAGAAATGGATGATGACGAGATTCTGATGGAATTTGAAGCTCTTCTTGCCAAGAGACTTCCTAAGGGAACTAGTAAATATAGAGGTAAGCTCCCTTTGAAATGCTTTTCTTGTAACCGAATAGGACATATTGCTATAAACTATCCTAATGGTGACAACAAGGACAAACCGGAAAGGTTCAAGAAATTCAAAGGAGGAAACCGGAGAAACTATTTTGTAGCAGTCAATGAAGGTGTCACAAATGAGGAGTCAGAAGATGAAGAAAATGGAGATATTGTGTTTGTCGCAGTAAAGGAAGATATGTCAGGCAAGAAGGCTCTTGTCTCTCACTTTGATAATTCCAATGAGTGGATTATTAACAGTGGCTATTCTCACCATATGACTGGTGACGGGAGAAAGTTTCTATCCTTGGAAGAATATGATGGTGGTGTGGTTTGCTTTGGTAATTATGCACCATGTATGTTCAAAGGAAGAGGGTCCATCTCTCTGAATGGAAAGAGCAGTGCTGACAATGTTTATTGGGTGGAAGGTCTCAGACACAACCTATTGAGTGTTTCCCAACTAAATGATAGTGGACTCACTTTGGAATTCAAAAATGGAGTGTGCAAAATAAAAGGAAAGAATGGTGAATTGATGGCCATCGGTATGTAGACCAAAGGTAACTTATTTCAGCTGAATGAAAATGTAAGTACATGTCTTATGGTTATGTTTGATGATAGCTGGATATGGCATAGGAGACTCTACCATGTAAACTTTGATAACATTATGAAGGCCAATAAGACCAAGGCAGTGAGAGGATTGCTGATGCTGAGCAAACCAAAAAATCCTTTGTGCAGAGAATGTCAACTAGGGAAAATGTATTCCTCAACTTTCAAATGTAAATCTTTCACAGCAGACAATTTACTTGATCTTGTGCATACTGATTTGTGTGGTCCTATAAAAACTAGGAGTGTGCAGGGAGATAGGTATTTCATAATTCTTACACATGATTGCTCAAGAATGATGTGGGTCACATTTTTGAAGGACAAGTCTGAAGCTTTTGGAAAGTTCAAAGCTTTTAGAGCACTGGTAGAAAAGGAAAGTGGTAGAAGAATCAAATGCCTTAGAACTAATCAAGGAGGGGAATTCACTTTCGGTGAATTCAACAAATATTATGAAGAGAACGGAATCAAGAGGAAACTGTCTACCCCCCGGACTCCACAATAAAATAGCCTAGCAGAGAGGAACAATCAGAATGTGGTTGAAGTAGCTAGAACTATGTTGATCCAAGGAAAGGTTGCTCACACCTTTTGGAGAGAAGCGGTGAGCACTGCAGTCTACACAATGAACCAGGTAGTCATCAAAAAGGGAAAGGATAAGGCTCCTTATGAGTATTGGATTGGTAAGACACTAGTGGTAAGCTACTTTAGAGTATTTGGTAGCAAATGTTATATCAAGAGGAGTGAACATCAAAATATGATGAAGGAATATTCCTAGGATATTCCACCAATAGTAAAGCTCTCAAATGTTTCAACAATAGGACTCAGAGAATTGTTGAAAGCATCAATGTTAGAGTTGATGAAACCTCTGAGAAGCTTGAGGAAACTAGTAGCAAGGAAGCAGTAAATGAGTTAGTTGTAACCTTCTAGGAACTGGTTGCTAATAAGCCAAGTACCAGTAACAGTGTTCCTACACCGATAAATGCTGATGCTAATGAAGATGAGGATGAAGAAGAAAAGCAAGAGGAATCAGTCAAGATAATTCCTCGATATGTCAAATTGAATCATGATCCAAAGTAGATCATAGGAGATAAGGATGAAGGAATTCTTACAAGAAGAAAGTTCAAAGAGAATTCTTGTATGATCTCTGAATTTGAGCCTAAATCATTCAAAGAGGCACATAAAGATGAAGACTGGATCAAGGCAATGGAAGAAGAACTTGACCGGATAGAGAAGAATGGTACATGGTCTTTGGTACCCAGACCAGAGCATAAAAATGTCATTGGAACCAAATGGGTTTTCAAAAACAAGCTAAATGAGGATGGAATAGTGCTAAGGAACAAAGCCAGACTAGTATGTAAAGGATATGCTTAAGAAGGAGAAGACTATGGAGAAACCTTTTCTCTAGTAGCAAGATTGGAAGGAGTGCGTATGCTTCTTCCATATGCATCTTTTAAAGGATTCAAGGTATACCAAATGGATATAAAATCTACATTCCTAAATGGAATACCTGAAGAAGAGGTGTATATAGAGCAATCAGATGGGTTTGCCCTATCAGAAGATAGTGACATGGTGTGTAGGCTACATAAAGCCTTGTATGGACTAAAGTAGGCACCTAGAGCATGGTATGAGTGCTTGCACTCCCATCTTGTGAAGATTGGATTTGAAAGAACAAGTGAAGGTAGCAATATCTACTTGAAATCAGAAGGAGATCAGATTATGATCTGTGAAGTCTTTGTTGATGACATCATCTTTGGAGGTGATGACAAGATGAGTCATGAATTTGCTGATGAGATGAAAAAGGAGTTTGAAATGTCACTCATAGGGGAGATTAAGTTCTTCATTGGACTACAGATTCAGTAAATGAAAAATAGAATCTTTATTACTCAATCCAAGTATGTCAAAGAGGTGTTGAAGACCTTTGGCATGGAAGACCTTTGTCATTGACCTCAACAATAGTAGAATTTGCATCAAATATAGGTATAGATGATGATCCTGCTTCGATGATTGAAGATAAGTACCTGTGAATCGCTATCGGTGAAATACACTAAAGACCTCTTCCAATCACTAGTGAAATCACTCAAGATGATATCTGATTGCACTGAATCACCTTAGACTTGCTCTAAATCACTCTTAATCACTCTGAATGCATGGTGATTAAAAATGAAGTAGATTCAACCTTTTATCCTCCAAGAAAAACCCTAATCCATCATTGATATAAATGACTTTCGGTGAAAGATATCGGATTTTTGTTAAACATCTCCATGCCAAATAGCATATCTGATGTATGGAACATCTTATAGAAACTATTCCCAGGACTTAAGTAGTATTACTATGAATTTTTCCTACCCCTAAGGCATTTTCCTCTATTACCAGATGAGCTTCCTACCGGTGCAGGAACAACCTCCTCTATTAGTTAAGTAACCAAAGCATTCTCATCTGTATATTGATCTTCAGAGTTCTTGACCCATCTCTGGGTATGTTCTTGCTGGATTTCATTAATCTTTTCTTTCCCTTTCTTATTTGATCCTCCATTGCCAACCAGTGGATTTCTTCTTCTACAAAATTTAGCAATATGTCCAACTTCATTACATGCATAACATGTAAAATGGTTCTTTTGAATTGCTTTGCTAAAACTGTTATAATTGCTAGACCTGCATTGATTAGCCATATGTCCAAATTTTCCACATGCATAACATTTAACATTTAATCTACAATCTTTTGTCCTATGTCCATTCTTATTTCATTTAGAACATTGACCGGGAGCAGAATGATTGTTCTAATTTTCTCTATTTCTACATTGCCTAGCCATGTGACCAAATTTATTACAAACAAAGCATCTACCATTAAATTTATAAGCATTAAACTGCCTTACCTATCCCTTATGGTTTTGATCTTCATTTGTAGTACCAAAACTCTATCCTTGTTCAAATCCAAGTCCACTAGAATCTTTATTCTGCCTTTGTCTCTTCAATAACTCATCAAGTTGTGTTGAACTAACCTTAAATTTGTCTTTGTACTCACTTGCAATACTCAAATCATCTCTCAAAATTATCATTTGTCTCTCAAGCTCTTGTTCATTACTCTGGGATTGTACAAAATCAATTCTCAAGATATCATTTTCATGAACCAACCTACCACATTCTACAAATTTTTTCTTGAAAGATACAACAAGATTTTCTTCCTTTTTATTCCACTCTTCAATCTCCTTAGACATTCTCATAGTTATAGCTTGCATTTCATTCCTCATGACCATGTTCTCCTGACTTAGCTTCTAACATTGTTTCTTAAGTGCATCTTTCTCTTCATCCTTATTCTGCAAAAGTTCCCTCCTCCTAGCCTAAATAGATGAAAACCTCTCCTATAGGACAAGAATGAATTCCTAAGAATAATTCAATTCATCTAGTAGCTTCACGTTATTCATCCTTTCAACATCATAATCTTCAAGTACCACCTCAAGTTGCTTTTCCAAACTCATATTCATGGATTTTGGATCTAGGATCTTCCTCAAGCTGTTAAAATTCCCCCAAAGCACAAGGTTCTAATACCAATTGTTGGAATCCAAGAACACTAAGAGGGGCGAGGGGGGGTGAATCAGTGTTTTGCTGGAATGACTAATTTTAACCTTATTAAAACATGTATACACCAACTATTATACTGATACATATAAGATTGAAAGAAGTAAAGAAACCAATAAGCCAATCACACAAATTAATACCATAACATAGAGATTAATACATGGAAAACCTCAAAGAGGAAAAACCATGGTAGGATTTTTGACCCACAATATCAATCCACTGGCCATATGAAAAGATATTACAAAATATAGGGCCTGCACTTACAGGAAGGATTACAGACTAGAGCACACTGCTCAATCACAAAAGGAGCCTCAATGACTACATACAAATCTAGACTACAATCCGGAGAAATGATTGAACTGCAAAGATAGCATCTTCTATGCCTAAATACAATTCTAGTTAAGCTCCGTCTTTTCTGGTCTGAAACCCTAAACCCTTACTAAAATACTCCTTTACATAAATATCCTCACATACATGATCTTTAATATATTTTTCATTACATAACATTATCATATTCATCTATCCATCTCTATTACAAAATGATCTAACCAACTGACCTATATACCCTTTACAAATTATCATGCCTTATGTCGACTTATAAAGATAATTACAATATGAATAAACATGTCGGCTCAATACATGAATGTCAAAATCAATTACGAATGCCAGATCTCCCAAGTTATGCTGACCTCCAATACTGATAACTTGATGAAATCATGTCGGCCTGTAATGTTAGTAACCAAATATTTCTCTTCCAATCGGTGAAGATACCTTCCGGTGCCGATGAAGTGTCTATCGGTAATCAACCAGACCAAAATGTGAAAGCCAGAACAAGTTTCCGTGTTGCCATCAATGACAACATATTGAAACCAACCAATTGAGTGTCAATTGGCAACATATATCCACTACAACATAAAAAAATTAGGTAAATTTGATATGCTATCACTCTAAAACAAGAATCTGTCTGATAGTTTAGGAAATATGAAGCCTGTATTTAAGGTACTTCACGATAAGGGTTTTATATAATTTATTCATTTTCTGATGCTTAATGAACCAGAATGGGTCCGATATATTCTGAAAAGGTTTCATGATGAATTCATGTGGCCAGATCAACCTTACAAGATAACCAAGAAATCCATTGAAGAAGATACATGTTTAAAAGCAACCGGTGAAGTCCCCAGATTAAGGAAAATACAAAATACAACGCTAACAAAGATTACCATACTCAGTTTGATAGTTGATCGATGACTATCAATGATATTATTGAGCATGATGTTAGATTTTCCTTGATGGTGATTAGATACAAGGTATATCAATTAAGTAGGTTAAATTTAGTATCAGACACAACCGTATTTGTAGCGTATGAAATTCTAAGGAAGACAAAAGGTATGATCTTTGTACAATACTTGTCAAAGAGTTAATGAGCAACTTGAAGAAAATAAAGCAAGATAAGAAAAATGTCTTCAATTTTGGATCCCTAATTGTTTGTTTAGCACTTTATTTCATGAATGAGATCCTCAAAATTGGAAATTTCTAATGGGCTTATGATAAACTAGTGGCTATGAAAATCAAGGAAGGATTGTTGGGTTTGGGTGACAATGTAATGCGAAATTCAGCTTTATGGGGCTATTTGAAAACTTTTGAAGCCACTATGAAAAATATAGAGAGAAATCCTAAAAAGAGTGGAAAAATATGAGGGAACTATTTGTTTCATGGTTGACAAGGATTAGTGTCATATGAAGGCAGTTGATCTGAGAATTATTTGGATCATGCCCATGGGGTATGAGGTGGATGTATTCATGCTTGATGCATATGCTCAATACTTTTTGAGTCAATCCATGGACAAGAATGAGGAGAGATTTGGTAATTTCAAGCAGAAGGATTTGGACCTGCAAAAGAAATTTATTGGGCTCGAAAAGAAAAAAAATGTAAGAAAGAAAGTTGAGGAACTTGCCGAACAAATGGGTATAACTCGAGAAGGAGTGCAAAGAGATAGAGAGAGAAATATACTGAAGGAGGAAGATATGGTGAAGCCACAATGTAAACTAGTATCTTCTCCTCCCAAGTAGTCCAATACCAAGCAAAGCAAGTCTGCACCTATCTTCGATGTGCAAAAGCTGGTCCCCCCACCTAAGCCTCAATCAACATCAACCAGTAGAGTAGAAAAGAGGAATAAAGAGAAGTTTGCAAGGAAGTATGTAGCAGCAAAGGAGGAAATTGAATTGGATGAAGAGGTTATAGAAGTGAATAAAACTAGTACATTTACTAGAGTAGTTAGAAAACCTGTATCCAGTGATGCCCCATCTTCAAAGAAAGCTAAAACATAAGGTGAGTCATCTGAAAAAATGAGAGAAAGAAAGAAGCAGAAATCTAAGATAGATGAAGCTCTTAAATCGGGTAAGATTGAAGGTTCTTACACTATTGTGCCTCCATTACAAAAGCTTATAGATACAATAGTTAATGAAGGCAATTTGACAAAGCTTTCTATGTATTATGAGCATTCTATTGAAAATGTTTAGAGAGCTATTGAAAAAGAAGTTGTACATTATATGAATTTTGTTAGTAAAGTATTGATTAAATTGTCATCCACAATTCCAAAAGAGTTATATGATATATTGGATTCTCAGAGATACACAACTAGTCTAGAAGATGAAAGGTTTAACATAACTTACATTAGTAAAGTTGTGTCCTGATATAACAAGAGAAGAAATAACAAAAATTTTGGGACTTGCTTGCTAATACAATGAGGATCTGGCTAACACTAAGAGGGGGGGTGAATCGGTATTAACAAGAACTAAAAATTTTAACTCCAAAACAAATTTATCGTAGATCTGGAAAACATTCAACACATAAACCGATTCTTCTTAACAAATTTCTCACTTTCCTTATCAGATCTAGACAATCATTTACCACTTTTGCAAACTCATTAATAAGATTAGCCATCAACTCAATATTAGATCAACACACACTTTTACCAACCTATTAACTAATCATAATGCTTCATCAACCAATTAACCATCAATACCGGTAACCACTTTAAGATTTATCATAAAAAAACATAATCTGTCTTAACCGGTAATAAAAAATAAAACATGAAAAACATTCCACGAATGAACACCATAATTTTTTGACATGGAAATGAAAATGGGAAAAACAACGGTGGGAGTTGGTACCCAATAAAATTTGTACTCTTTCGAAGTACTCCCTGTTAGGAGCTTAGCCTTGTTAGGATCTTACAATATACCCGGTTAGGAGTAGACCCTGTTAGTAGTCACCCCGTTAAAGAACTTACCTATCACTCCAACTAAGAGCTTAATGATCTATTAGGATCAACCTGATGAGAGGATTTACCACCCTTTTTGAGAGCTTCCCTGTTAGGGGACTTAAATGATTAAGGCCTTTTAGGACCTACCTGATTAAGGGATTTAAGCCACTTTAACTATTAGGGAACAACAATGAAAAGCGATTTGAAACTTTTCACTTTCAGCTTGCTAAATCAAATCCAATTATAAGTCACATTCTGCAACACTTAGGAAGATCTCTCTCTTCTTCGATATGACACCACTCTCTTCTCTTAGATCACCGACACATAAAACATCAACTGTGTCATCCTAAATAGACATTTCAACTAGGTCGACCAATAAACCCTAATTACATCTTGAAATTACTATACAAATCATATCAGATCATCATCCAGATTATTACAACAATTTACAATGCAATATCAACCATTGGTTGATCATAACATCACAAAAATCCGATCTGTACCAAAGTTAGAACCTCAAAATACTCCACTAAGCATTTCATTGTTTCCCAAGAAATTCTTCCTTAAATTGTACCAAAAAAATATTCAAATTATCTATGTGGGTTGTGACGTGTTACCTCCTTCATGTAGACTCATCGCCAATCATTGGCATAACAAAAATCATTACCGGTTAAGTGAATTTATCACCGGTCCTTAAACCCTACTAAAACCCTAGCAAAACTTCATCAAAAATTCAAAAGATACTTTCCATTAAACATCACAAGATGCAGTTCTAGTCACATACTAGAATCCATCATACAAGCTTATATTTCAAACCGCAAGTCATCAATCATCACCGATCACCCGATTTAATCAAAACATCTGTGCATTACCAGTTAAAGTCCTAATTCATAGTCTTGTCAATAAAACCCTATCAAACTCAAACTCGGGTAGACCAAATCACTTAGCCAACAAATAAAACATCAAGAACCATCTGTAAATATCTTCAATGATCAGTTGACACTAGTTGCCATCAATGACAACACAAAAAACTGATAATGTCAACGACTCTCAAAATCTCAGTCTTCTTTCCTCTACCGATATAGTCATCCATCATCATCTCATATGCATAAGTTATGCAATCATGCCAACATATTCCCCTTTTGGCATTGATGGCAACACCAATCAGATATACAATTAGAGTAATCATTATTATAGCCTATCATCTACAACTTGTTTACCAGTAACACGTCATCTATCGGTTCTCCTCCTTTTGTCTTCTCCCATATCTGATCTTGTTCTTCTCCCCCTTTCTCATAGGCTCCTTTTCTTCTCCCCAAGGATGATCATCAACTTCTCTCATATCTGATTGTTCTTTTCTTCTCCCCCTTTGACAACAATGCCAAAGGTGGAGATGCATCACTTATCTTCAATTATTTTGTTTCCACTTCCATCATCTCTACTGATCAAATCAGAAGACCAAATTATTGCATCAGAGTACTAAATCAGTACTTTACTTGTATTAGAACTATATCATCTGATCAGATCAGAGCTATAAATTAGAACATCATATCAAACTTGCATCAGAGCTACTCCCCCTATGAAGTAGCATGCATCTTCATCAATCCTTAGTAAATGACAAACATGAAATCCACAATATTGGTGCATCTCCATTATCTCAGTTCTTTCGGTGTAGGGGTTTAACCCCTAATTTACCTCTAAAAAACTCAAAGGTAGTCTTTGATAAGGTTTTAGTAAAGATATTAGCTAACTGATCTTTACTCTTCACATCTTCCATCTTCACCTTCTTCTCTTGAACTCTTTCTCTTAAGAAATGATACTTCAACTCTATGTGCTTGGTTCTAGCATGAAGTACACGATTCTTAGAAATTTTTATCGCACTTGTATTATCACAATAGATAGTAAATTTTTATGGCCTGCATGCATTTCATGGATGTAGCTACATACTCAGCTTCAGATGTAGATTGAGAAACAAATGATTGTTTCTTTCTTGTCCATGCTACTAGTCTTCCTCCAAGTAGAAAAGCTGCATCGATTGTTCTTTTCCTATCATCCACATTACTTGCCTAGTCTGCATCAGTAAAGACATCCAAAGTAAAATCTCCTTTGTAGGGATACCATAATCCATAGTCTAATGTGCCTTTGAGATACCAGAAAATTCTTTTCACAACCATCATGTGACTTTCCTTCAATTCCTTTTGAAATCTAGCTACTAAGCCAACAACATGAGGAATATTCGGTCTACTATGAACAACATAATGTAGCTTGCCAATCATGGATCTATACTCCTTTTCACTAACAATAGGGGAATCATCTTTCTTGGACAATTTGCAGCATGTTACCATAGGTGTACCTACCGGTTTGCATTCTTCCATACTGGAAGTCTTCAACACTTCTTTGATATAATTGCTTTGAAAAATAAAGATACCATCATTTAGTAATTGGACCTGTAAGCCAATAAAGAACTTTATTTCACCAATTAGAGATATTTCAAATTCCTTTTTCATCTAATCGAAAAAATTCATACACATATCATCATTACCAACAAAACTTATGTCATCTACAAATACTATTGCAGTTAGCATCTTGTCTCCATTAGTCTTCAAGTATATATTACTGTCCTCACTGGTACATTGAAATCCAATATTGATCAAATGTGCATGAAGTCTATCATACCATGGTCTCAGTGCCTTCTTAAGACCATATGAAGCTTTATGAAATTTACAAACCATGTCCTTATCATTAGTGAGGGAAAATCCATCTGGTTGTTCAATGTATACCTCTTCTTATAGGATTCCATTCAAGAAGGCTGACTTGTCATCCATTTGGTAGACTTTGAAACCTTTATATGCAACAAATTCTTGCATCATCCTTACACCTTCTAATCTAGAAACTAGTACAAATGTTTCACCATAATACTTAGCTTCTTCCTGTGCATAGCCTTTGCAGACTAACCTTGATTCATTCCTTACAAATCTTCCTTCTTCATCCAATTTATTCCTAAAGAACCATTTTGTTCCAGTGACTTTCTTTTTGTCTGGTCTAGGAACTAGTGACCATGTCTAATTTTTCTCAATTTGATCTAGTTCTTCATTCATTGCATTCACCCAATCATCATCTTTCTGTGCTTCCTTAATTGTCTTGGGTTCTATTATAGAGATCAAACAAGAATTTTCTGTAATGTTTCTCCTAGTCTGCACACCTACATTCTTATCACCAATTATCTTCTCTTGTGAGTTATTTAATTTGACATATTTAGGTATAGCCTGTGTTGGTTCTACATATTCCTCTTTTGATTCTCCATTTTCATCCTCACTGTCATCGCTTACTGGTTGAGCACCTAATTCTGCGTTTGCTAGTTGATTGTTGTTTTGTGCTTCCGGTTCAATGATCATAAGTTTTTCCTCATTATCATCCTTTTTAGGTTCTGATCTACTTGTACCTTTAGACTTATTTGATGAATCATCCACCTTCACATTAGCACTTTCAACAATTTTCTTAGTTCTCTTATTGTAACATTTATATGCCTTACTCTTAGAGGAGTAAGAAAGAAAAATTCCTTCATCAGATTTTGCATCAAATTTCTTAGTATAGTTATCCTTCTTAATGAAACTTTGACTTCCAAAGATTTTTAAAAAACTTATGCAAGGAGTTTTACCATACCATACCTCATAAGGGGTCTTATTGTTACCTTTCTACACAAGTACCCAGTTTAATGTATATACTACAATACTAACCACTTCTCTCTAAAATATCTTAGGTGCATTACCCTATATTAACATTGTTCTAGCACCATCAACAATTGTTTTGTTCATCCTTTCTACTATGCCATTTTGTTGTGGTGGTCTTGGAGCAGACATCTGTCTCTTCATACCCTGTTCATCAAATGTGAATTCACTACCTCGGTCTGATCTTAAACATTTCAAATTCTTACCGGTCTCATTCTGAACTAGAGATTTGAATGTTTTGAACTTAATAAAATCTTTATATTTCTCCTTCAAAAATGTAACCCACATCATCTGAGAAGAGTAATCGATAAAAAGCATGAAATACCTATCACCATAATGTTGGATACAATTGTTTAATTGTGTATTGTCTTTGATGTTACACAAATGTCATATCAGTCTACCGAGCTCAGAATATTCGGTAAGGCAGTTAGATAGAGTCTACCGAGTTCAGATGGTAAGGTAAGCAAGTTACAGAGTCTACCTAGCACTCCAGAATACTATACTGAGTTCGCAGTCTTTACCAAGTTCAGTCGGTCTTCGAAGAATAGGTGAAGGAAAGTCAGTCTTTACCGAGTTCGCAGTACTTACCGAGTTCAGTCGGTTACCGAAGAATAAGCAGTGTTCACCGAGCATCAGTGAAATGTTTATGCAGCCGACAGAAGCAATATTTATTAATTGAAACTTGTATATGTAGCCGACCTATGTAATATTTATTGTAACTTATAATTGAGTCGACTTGGTAACATGAATGGTATATATGAGAGATCAAGTTGCGATTTTGAAGTGTGTGAAAAAGAGTAAAAAGTATGAAATGTGAAGGAGCAGAAATGTGCGAATTCTGATGAAGGATCAGTGATATCCTTGAGGTGCAGAAAAGATATATGTGATCAGTAAGGATCTATTGGTGCAGAACAGAGATCTGTATCAGCAAGATAAGTTGTGTTTAATTCAGATCACTTCATTGTTGCTTTCTAACGATTATAGCAGTGATACCGAAATCTCTTAACAAAGTTGGTCTAACAACCATTTTTGTAAATCCTCTCACAAGGTGACAATTCGGTTGAATTGTTCTTAAGACCTTTCACAAGGCCACTCCTAGCAGGGTGATTAAATCCTCTAACAGGGTCACACCTAACAGTGTGTTTTGTAACCTTTAACAAGGTTGGCTCCTAACAGGGCTCACTTCAGAAGAGTGAAAATCAGTAACTAGTTACCTTGGTGGTTTTCCCAAAATTGGGTTTCCACATTATATCTGGTGTCACATGTGTTCATGTTATTTGTCTTATGCATGTTAATGTTCAATGAACAATGATAAGTTAATTTACCGAGTTTCAGCAGTTTATATTTAAGACATCTAAGGGACTTGTGGATTTATTTTTGTGGTAACTGATTCACCCCTCCCCTCTCAGTTACTCCATCCATATTTCCAACAATTGGTATCAGAGCTTTCGGTGCTTGTAGGAAGGATTTCAAGGATCTAAGCTAAAGATCAAGATGTCTTACAAGAGGAAAATTTCAAGGCTAAACAGAAATAACTTTTCAGCATGGCAAGGACTCATGAGACTCCATTTGGCTTCCATTGGAGATACAGGATTGACACATCTTGACACAGAATATGTGACACCCACTGGTACACTAACTGTTGCTGATATTGCTGCAAAGAAGACTCATAACACCATGATGATAGACATTGCATCTGCCCTAAGCTATGAAGAGTTTGATGATGTCAAAGATTGCAAAACTGCATTTGAAATGTGGAACAAGCTGAAAGATATCTATGGTGGTGATGACAATGTGAGAAGAGCCAAAGCAGAAAGCTTGAGAGGACAGTTTGATCAATTAAAAATGAGTGAGGATGAAAATATTGCAAAATATGTTGAAAGAGTCAAAGCTAGTGTCAGTGCAATCAAAGCTTCTGGAGGTGATATCTCAGAGGAAACAGTCATAAGAAAAGTTCTCAGAACATTACTACCCATTTATGCAATCAGAGTTTCTGCAATTCAAGAAAGAAGATGTGAAGCAAATCACAAGATAAATTTAGAGGCCATAGTTGGAAGATTAACTGCATTTGAGTTAGACAACTATGACAACTATGTTCCAGCTTCCAAAAACATGGAATCAGCATTTGAAGCTAAGGTTTCACTCAAGGAAAAAGGCAAAAAGAAAAAGGAATCTCGGTCAGAAAGTGAAGATGAATCAGAACCAAGTTCAGACAGTGATCTTGAAATAATTGAAGTTCTTCTAGCAAAGAAATATTCCAAAGGCAGAGGAAAATACAGAGGCAAAGTTCCTCTAATCTGTTTTTCATGTGATGAAGTCGGTCATATTGCTGCTAGATGCCCAAACAAGCAGAGCAAAGATGAGAAGAAAGATCACAAATGGAATGGCAAAAAGGACTACAAATCATTCAAAGGTAAGAAAACATGCTTTATGGCTAAGGATTCTGATAATAATGAAGATGAAATTGTTTATATTGCTATAAGAGATGATTCTGATAATGATGAGGAAGATAAGATGGCACTTATTTCTCATATAAACAAAAATGACATTTGGATCATAGACAGTGGTTGCTCTCATCATATGACTGGTGATAAAACCAAGTTTGAACATTTGATAGACTATGATGGAGGTAGTGTAAGGTTTGGTAATAATGAACCTCGCTACATAAAAGGAAGAGGTAGAATCCCTATAACCAAAGAACTTGTATTTGATGATGCCTACTGGGTTGAAGGTCTCAATCACAACTTGATGAGTGTGGCACAGCTACTTAACAGTGGACTCAAGGTGGAATTCATGCATGGAAAGGCCAAACTGCTAAATAATCAAGGAAAGCTGATTGGATCAGGCACTCAAACAAAAGGTAATTTGTTCCAACTTGAAACAAGTGAAAGTTCATGTTTTATTGCTCAAATTGAAGAAAGTTGGCTATGGCACAAAAGGTTATGTCATGTAAATTTTGATAACCTAGTGAAAATAAGTAAATTCAGAAAAGTAAGAGGTATTCCAGATATAAAGAAACCTGAGGTTGGTCTATGTAAGAATTGTCAAATTGGAAAGATGGGAAAGACTAGTTTCAAAAGCAAAAACTATCAATCTGAAGATATATTAGAAATTGTGCATACTGATTTATGTGGACCCATAGGAACTGAAAGTTATACTGGAGGAAATTTCTTCATTCTTTTTGTTGATGATTACTCAAGAATGATGACTGTCATGTATTTAAGGAACAAATCAGAAGCATTTGAAAAGTTCAAATGGTATTTGGCCAGAGTAGAAAAAGAAACAGGTAAAAGACTTAAATGTCTAAGGTCAGACAGAGGTGGTGAATTCATCTCTCATGAATTCAATAACTTTTGCATTGAAAGAGGAATCAAAAGACAAGTATCAGCCCCTAGAACTCCTGAGCAAAATGGAATAGCTGAAAGAAGGAACGGATCTATCATGGATTGTGCAAGAACCTTAATGATTGAAAAGAATATTGCTATCAAATACTGGAAGGAAGCTATCAACACTGCTATTCATACCTTGAACTGAGTACAGCTGAAGAAGGACTCATTCAAAAACCCCTATGAATTATGGTATGGCTACAAACCTAATGTAAGTTACCTAAAAGTATTTGCAAGTAAATGTTACATTTTGAAAGAATCTAGAAAAAGAAAATTTGATGTGAAAGGTGATGAAGGTATATTCCTTGGATATTCTTGCAAGAGTAAAGCATATAGATGTTTGAACTTGTCTACTCATAAAGTTATAGAAAGTGCACATGTGAAAGTTGATGAGTTTGCAGAAAGATCTGAAGAAGAAAGCAAAAGAGAACCAGAAGATTATAGAAGATTTGTGTCTATTGAACCTGATACAATACCAGATACATCTGCTAATCAGGAATCTTCTACTCCTGAGTCATCAGTAACTGAGTTATAGAAAGAGCAAACCGAACCAGTGTCTACCGAGTCTGAAGAAACCGAGCCAATATTTACCGAGCCAGACCAGCCAGTTGAAGAACAAGAGGACAATGATGAAATTCATTCTAAAGGCAAGAAACCTGTATTAGCCAAGTATGTCAGACGACATCACTCAGCAGATCAGATCATTGGAGACAAATCTGAAGGAACCATGACAAGAGGTAAGTTAGGGGTCACTCCCCTATCTGAAATTCACTAAAGAAAAGTTTTTAGTGATGCATCAACTCATCCTAAGTGAAAAATCTACTAGTTGATGCAGTATAATCAGGAAAATATTGCATATGAATCAGTACAAAAGGTACATTATAACTCAGATGAAGTCTTATTGTCTTTGGCATGTGTTGTCAAAGAGGGAGAGTTTTACTGTCATATCCTACTAAAATTTGAAAGAAAGTTCATTAAGATAAAGAAGGAGAGTTGTTTGATAAAGAGGGAGAGTTTTACTGTCCAAAAGATGAAGTTACTTTACAGAGGGAGATTATTGAAAGAGGGAGTGTTCTCTATCCAAAGGGAAAGTTATGGTGGCATGTTGCTGTCATAAAAGAAAAGACCTGTTTTTCAAATTTCATTCTGCTATGACATGTTGTGTTGCCATCAATGCCAAAGAGGGAGATTGTTGGATACAATTGTTTAATTGTGTATTGTCTTTGATGTTACACAAATGTCATATCAGTCTACCAAGCTCAGAATGTTCAGTAAGGCAGTTAGACAGAGTCTACCGAGTTCAGACGGTAAGGTAAGCAAGTTATAGAGTCTACCTAGCACTCCAGAATACTATACCGAGTTCGCAGTCTTTACCGAGTTCAGTCGGTCTTTGAAGAATAGGTGAAGGAAAGTCAGTCTTTACCGAGTTCGCAGTACTTACCGAGTTCAGTCGGTTACCGAAGAATAAGCAGTGTTCATCGAGCATCAGTGAAATGTTTATGCAGCCGACAGAAGCAATATTTATTAATTGAAACTTGTATATGTAGCCGACCTATGTAATATTTATTGTAACTTATAATTGAGCCGACTTGGTAACATGAATGGTATATATGAGAGATCAAGTTGCGATTTTGAAGTGTGTGAAAAAGAGTGAAAAGTATGAAATGTGAAGGAGCAGAAATGTGCGAATTCTGATGAAGGATCAGTGATATCCTTGAGGTGCAGAAAAGATATATGTGATCAGTAAGGATCTATTGGCGCAGAACAGAGATCTGTATCAGCAAGATAAGTTGTGTTTAATTCAGATCACTTCATTGTTGCTTTCTAACCATTGTAGCAGTGATACCGAAATCTCTTAACAGAGTTGGTCTAACAACCATTTTTGTAAATCCTCTCACAAGGTGACAATTCGGTTGAATTGTTCTTAAGACCTTTCACAAGGCCACTCCTAGTAGGATGATTAAATCCTCTAACAGGGTCACACCTAACAGTGTGTTTTGTAACCTTTAACAGGGCTGGCTCCTAATAGGGCTCACTTCAGAAGAGTGAAAATCAGTAACTAGTTACCTTGGTGGTTTTCCCAAAATTCGGTTTCCACGTTATATCTGGTGTCACATGTGTTCATGTTATTTGTCTTATGCATGTTAATGTTCAATGAACAATGATAAGTTAATTTATCGAGTTTCAGCAGTTTATATTTAAGACATCTAAGGGACTTGTGGATTTATTTTTGTGGTAACTGATTCACCCCTCCCCTCTAAGTTACTCCATCCATATTTCCAACACATAATAGCTTTTTTTTCTCATAGGGCAAAAGAGATTAGTATGTACCAAGTCCAAAATATTCTCAGATGTACACTTATTGATTTTAAATGAAATAGAGGTCATCTTACCAATTTGACAATCTTTACAAATCACATTATCCAGTTTAACAATTTGTGGCAATCCTCTTACAATACTTGACTTGCTTACCTTCACCAAGTTATCAAAATTCACATTACAAGATCTCCTGTGCCACAACTAGCTATCTTCCATTTTTGCAACTAGAAAATTATTGACATTAGCATTCAAATGAAATAAGTTAGCTCTAGTTTTCTTCCCAGTAGCAATCAGTTCACCATTACCTCCAAGAATTCTGCAGACTCTACCATTAAACTAAAGAAGAATAACCTTTATCATTAAGTTGTGCAACACTTAACATATTATGCTTTAGAACATCAACCCAAATTAAATCATCACCATTACTCTTCCCATTTATCCTTGTTGAACTTATGACCCTCTTTCTTCATCATCTTGACTGCCTCATAATCTTTTCCTCAAGCAGTTTACCTTTCTACACACAGAGGACCAATGCTTTGATACTAATTGTTAACAACATGAAGATCCGGTTAATACTAAGAAGGGGGGTGAACCAGTATTAACAAGAACTGAAACTTTAAACTCCAAAACAAACTTATCACAGATCTGAAAAACATTCAACACATAAACCAATTCTTTTAACAAATTTCTCAATTTCCTTATCAGATCTAGACAATCATTTCCCACTTATGCAAACTCATTAATCATATTAGCCATCAACTCAATATCAGATTAACAAACACTTTTACCAACTTATTAACTGATCATAATGCTTCATCAACCAATTAACCATCAATACCGGTAATCACTTTAAGATTTATGATAAACAAACATAACCTGTCTTAAGCGGTAATCAAAAATAAAACATGAAAAATATATGAAAAGCATTCCACACATGAACACCATAAATTTTTGATGTGGAAACCCAAATGTAAAAAATCATGGTGGGAGTTGGTACCCACTAAAATTTTTACTATTTTGAAGTACATTCTATTAGGAGCTTAGCCCTATTAGGATTTACAATATGCCTGGTTAGGAGCAGACCCTATTAGGAGTCACCTGGTTAAGGGATTTACCTATCACTCTAGCTAGGAGCTTAATGATCGGTTAGGATGAACCTAGTGATATGATTTACCACCCATTTTCAGAGCTTCCCTATTAGGGGACTTAAATGATTAAGGCATGTTAGGACCTATTCAATCAAGGGATTTAAGCTACTGTAACTGTTAGGGAACAATAGTAAAAATTGATCTAAAACTTTGCACTTTTAGCTTGCTAAATCAGATCTAGTTATACTTCAAAATCTACAACACTCAGGAAGATCTCTCTCTTCTCTAGTACAAAATCACTCTCTTCTCTTAGATCACTGACACATAAACCATCAACTATGTTGTCCTAAATAGACATTTCAACTAGGTCAACCAATAAACCCTAATTACATCTTGAAATTACAATAAAAATCATATCAGATCATCATACAAATTATTACAACAATTTACAATGCAATATTAATCATTGGTTGATCATAACTTATCATAAAAAATTGATCTATACCAAAGTCAAAACCTCAAAACACTCCACTAAGTTTTTCACTATTTCCCAAGAATTGCTTCCTTGAATCATGCCAAAAGAACATTCAAATTATCTACGTGGGTTGTGTCATGTTACCTCTTTCATGTAGGCTCACCATCAATCACCATCATAACCAAACTCATTACCATTTGAGTGATTTTATCACTGGTCCTAATTAAACCCTACTAAAACCCTAGCGAAACTTAATCATAAATTCAAAACATGCCTTCTGGTAAACATCATAGGATGTTGTTCTTGTCACATACGCCAATCCATCATACAAGTTTATACTTGAAACAACAAGTCATCAATCATCATCGATCATCCAATTCAATCAAAATATCTGTGCATTACCGGTTAAAGTCCAAATTTATAGTCTTGTCGATTAAACCCTGTCAAATTGTCAAACTCCAACTCCAGTATACCAAATCACTTAGCCAACAAATAAAACATCAAGAACCATCTGTAAACATCAACATTGATCAGTTGACACTAGTTTCCATGAATGACAACACAAATAATTGATCATGTCAACTAAACACAAATAATTGATCATGTCAACTACTCACAAAATCTCATTCTTCTTTCCTCTACTGGTATAGTCACCCATCATCATCTCATCTGCATCAGTTATGCCAATCATGCCAACATTCTCCCCCTTTGGCATTGATGGCAACACCAATCAGATATACAATCAGAGTAATCATTATTATAGCCTATCATCTGCAACTTGTTTACTAGTAACACATCAACTGTCGATTCTCCTCCTTTTGTCTTCTCCCATATCTGATCTTGTTCTTCTCCCCCTTTCTGATAGACTCCTTTTCTTCTCCCCAAGGATGATCGTCAACTTCTCTCATATCTGATTTTATTTTCTTCTCCCCCTTTAACAACAATGGCAAAGGTGGAAATGCATCACTTATCTTCAATTCTTCTATTGCCACTTCCATCATCTTTGTTGAATAAATCATAACACCAAATTATTGCATTAGAGTACTAAATCAGGACTTTACTTGTATCAGAATTATATCATTTTATCAAATTAGAGTTATAAATCAGAACATCATATCAAACTTGCATCAGAGTTGTCCCCCCTGTGGAGTAGCCTACATCTTCATCAATCCTTCATGAAAGATAAATAGGAAATCCACAAGATTGATGCATCTCCACAATCAGAATTTTCCGATGTAGGGGTCTAACCCCTAATTTACCTCTAAGAAACTCAAAGGTTGTCTTTGGTAAGGTTTTAGTAAAGATATTAGCTAACTAATCTTTACTCTTCACATATTCCATCTTCACCTTCTTCTCCTGAACTCTTTCTCCTAAGAAATGATACTTCAACTCTATGTGCTTGGTTCTAGCATGAAGTACATGATTCTTAGAAATGTTTATTGCACTTGTATTATCGCAATAGATAGTCAATGGTTCAGACATATCTATCTTGAATCCTTCTAGCACATGTCTGATCCATATGGCCTGCGTGCAATTAATGGATGTGACTACATACTTAGCATCAACTGTAGATTGAGAAACACATTATTGTTTCTTGCTTGTCCATGCTACTAGTCTTCCTCGAATTAGAAAATCTACACCGGTTTTTATTTTCCTATCATCCACATTACCTGCCAAATTTGCATCAGTAAAGACATCCAAAGTGAAATCTCCTTTGTAGGGATACCATAATCCATAGTCTAATTTCCCTTTGAGATATTGAAAAATTGTTTTTACAACCATTATGTGACTTTCCTTTGGTTCCTTTTGAAATCTAGCTACTAAGCCAACAACATCAGCAATATTTGGTCTACTATGAACAACATAATGTAGCTTTCCAATCATGGATCTGTACTCCTTTTCACTAACATCGGGGGAATCATCTGGCTTGGACAATTTACAACATGTTACCATAGGTCCACCTACCAGTTTGCATTCTTCCATATCGAAAGTCTTCAAAAATTCTTTGATATAGTTGATTTGAAAAATAAAGATACCATCATTTAGTTGTTGGACCTGTAAGCCAATAAAGAACTTTATTTCACCAATTAGAGATATTTCAAATTCCTTTTTCATCTCATCGAAAAAATTCATACACATATCGTCATTACCACCAAAACTTATGTCATCTACAAATACTTCTGCAGTTAGCATCTTGTCTCCATTAGTATTCAAGTATATATTACTATCCTCACTGGTACATTGAAATCCAATATTGATCAAATGTGCATGAAGTCTCTCATACCATGGTCTCGGTGCCTTCTTAAGACCATATGAAGCTTTATGTAATTTACACACCATGTCCTTATCATTAGTGAGGGAAAATCCATCTGGTTGTTCCATATATACCTCTTCTTATAGGATTCCATTCAAGAAGGATGACATGACATCGATTTGGTAGACTTTGAAACCTCTATATGAAACAAATGCTAGCATCATCCTTATAGCTTCTAATCTAGCAACCGGTGCAAATGTTTCACCATAATACTTAGCTTCTTCCAGTACATACCCTTTGTAGACTAGCCTTGCTTCGTTCCTTACAAATCTTCCTTCTTCATCCAATTTATTCTCAAAGACCCATTTTGTTCCAATCACATTCTTTTCATTTGGTCTAGGAACAATTGACCATGTCTAATTTTTCTCAATTTGATTTAATTGTTCATTCATTGCATTCACCCAATCATTATCTTTCAGTGCTTCCTTAATTGTCTTGGGTTCCATTGCAGAGATCAAACAAGAATTTTCTCTAATCTTTCTCCTAGTCTTCACACCTGCATTCTTATCATGAATTATATTCACTTGTGAGTGATTTAATCTGACATATTTATGTATAGCCTGTGTCTGTTCTACATCTTCCTCTTTCGATTCTCCATTTTCATCATGTTGTTCTCAAAATCTGATTCCCCTTCAATGCCCTTAAAATAATACAATCTAGAATGAGTGCCGAGGAGACATCAAGGATAAAGGGATTCTAGAGACAACATATGACAAGGTTTGGTTAGACCTTCTACACTTCGGACCTTTCTTTGAGCCCAGGTGGGTATACCTTTTGTGAATTAACTCCACACTCTTAAGCAACAAATCCACAGCAAACCAGTCCAGAAAACCAGTATCCAAGGCTACAGAGTCACTCAAACTCAAATAAAACTCCTGAAACAAAGTATCTCTATACTTCCCATCAACTTGGTTTCCATTTATCCCTGTAAATGCCTAACATCAACAAGAATTTAATCACTTCAAAATAAACTATAGTCCTCAAAATTCAAAGTTTCTCCTAAAGTATTTACTGGTAGAGTGGTCATGCATGTTTAATTTCCCTCCTAAAGAGAAAAGCTAGAAACACCCATACTGAGATTGCCTTACAATTTCATTCAAACAGAAAAATCCTAGACTATTCTGAATGAAAAAGAGTAAATAAACTTAAGGACAAGATTGAAGACGACACAGAGCTTTACTAAAAAATGACGGCCTGTATATTGATATTTATTTGAAAAGATCTTACAAAAGTCTGATTCTCCATTAATCTTTGGAAAAGCTCAGATAATATTTCTGCAGCGTTTTCTTACAAAATTTTGTGATCCCTTTCTCTTTAGTCCTGGTATCCATTTATAACAATATGGATGCACAAAGCTTCGGACTTTTCGAGGAAAGTTTGTTACAATTATTTCAAAATTGAAGAGGTTACAATTTTTGTGTAAATCAGTTATGCGCTCTTTTCAGCTTCCTCAGCAGTCTGTCGGACGGGTTGTTCAGTTGCAACCTCTTCTGGCTCTTCAGGGACGTTCTCTAACTGCTCCGGATCTCGAGTGGAATATTTAACTCCCCACTCACTATACGTTTCCTCGGTCGGCCATACAAAATTAATCACATCACTTTTAACCTTAGTCAACCTTTTCCAAGAATTCCTCAGTTTGTTGACTTCGGAGTTGAGAAAACTATAGTGTGATTTAATTCTTTCTATCTCCTGTATGGTTATAACAAAAAATGAGGTGTCATCTAGATCAATGATTCCTTTGACCCTTGCTGACAACTTGGCATCCATCTCACTGAGTCATACCTGATTGTCTTTCAGCTGATCTGGATTGGCAAAATTCCTGGGAGCAATTCAAAAACCTGATCAGTGTATTCCTTTTTGCACAAATTTACCTTTCTATCCACATTGTCTACATTTGTCGCTAATTGCATTAAAACTTTAGCAACATCAGATGTAGCCTTTATAATGGGATTGGCCCTTGCTTCATCACAGGAAACACACATGAATTCCAAATCCTGCTCCCTAGGCCTCCATCTGTCAAAAATGGGTGTCAAAATGGCCTTATCCCTTCTCAACTCAGTCCATATCTCCATGACCTTTCCTACATTATTATGGAGGAGTGAAGCATTTATAGTGTCTGCAAAACTGGAGACTGTGGCCTTTATCTTCTCTTCATACTTCCCTGCATATTAGGCCTGAGTTTGCTTTAGATTCTCCAATTCTTGGGAAGTTATCTCAATCATTTGAGATTTGGAAGGTGCAGGAGATGGTGGGAGCTCAATAATGGGGCTAGTAGGTGGAGGTCTTGCAGGAGAGGAGGTGATCATTAATGTTGAAGACTCACCTTGTTGGCGTTGTCCTGCTAGCTGGCTCTGCAATTTGGCAATAATACTCTCCTTGCCTCTTATTTCCTCCTTGGCACTATCATAAGCCTACAGAACTATTTCCAATTTAAGCTGGAGGGCCTCCTTCTCTTTAGCTTCCTTTTCAGCCACTGCAACACTGAATTTGGCGGTCTCTAACACTGTGGTAGCAGCCTCTACTACCCCTGTACTCTCTACTCTCTTGACCATCAATCCACCAATGTGACTTGTCCCTGAGGTATCTTTACCCTTTTTGTCCTCATTTCTTTTAAGGGACCACATAACTAGAGTAGCATTGTCCTTACTAAATGTAACCCCTTCCATGGGTTTGGTTTCTTTTCTCACTGCATCCAACACCAAGGCATCAGCAATATTCCACTTTGGTAAAATGAGCACTCCATCTTGTGCTACTAAATCCCTTCCCTGTTTAGGAGTGATGGTTTTGAATTCTTCCATCATTTCCTATTTTATTTCTTCCTCCACTGAGGCTGGATCTCTATTAGGTTGCTCTGCCTTTCTTGCTTCACATCTAGCATTGTACTTATCTATATGTTGCTTCCAGATAAATTGCATGAATGCTTCAGATGTGACAAAGCTATCATCCGCCAGAAAGGCGCTAGTGGCCTTCTTTATCTCAGGATCCCACTCCTGGCCTTTGAGTTCAGTTGAAGTGATGTTCATTTGTGCTTCAGTGGGCTCTTCTTGCATCCCTTCTTCCACTTCATCATATGTATACGCAATCTCCCCCAAACTGCCCAACTGAGACAGGTATTCAGTTGCTGCTTGTTTATCTCCAATGTGGAGAAGGGATTGAGATGGGGAATACAAGGGTGTATCTGATTGCACTTTCTTCCCCACCCTCTGCTTCTTTGGGCTATCTTGGATTTCAATGACTTCATGTACTTTCCTCTTCCCTTTGGATGAAGAGGTTCCCCTGTTGCAGACACCAACACACTATAACCTGCTTTCTTATGCAGGGTGTAATCACCAGGAGGGATTGCTTTAGTGGGAGCTACTTTCCCCAAAATCATTCTTGCTTTCTCAGGGTTGTTCTTAATTACAACTTCCCTTTTCTCCTTTATTGTCTGTATCACATCCTCAAAACAAATAATCAAAAATTTTATCTTCTCTTCCAATGGGAAGAAGCTAGACAATGGGTCATAGCTAGCATCAAATTGATGCACAAAATCCAGGGCCTTCCTGTAAGCCACCCACTTTTCTTTCCTCAATTCCTATTCATCTAAATCAAATTCATTCCTGATGAGGTCTTCAGGAAAGTGGAATTGATGAGGCCTACCCCTGCATGCTACTTTCTTCCGGAATACACCATTGTAGAAGTCCTCCGGATCAGCACATCTAGACATTGCAGTGGACAAATGGTAGGGTTTGAGGAAATCCTCAAAACATTTCCAGCCTCCCTTGGTGATTACAAATTGGTGGGCTACTGTAGCTGTAGGGAAAATAGTCCCTTTACCTCTGCCTATTAACTCTGCCTCTTGCAGGTCACCAATTTGTCTGAGAATCTCAGCTATTCCCACTTTGAGGGGAACCTGGTATGGTAACAAAAATGGGGTGCCTCTGAAACCAAAGACTCTAAAAACTATGGAGACTGGATACAAGTACATATCACCCCAGTTATGAACTATCTTGATATTCTCTGCGAATTCTTTTGGTCTCAAGAACTCCAGAAGAACTTTGGGGACTCTTGGATTGTCAGAGCAAAGGAGAGTCCTTATCTTGGATGCAAAATACTTATCAAACTTTAGAAAACTTGCATCCTCTCTGTCCCATGACAATACAGTACTCCATAATTGTACCGGCATCTTTTCTCCCTCCTTTTCTTTTACCAGGTCCATTCCACTGGCGAAGTAATCTCCACCTTTAAAGAGAAAGAGGTGCATCAATAGTGAATACCACCCAAATGGCCTATCCACCTTTCCATTCTTTATCCCTATCAATCCTCCATGGATAGCACCAGCAATATAGGAAGCATAATCAAATGTAATAGCAAGAGAAGGATTCAAAATTTGAACAATCATTAACAAATAATGGTTTGGCATATTAGATTCAGCATCCTCTCCTAGGACTTGGCAAAGTGCCCAATACATCCCTTTTGCCCTCAAGGTAAACATACTTAATGAAAAAGGCTCTTGTGTGTTAGGCCCTACAACTGCTAACCCTCCTACTTTCAGAAAAAGTTCTTTGAGAGGCCCATTCCTGAGATGAGTCCTCTGTGCCCTGTATACCTGAGCTAATTGTGTGAAGTTTATAGGTTCCAAGAAGTTGGTAAACTCACTAAGCATGAACGTTGTTCTTAACTCTTCTACATTTATCTCCACGAGGGTTTTTCCATTCACATTCCGGATACACCTGGTAACTGAATCATAATTCAATGCCATTTGGGTTAACAAATCTGTATCCATGAACACCCCTAGAGTACCAATTTCCCAACATCTAGTTCCCAAATGCTATTTTGAGGAGCAGGAGAATTCCTCATCCCAAAACCGACTTTAAATAACCCCAACCCAGACAGTCCCACCTGCGGGACTCTTAACCAATTACCCTTGTCATATAATCCTTCTCCAATCTTCAGACGGGGAGCCCTGGGTACTAACTCTTTGGCCTTAGATGCCTGGTTAGTTGACAGCGTCAACTGTTCTAAAAAGTCATCACACACACTTCTTTCCAGATAATCAACTTTACGAGAAAATTCCCTTTTAGGAGCCATTTGCAATACAACCAGATGAATATCACTTCTAAAAACACTTCTGTTATACGAGAACAATTTCACTTATTACAACACAAGAATGGTTGCAAAATAAGAAAGAACCTGATGCTTGCTTGAAGAAGTTTGCTCTGCAACAAATTCACCTTCTCTGTATTTGTAAAAGATAACTCTACGTCTGCTTCCTCTGCAAAAATCCTTTTAAAAGGTATCTTTACTTGGTTGTTAGGAAATCAAATGCTTGTACTCTGGGCCTTAACTATAACATTGATTCCGCATGCTTCGGCCGTCCCTTCAAAATCGAATTCATACAAGAATTCATATTTTAGCTCCAACGGGTCGCAACCTTTCTACAAGTGTCTCACTGTGAATTTCATTTTGACGGCTTTGTCTTTAGTCTGGGTCTCATCTTTCTATTGGTTGCATAATACTACGTGGCATCCGACCATTGGCCTAAAAAATCCTCACATTCTGTTTTGATACTGGCCGAATGTCACGCTTTATACTGTGGCGGGCCCACGTTTTTACCTTTTCGCCATGTCATCATCATGACACGTGGATGGCCCTCGTTAACTCTCGCTATTTCGCAGCCTTAAAAAGTGAGCACCTCACCCTTGCGAAATAGCATAGACCATTGGATCACCTTTGAACTTGATCACGTTTTAATCCTTCGAAAAGGTCCTCAAGAATGGTGGGCCCGCTATGTCATCACTGCCATCTGGCATCTAGTCATCCGCTGTGCTGATTTGTCGCTCTGTCACTTGCCAGAAGAAGAACCATGGGGGCCCCACTTTAGTCTCAATAGGTCTATCTCAGAGATGGTGGGCCCACGGACACGCTATAGACACCTGGCGCCTTGTCACCTTCGGAGCCGACCTGTCACATTTTCATTTGTCAAGCATAAACTATAGGGACCCACAGTTTCATTTTAGACCGCGTGTCATCAAGACACGTGGACGGTCCTGATTAACTCTCGCTATTTCGCAGCCTTAAAAAGTGGGCATCTTACCCTTGCGAAATAGCGTGAGCCGTTAGATCCTATCTCAACTTGCTCAGCATTTAAACCCTGTTAGAAGCTTTTAGAAAAGGTGGGCCCACAGACACACCATGGACACCTGGCGCCCTGTCATTTTCAAAGCTGACCTGTCGACTTTTCATTCACTGGAAGGAGCCACGAGGTCTCAATGAATTGTAAGAGTTGTCCCTGCCAGATCATCTCCACTTGTGAGCTGACTCATCTTCGGGGCCTACCTTTGAACTTTAATCTTAACCTGCTGACTGTGGCGGCTTGTCCCACGTGCTACCCTCTAATACGCCAGAGAAAACCATGTAGGGGGCCCTACCTTCTTTAACGGCCGCAAGCTTTACTTTCTCCGCATGACACATGGATGGCTGATATTCATCCTCGCTATTTCGCGGCCTTAAAGGGCGAGCACCTCACCCTTGCGAAATAGCGCCAACTATCGGATCTTTCCCCAAGTTGATCGGCGTTTACTGGGCCCGACACTTTAGAAGGAAATAATAAAAGGCGAAAATTTTTCAAATAATTAACACAATCGCCTAGGTAAATAGCAAGGGGCGACACTTCCTATGACCCCGCGACCCATGACTTAAGTGGAATAAAGTAACGAAGGAATAGAAACCAGGGGACCTAATACAAAAGATAAAGATAAAAACTTCGAAAACCCTTAAACCCCTAGGTTCAGAACAAAGCTGAAGCACTTGGGACCACACCCTATTCGAATATTTTCAAAGCACCATAGCCAATTATGGGGAAAGAACCCAATTTTAAAAACAGTGATAACAGCGGCTCTGACTGGGGATGGTTGATTGCGAGATCAACACAAGAAAACTCAGAAATTCTGGAGAAACAGACCACAACACAGACCAAAACCAGGAAAATAGGAAAGAAAACAAAATATATACAAACAAAGAACCTACTGTGCATGGATATTAGGAGAAATAATGCTTCAAAAATTGTCCATGCACTGGAAATTCCTACATCTCATCATTCATATTCTTCAAAAAATATGAATCCTTACCATTCAAGTCACAAATTACAAAAGGACCAATCCAGAGTGATTCAAATTTCTTATGCTTTCCTTTATCCTACCCTTTTGCATTCCATTGAAGAACCATGTCATCAATTTGAAACTTCCTTAACGATGTCCTTTTATCAAAAAGATATTTTGACTATAACTGGAGCTTCTGATTTTTCTGATGAGCAGAAGTTCTAAGCTCTTCCACTTCTACAATTTGGATCATTCTGCTCTCCATTGGTTCAGATATTTCCATGTCCTCTTCCTGCAAAAACTTATACACTGGAAGAAGGTTATTTACCGGTAATCTGGCTTGGGTACCATAAACCAACTCAAAAGGTGACATTCCAATGGATTTTTTAACTATTATTCTATCCGCCCACAGAGCTAATTTCAACTTTTGATCCCAAGATCTTTTGTTTTCTTCTAGGATCTTCTTGATGATATTTAGCAAGCTTTTGTTGCTAGATTCTGCTTGTCCATTCCCCTGAGGGTGATAAGGTGATGAGTATGACATAAGTATACCATGACTATTGCAAAAGCCTACAAATTCTTCTGATCTAAAACACATAGCATTATCCATTACCAATTTTGCAGGTGTTCCAAATCTAGTCACAATATTATCCATCAAGAAATCAATAACAATTTTACTAGTAGCTCTTCTTGTGGGGATAGCTTCTATCCATTTGGTAAAATAATCTGTGGCCACTATAATCCATCCATGACCTCTTCTTGACTTCTCAGCAATTTCTCCAATAAAATCAATACCCCATTGGACAAAAGGAGCTTCTACAGAGACTGGATTCAGGGGTAAGGCTCCTTCGTACTTGAGCTTGGAAGAAAATCTCTGACATGAATCACATCTTCAAACATATGCATGAGTATCTTTAAACAAGGTAGGCCAATAATATCCTGCCCGTATTATCTTACCGGCAGTAGTCTTAGCAGAGTAATGTCCTCCACATACTCCGTCATGCATCTCATTCAACACCCGTTTAGCTTGAAATTCATCCAAACACAGTAGTAACTCCCCATCTCTTTTTCTCCAATAAAGGTCACCTTGAATAAGCACATACTTTTGGGATTTGAGCTTTAAAGTTCTCTTCTGATTATGTGTCATTTCCTCTGATAGCACACTACCTTTTAACACTTGGATTATCTCTGTGTACCATGGTTGTCTCTCAATACTAGTAACCAGAGTATCCTTAACCTCAACATTGTGTACTTCAACATTCATGAGATTTGACTCAGTCATGAGCTTAGCCAAACCTAACCCTCTCACCAGTTTAGTAATCTTTATCTCCAAATTAAATTCTTGAATTCTATTGATCCACCTACATCTCTTCCCGGTGACCTCAGATTGAGACAAAATATCTTTAACTGCAGCATGTGGAACATAGGCAGTGACATTTGCATTCACCAAATATGGCCTAAAGGCTTTAATAGCTTTAACCAAGGCATAAGCTTGTTTCTCCATGGTTTCATATTTTAATTCTGTCGCCTGCAAAGATTTGCTATAGAAAGCTATGGGATGTTCATATCCCTCATTATCCTTTTGCAGTAATACTGCAGCCACTATGTGATATGAAGCAAAAGAAAACAGAGAAAAAGGCTTACCATAATCTGGGGACTTCAACACTTGTGCTTTCTGGATTGCTTTCTTAATCTCATTAAAAGCTTTTGAGGCTTCCTGATCCCAGTGAAACTTTGCGTCCTTCTTAAGCAACTTGACAATAGGCTTCACTATCTCAGCAAAGTTTGCAATGAATCTCCTGACAAAATTTACTTTGCCTAAAAAGGACTGAATTCCTTTCACATTCTTTGGTTCAGACACCCTATTGATTGCTTCAATTCTCTCAGGGTCTATTCTTATCCCTTTCTTGGAAACTATGTGTCCCAATAACTTTCCTTCAATGACCCCAAAGTGACATTTCTTGGGATTCAGTGATACACCAAATTCCAAAGCCTTATCAAACACCTTCTCTAAATGTCCACAGTGATCCTCAGCTTTCTTTGAGAAACAAGTTAAATCATCTTGGTAAACCACCATAATAATATTAATGAATTCCTTAAAAGCCACATCCATAGCTCTTTGAAATGTAGCCCCTGCATTTTTCAATCCAAATGGCATTCTCACATATACATAGGTTCCCCAAGGGGTAGTAAAAGTTGTTTTAAACTGTTCTGACTCCTTCACTAACACTTGATTGTATCCTGAGAAACCATCCATCATGGATAAAAGATCACATCCTGTCACTCTTTGTAGCATTGCTTCCATATTTGGGGATGAATAATTATCTTTTAAAGAGGCAACATTAAGGTTCCTAAAATCAACACACAATCTGATGTCTCCATTCTTTTTTCTCACTGGGACCAGATTAGAAACCCATGAAGAATGTCTGATTGGTTTGATAATCCCCCCTTCTCTCAATTTAGTCAACTCTTGTTGCATTTTTGTTTCTAACAAGGGGTTAATAGGTCTCTGTTTCTGTCTAAAAGGCTTAGCATCTGGAAGTAAGGGAATTTCATGCTGAAAAAGATCTTGTCTATACGCCTTTAGATCTTCATAAGACCAAGCAAAAACATGCTTATACCTTTTCAGTAAACTGACTAGGTTAGTCCTAACATGAGGAGGTAACTTATTTCCAATGTATACCAACTTGGGGGATGATTCTGTCCCCAAGTTGACCTCCTCTAATTCTTCTAACTTGGTGGTAGATTGCTGGTGTAGATGACTGTCATTATAACTAAACATGCTTTCTAACTCCACCAACCCTTTAGGTATCTCATTGGTTTCCAATTGGACAATATCATTTCCAAACACTGTCTCTCTGCCATCCACTACTTCCACCAATGCATTACAATCAATTTTTTGTCCATCATAATCATCAACACATTGGATGAACCTAAGAATATCTTCATCATCAGCAAAAACTTGCCAATTATATACATTATCAGGAATAGCAGGCCTAGCTTTTATTTCCACAGTAGAAATACCAGTTAGTGTTGCATCATCATTTTTTAAAGTAACATTAGCTAAGAAATCTGCCATAATATTTCTTGTTCGCTCTATCCAGTTGATAGAAAAGGCATCAAAATATTCAATAACATCCCAAACAGCATGCTTATATTGCTTCAATTTATCATTCTTGGATGCATATTTAGATCTTACCTGAGAGACAACCAGCTCTGAATCGCCCATTACTTTCAATAATCGGATTCCATGCCTTTTTGCAACCTCAAGTCCTAATAACAGAGCTTCATACTCTGCAGTATTATTTGTGCACTGGAATGCCAATAAAAATGAATATTTAAAGGTTATACCTGATGGGGATACAAAAAGAACCCCTGCTCCTGACCCTTCTTTGGAACAAGCTCCATCAAAATACATTTGCCACAATCCATACTGTTGTGCTTGTAGCTCAACTACAATTGGGTCAGTGTTCTTCAATTGAGGTAATACTGGCTGAATTCTGAAATTATCTAGATCCACATCAATCATACAGTTAAGCATACTAGGGTCCACACTTTCAACTACCTTAGGAGCTTGTGGCTCCCTGTATAGTTTGACCTTATTGCCACCAACAGGAATAGTAGCATAAGACAGATCCAATTGAACATTTCCCCCCACTGCTATGGCCCACTGTCTAGAAAGTAATATGCCATAGTGGGGTTTAGTATCTGTGACAATAACATCCATTTTGTAAGTAGCTTCAGGAAATGCAGCTATTTTTACTTCTACATCTTTCATTGTACCTATCATAGGTACTTCTCTGTTATCCATGGCATAACATTTCCCATACACAGTAGTCACTGACAATCCTAATTCTTTCATGACACCATAGGGCATCACATTAGCAACTGCTCTTGAATCTATCATGCAGTTTTTAATTAATCGGTTATTGACTAACAGGGTAACATAGAAGGGATCCACTTGAGAAGGCTCCTGTGTGATAGTGGTTCCAACATATACCTCTGGAGTTTGGAACTCTTGATCCCTCCCAATTTTATCTGAACCAGTGGGTAATACTGAGTCACCATCAGATATACTAGAGAATAGAGACAGAGCTGCATCCTTGTGTTCCTTAATCTTTAATAACTCTACTAATGGGACAGTGACCTTCATTTGAGTTAAAGCTTGGGCCATATTAAATGTGGAATAATTACACTTTTTAGTATTAGCCTTGACCTTTTCTACTTTGAGTTGATTGGCCTTTTTTATTATTTCCACATTTTGTACATCACCAGCATTTTTTGCATCTGTGGTTCTAGGTAAGTCTTTAACTTGTTCCTCTTTTTCTTGACTAGCTTTAACAGTAGCAGTAACACTGCTTGATGCCCCTTTTTTAGTGACCTCTTTTACAAACATGGAACCTAGCTCACCTTGATCCGTATCTCTCTTGGTGCTTCTTAGATTGTAGTTATGTTTAGCTTTGGCAATTGCAGCCTTAGTGAGATTTCTAACCTCTTCTTCACTAGGCCTTCTAAGATGAACTTCTTCATCTTCAATTGTTACCACATTCAATGTAGGGTGCCAGCCTAAGGCTAACTGCCCTTGTACTAATCTTTCATTATCTAACACATCACTGCATTCACTTTGCATAGATTCCTCATCACTTTCTATGATAGTTTCAAACATATTAATATCAAGCTTTGCTTCTGGTCTCATGGATTCTTCCAGAGTTTGAGCCACTACACACTGATGAGGAGAATGTGGTCCATCACAAGCAATACACCAGGGAGTATTTTCTATATTGTTAACAGTCTTCCCTTTCAAAGGATCTGGTGTGTCTTGGCTTTGGGCAATTTTAGGCTTCTCAACTTGGGGTTTACCATCCTTCCAATTTGTATTGTATGGCATATCATGTAATCTAGGAGGTCTATCTTTCCAGTTGTAATGAGGTTTATAATTTTTGTTAACCTTAGCAGTCAAATCTTTCATAGCAATAACCAGCTTTTCTATTTTATCTTCTTCTTTAGCAACTTTGTTAGGTTGCTGTTTGGTTTCATGCCATAATCTTCCATCTGTCCTCCTTCCTAATTTTCCAGATGCCTTTCTATTACTTTCAACATTTATGGCAATTCTAAAGGCATCCCTCAGGTTATGAGGATTTTTATCTCTGAGAATGTAAGCCATCTTGGAATCAAATGCATTATAATATGTATTAAGGCACATATTGTCATCTAGCGTCATTACCTGATACAATCTATGCATAGCCTTTTGGAACCTAGCATTAAAATCAGTGACTATTTCATTTTCAGATTTTCTAATGTTATTGAACTCATTTAGCATGAAACTCACATTAGTCTTATCACCATACTGTTCTTGAAAGCAATTTTTGAACTCTTCCCATGAACCTATGCTAGCCACTGGAAGACCTCTGTACCAATCTCTTGCATCATCAACCAGGGATTGAACAAACAGTTTCATAATCACATCTTCATCAACTATCTCATAATCATTTATCAAATCCCCAAAAGATTTGAGATGTTCCTCAGCACTGACAGCATTGTTCCCGACAAATTTATGGAGTTTGTCTCGTAACTCAATGGGAACATGATTTGGATATCCTGGGATCCCATCAAAAAACAATTGCTTATATTGTTCTAGATTAATCGGCCTTCTTTGAAAAGGGGAAACAGTACTATTATTCCCCATGATCATTTTAGCTTTTGGGATTGGGGATTGAGATGTTTGGATGTACTGCTTATTTGAAGGTATGTGGCTTGCTGAGGCAATGTTAGTGTGTACTGGTGATTGGGTATTGACCTGAGGAAGAGAGATATGTTGAGGATTAGGCTTGCTAAGATCTTCTGATGGGAATGTGATAGGGGGAGCTTTTAGGTAGTTAATCTTCCTTTTAACTTCCTGGTTTGCAGCTTCTAACTCAGCCTTTTCCAATTCCATTTGGAGGTCTTCCTTTTCCTTCCTCATCCTTTCCATCTCTCTCTCATGTGCTAGGATCCTATGAGAAATCCCTTCTGCAGCTTTAGACTCTACTCCATCATCTACCCATATCTGTTTCCCTTTGTCTAAATTAACTTTAGGGAGCTGGGAATCATTATAAACTTCTTTACTTGGCTGGGCTACTGACTTAGGAACTGGTCTAATCTTAGGGATTAAGATCTCCCTAATCACAGGGCCTTCCTCATCACCCTTTTCTTTTTCCTTGGCAAGCACTTCAAGATCAGCTATCTGCCTAAGAAGCCTATCTCTCTCCATTATTTTGGCTTTAACTTCCTTTTCCTTATTTGCCTCCTTTTGGGCCCTCAAGGATATTAAATGATGAACTCTTTTATTTAATTCTTCAATTTCTTGAGACATCTTATCCTCATCAGGATAGTTTTCTTCAGAATCTGATGCATTAATTTGATCTATATCAATCAAACTAATGTTCCCATCTATTGTCCTAGGAACAGAGTGCCTAATTGCATTTGAGCTAGTTCTATCTTTTGCAGAAACACTAACATGTGATAAATCTCAACTTAAAATAGGCATATCATCAATATTTCCAAACAATCCTAAATGAAAACCTAAAATATCCTACTTTGAATCTTTTGAAGATGAATTTGACTTTGCATAAACAGGTCGGTCAGGCATCTTACCAGTATTGTTGTTTTTCTGCACCCATGCAGCATTTGATGGCTCATGCATCATAGATCTCTTCTGGCCTCTTTGTGATTGCTCTGGCAGACCTTCTTGCAAGGTTTCACGAGGATGTTTCTTCATGAATGACCTTGTGTGCTTATTTCCTTGCATCTTGTTTGTCTTTATTTTAGAAAGTTTATATCTCACAAGGACTGGTTCAAAAATAACAGAGTCGCCACCCACAAAACTATGGGAAATATAAACACAAGCAGTCTTACTCACAAACACAACAATACTTTCCACAAGTCTTGGCACAGATTCTGTGTCTATATCTTTGTGATAACTCTCCCCAGCAGAGTCGCCACTTTTGTTGTTCTCAAAATCTGATTCCCCTTCAATGCCCTTAAAATAATACAATCTAGAATGAGTGCTGAGGAGACATCAAGGATAAAGGGAATCTAGAGACAACATATGACAAGGTTTGGTTAGACCTTCTACACTTCAGACCTTTCTTTGAGCCCAGGTGGGTATACCTTTTGTGAATTAACTCCACACTCTTAAGCAACAAATCCACAGCAAACCAATCCAGAAAACCAGTGGATTCATTCACCTCGAAAAACAATTGAAAACAAAGGATGAAACAATACTCAATTTCAACATATTTGATCAACAAAGTATGCAATAAACAACCTTAGATTAATACCAGTGCTTTATCCAAGGCTACAGAGTCACTCAAACTCAAATAAAACTCCTGAAACAAAGTATCTCTATACTTCCCATCAACTTGGTTTCCATTTATCCCTGTAAATGCCTAACATCAACAAGAATTTAATCACTTCAAAATAAACTATAGTCCTCAAAATTCAAAGTTTCTCCTAAAGTATTTACTGGTAGAGTGGTCATGCATGTTTAATTTCCCTCCTAAAGAGAAAAGCTAGAAACACCCATACTGAGATTGCCTTACAATTTCATTCAAACAGAAAAATCCTAGACTATTCTGAATGAAAAAGAGTAAAAAAACTTAAGGACAAGATTGAAGACGACACAGAGCTTTACTCAAAAATGACGGCCTGTATATTGATATTTATTTGAAAAGATCTTACAAAAGTCTGATTCTCCATTAATCTTTAGAAAAGCTCAGATAATATTTCTGCAGCATTTTCTTACAAAATTTTGTGATCCCTTTCTCTTTAGTCTTGGTATCCATTTATAACAATATGGATGCACAAAGCTTCGGACTTTTCGAGGAAAGTTTGTTACAATTATTTCAAAATTGAAGAGGTTACAATTTTTGTGTAAATCAGTTATGCGCTCTTTTCAGCTTCCTCAGCAGTCTGTCGGATGGGTTGTTCAGTTGCAACCTCTTCTGGCTCTTCAGGGACGTTCTCTAACTGTTCCGGATCTCGAGTGGAATATTTAACTCCCCACTCACTATACGTTTCCTCGGTCGGCCATACAAAATTAATCACATCACTTTTAACCTTAGTCAACCTTTTCCAAGAATTCCTCAGTTTGTTGACTTCGGAGTTGAGAAAACTGTAGTGTGATTTAATTCTTTCTATCTCCTGTATGGTTATAACAAAAAATGAGGTGTCATCCAGATCAATGATTCCTTTGACCCTTGCTAACAACTTGGCATCCATCTCACTGAGCCATACCTGCTTGTCTTTCAGCTGATCTGGATTGGCAAAAATTCCTGGGAGCAATTCAAAAACCTGATCAGTGTATTCCTTTTTGCACAAATTTACCTTTCTATCCACATTGTCTACATCTGCAGCTAATTGCATTAAAACTTTAGCAACATCAGAAGTAGCCTTTATAATAGGATTGACCCTTGCTTCATCACAGGAAACACACATGAATTCCAAATCTTGCTCCCTAGGCCTCCATCTGTCAAAAATGGGTGTCAAAATGGCCTTATCCCTTCTCAACTCAGTCCATATCTCCATGACCTTTCCTACATTATTGTGAAGGAGTGAAGCATTTATAGTGTCTGCAAAACTGGAGACTGTGGCCTTTATCTTCTCTTCATACTTCCCTGCATAATAGGCCTGAGTTTGCTTTAGATTCTCCAATTCTTGGGAAGTTATCTCAATCATTTGAGATTTGGAAGGTGCAGGAGATGGTGGGAGCTCAATAATGGGGCTAGTAGGTGGAGGTCTTGCAGGAGAGGAGGTGATCATTAATGTTGAAGACTCACCTTGTTGGCGTTGTCCTGCTAGCTGGCTCTGCAATTTGGCAATAATACTCTCCTTGCCTCTTATTTCCTCCTTGGCACTATCATAAGCCTTCAGAACTGTTTCCAATTTAAGCTGGAGGGCCTCCTTCTCTTTAGCTTCCTTTTCAGCCACTGCAACACTGAATTTGGCGGTCTCTAACACTGTGCTAGCAGCCTCTACTACCCCTATACTCTCTACTCTCTTGACCATCAATCCACCAATGTGACTTGTCCCTGAGGTATCTTTACCCTTTTTGTCCTCATTTCTTTTAAGGGACCACATAACTAGAGCAGCATTGTCCTTACTGAATGTAACCCCTTCCATGGGTTTGGTTTCTTTTCTCACTGCATCCAGCACCAGGGCATCAACAATACTCCACTCTGGTAAAATGAGCACTCCAGCTTGTGCTACTAAATCCCTTCCCTGTTCAAGAGTGATGGTTTTGAATTCTTCCATCATTTCCTGTTTTATTTCTTCCTCCACTGAGGTTGGATCTCTATTAGGCTGCTCTACCTTTCTTGCTTCACATCTAGCATTGTACTTATCTATATGTTGCTTCTAGATAAATTGCATGAATGCTTTAGATGTGACAAAGCTATCATCCACCAGAAAGGCGCTAGTGGCCTTCTTTATCTCAGGATCCCACTCCTGGCCTTTGAGTTCAGTTGAAGTGATGTCCATTTGTGCTTCAGTGGGCTCTTCTGGCATCCCTTCTTCCACTTCATCATATGTATACGCAATCTCCTCCAAACTGCCCAACTGAGAGAGGTATTCAGTTGCTGCTTGTTCATCTCCAATGTGGAGAGGGGATTGAGATGGGGAATACAAGGGTGTATCTGATTGCACTTCCTTCCCCACCCTCTGCTTCTTTGGGCTATCTTGGATGTCAATGACTTCATGTACTTTCCTCTTCCCTTTGGATGAAGAGGGTTCCCCTGTTGCAGACACCAACACACTATAACCTGCTTTCTTATGCAGGGTGTAATCACCAGGAGGGATTGCTTTAGTGGGAGCTACTTTCCCCAAAATCATTCTTGCTTTCTCAGGGTTGTTCTTAATTACAACTTCCCTTTTCTCCTTTATTGTCTGCATCACATTCTCAAAACAAATAATCAAAAATTTTATCTTCTCTTCCAATGGGAAGAAGCTAGACAATGGGTCATAGCTAGCATCAAATTGATGCACAAAATCCAAGGCCTTCCTGTAAGCCACCCACTTTTCTTTCCTCAATTCCTGTTCATCTAAATCAAATTCATTCTTGATGAGGTCTTCAGGAAAGTGGAATTGATGAGGCCTACCCCTGCATGCTACTTTCTTCCGGAATACACCATTGTAGAAGTCCTCCGGATCAGCACATCTGGACACTGCAGTGGACAAATGGTAGGGTTTGAGGAAATCCTCAAAACATTTCCAGCCTCCCTTGGTGATTACAAATTGGTGGGCTACTGTAGCTGTAGGGAAAATAGTCCCTTTACCTCTGCCTATTAATTCTGCCTCTTGCAGGTCACCAATTTGTCTGAGAATCTCAGCTATTCCCACTTTGAGGGGAACCTGGTATGGTAACAAAAATGGGGTGCCTCTGAAACCAAAGACTCTAAAAACTGTGGAGACTGGATACAAGTACATATCACCCCAGTTATGAACTATCTTGATATTCTCTGTGAATTCTTTTGGTCTCATGAACTCCAGAAGAACTTTTGGGACTCTTGGATTGTCAGAGCAAAGGAGAGTCCTTATCTTGGATGCAAAATACTTATCAAACTTTAGAAAACTTGCATCCTCTCTGTCCCATGACAATACAATACTCCATAATTGTACCGGCATCTTTTCTCCCTCCTTTTCTTTTACCAGGTCCATTCCACTGGCGAAGTAATCTCCACCTTTAAAGAGAAAGATGTGCATCAATAGTGAATACCACCCAAATTGCCTATCCACCTTTCCATTCTTTATCCCTATCAATCCTCCATGGATAGCATCAGCAATATAGGAAGCATAATCAAATGTAATAGCAAGAGAAGGATTCAAAATTTGAACAATCATTAACAGATAATGGTTTGGCATATTAGATTCAGCATCCTCTCCTAGGACTTGGCAAAGTGCCCAATACATCCCTTTTGCCCTCAAGGTAAACATACTTAATGAAAAAGGCTCTTGTGTGTTAGGCCCTACAACTGCTAACCCTCCTACTTTCAGATAAAGTTCTTTGAGAGGCCCATTCCTGAGATGAGTCCTCTGTGCCCTGTATACCTGAGCTAATTGTGTGAAGTTTATAGGTTCCAAGAAGTTGGTAAACTCACTAAGCCCGAACGTTGTTCTTAACTCTTCTGCATTTATCTCCACGAGGGTTTTTCCATTCACATCCCGGATACACCTGGTAACTGAATCATAATTCAATGCCATTTGGGTTAACAAATCTGTATCCATGAACACCCCTAGGACTACCAATTTCCCAACATCTAATTCCCAAATGCTATTTTGAGGAGTAGGAGAATTCCTCATCCCAAAACCGACTTTAAATAACCCCAACCCAGACAGTCCCACCTGCGGGTCTCTTAACCAATTACCCTTGTCATATAATCCTTCTCCAATCTTCAGATGGGGAGCCCTGGGTACTAACTCTTTGGCCTTAGATGCCTGGTTAGTTGACAGCGTCAACTGTTCTAAAAAGTCATCACACACACTTCTTTCCAGATAATCAACTTTACAAAAAAATTCCCTTTTAGGAGCCATTTGGAATACAACCAGATGAATATCACTTCTGAAAACACTTCTGTTATACGAGAACAATTTCACTTATTACAACACAAGAATGGCTGCAAAATAAGAAAGAACCCGATGCTTGCTTGAAGAAATTCGCTCTGCAGCCAATTCACCTTCTCTGTATTTGTAAAACATAACTCTGCGTCTGCTTCCTCTGCAAAAATCCTTTTAAAAGGTATCTTTACTTGGTTGTTAGGAAATCAAATGCTTGTACTCTGGGCCTTAACTATAACATTGATTCTGCATGCTTCAGCCTTCCCTTCAAAATCGAATTCATACAAGAATTCATATTTTAGCTCCAATGGGTCGCAGCCTTTCTGCAAGTGTATCACTGTGAATTTCATTTTGACGGCTTTGTCTTTAGTCTGGGTCCCGTCTTTCTATTGGCTGCATAATACTACGTGGCATCCGACCATTGGCCTAGAAAATCCTCTCACATTCTATTTTGATACTGGCCGAATGTCGCGTTTTATACTATGGCGGGCCCACGTTTTTACCTTTTTGCCATGTCATCATCATGACATATGGACGGCCCTCGTTAACTCTCGCTATTTCGCAGCCTTGAAAAGTGAGCACGTCACCCTTGCAAAATAGTGCAGACCATTGGATCACCTTTGAACTTGATCACCTTTTAATCCTTCGAAAAGGCCCTCAGGAATGGTGGGCCCGCTATGTCATCACTGCCATCTGGCATCTAGTCATCCGCTGTGCTGATTTGTCACTCTGTCACTTGCCAGAAGAAGAACCATGGGGGCCCCACTTTAGTCTCAACAGGTCTATCTCAGAGATGGTGGGCCCACGGACATGCCATAGACACCTGGCACCTTGTCACCTTCGGAGCCGACCTGTCACATTTTCATTTGTCAAGCATAAACTATAGGGACCCACAGTTTCATTTTAGACCGCGTGTCATCAAGACACGTGGACGGTCCTGATTAACTCTTACTATTTCGCAGCCTTAAAAAGTGGGCATCTTACCCTTGCGAAATAGCGCGAGCCGTTAGATCATATCTCAACTTGCTCAGCATTTAAACCATGTTAGAAGCTTTCAGAAAAGGTGGGCCCACGGACACACCATGGACACCTGGTGCCCTGTCATTTTTGAAGCTGACCTGTCGACTTTTCATTCGCTGGAAGGAGCCACAGGGTCTCAATGAATTGTAAGAGTTGTCCCTGCCAGATCATCTCCACCTATGAGCTGACTCATCTTTGGGGCCTACCTTTGAACTTTAATCTTAACCTGCTGACTGTGGCGGCTTGTGCCACGTGCTACCCTCTAATACGCTAGAGAAAACCACGTAGGGGGCCTTACCTTCTTTAATGGCCGCAAGCTTTACTTTCTCCACATGACACATGGACGGCTGATATTCGTCCTCGCTATTTCGCGGCCTTAAAGGGCGAGCACCTCACCCTTGCGAAATAGCGCCAACCGTCGGATCTTTCCCCAAGTTGATCGGCGTTTACTGGGCCCGGCACTTTAGAAGGAAATAATAAAAGGCGAAAAATTTTCAAATAATTAACACAACCGCCTAGGTAAATAGCAAGGGGGGACACTTCCTATGACCCCGCGACCCATGACTTAAGTGGAATAAAGTAACGAAGGAATAGAAACCAGGGGACCTAATACAAAAGATAAAGATAAAAACTTCGAAAACCCTTAAACCCCTAGGTTCAGAACAAAGCTGAAGCACTTGGGACCACACCCTATTTGAATATTTTCAAAGCACCATAGCCAATTATGGGGAAAGAACCCAATTTTAAAAACAGTGATAACACATCCTCATTGTCATCACTTACCAGTTGAGTACCTAATTCTGTGTTTGCCAGTTGATTATTGTTTTGTGCTTCCAGTTTAATGATCACAAGTTTTTCCTCATTATCATCCTTTTCAGGTTCTAATCTACTTGTACCTTTAGACTTATTTGACAAATCAACCACCTTCACATTAGCACTTCCAACAATTTTCCTAGTTCTCTTATTGTAACATTTATATATTCTTAGAGGAGTAACCAAGAAAAATACCTTCATCAGATTTTGTTGGCATTTTGGAGGAATTGATTATGTGTTGCATTGATGTTTTTTAATTGATGTCAACACTAGCTATTATGGTTGGTTACTGACAGAAGATCTAATGTTACTGACAGAGGAGACTATCTGTTGGACACTTCCGACATGTTTGGATCAATGGAATGTGTTTGGTTACATGTGGTACATGCTTTTGGAGCATGTCTTGGTTAGATGGTATTGACTTGGTAATCATATGATATCATACACTCTTGTAAACCCTTACCAGCACAGGTTTAAGGCTCTACTAGTAGAGATTTCATTGAGAATTCTTGACAGGATGCATAAGTGGTGTTGGTGCGGCTTTCAGGATGCTAAAGATGTTCTCTGATTGTGCTTCAATCAGTTGGAGACATTGCTTTGGTGTGGTGGACTCATAATAGGTCTGATGCCTATCTAGGTTATGGACCGGTATCATGTTAACATGTTTTCTACATGTTACAAGGATGTTTTATGGATTGGTCAATATTGTTTTGGTCTAAAGCCGATATGGAATATCATTGTAATATGGATATATGTAATGATCTTATTGTAATATCTTTTAGGTGCCCGACCTAATGGGTTTAGGTCTTAGGGTTGGTATAAATCAATGTAAGATCTATTTGTAGATTAGGTATCATGGTCATAAATTATAATATCATATGCAAAGGAATTTAGGTTGATCATTAAGGATCGAATTGGGATTAATAAAGAGGTCAAAGGCCTCAAGTATTGAGCTTAATCGAGACTGTAATCAGACATGGTAGATACTATCTCTAGTAGTTCATTCTACTGGATTGTTGTTCAAATATCTTGAGGTGGTTTTAACCTCTATAGTCAGTGATACTCTTTTGTAATGAGTAGTGCACTCTAGGAAGTGTGTCTTCCTGCATGTGCAGGCCCCTCATTGTAATAGATACTTTCTATAGAAGTATCATCTGATCATGGGTAGGCTTCCCACCGTGGTTTTTCCCTTTACCATTTTTTCCATGTACAAATCTTGGTGTTATGTGGTATGGTTGCATTGCATTGATTATCTGTTTATTATTAAGTTGCATTGTTTACTAGTATCTGTTTCTACTAGCATCTGTTTTTGCTTTACTGATATTTAAATGTTTATGTGCTCTGGTTTAAGGTTGTAATGTGAATTAATTGTTGTAATATGTTAACAAATGATTCACCCCCCCTCTCAGTTGTTCACTTATTATTCTAACAATTAGTATCAGAGAATTGGTCCTCTTTTGTAGAAGCTTAACCACTTGAGGTGGATCCTATGGCAACTAATCCACCGGCAACTATCTTTAGAAGAGAAATCCCTAAGCTTGATGAAACAAATTATGGGATATGGAAGATCCGAATGGAGACTCATCTTAGATGTCTTGGCAAGGATATTTGGGAGATCACTAAGAAAGGTTATACACCTTATAATCTAACATCTAAAAATCCTGCTCTTGTAGACTTGGATAAGAATATTGAGATTGAGTGTAGAGCTAGAGAAGCCCTCCTATGTGCACTTACTAATCAACAGATCATGGGATTAACTGATAAATCATCTGCAAAGGTTATGTGGGATAAAATGCAAACTCTGAATGAAGGTGACCCTACTGTCAAAATTTCTAAACTTGATGGCTATTAGGTGAGATATGAAAAATTGAAGATGGATGACAATGAAAGAATTGTTACATTTATGGAGAGAGTAAATGAGATTGTTATGGGAATTTAATGTTGTGGAGGATCTCTGAGTGAAGATGATATAGTTTTCAAAGTCTTGAGAGCCCTTCCACTAGCTTACAAGATGAAGGCAACTGCAATTAATGAGTTGAGAACAATGGAAAACACTTTAGTTAATAGAGAAATTTTGATTGGGAAGTTATCTACTTTTGAGCTTGAAGAATTTGGACCTTCTGGAGCTGCAAAATCTAAACTTGCTTTTCATGCATCATCATCATCATCTACTAGAGAGAATGACTGGAAAAACCTATATGCAAAGGAACTAGAAGACATGAGGAAAAAAGATGAAGAATTTGAGCAACTTGAAGCCTTATTTGCTAGAAGAGCACCTAAAGGACCGACAAGAAGTAAGTATGAAGGAAAAACACCTTTTAAATGTTTTGCATGTCATAAGATTGGTCATTTTGCATCTAGATATTCTAAAAGGAATGCAAGATTTGAGGAAAGAGTTAAGAAATATTTTAAGCCTAATCAGAATAGATACAAATTCAAGAGAAACAAAAAATGCTTCATAGCGGATGAGGAAGGAGTAATTGATGACTCCGAGGATGAACCAATAGAAGAATCTGCTAGTGGATCTAACAATGGAAAGGAATGGGTGCTCTATGTCTTAAAAGAACATGAACTGGAACTGGCTATCTTGAATGAAGAGAAGGCCCTGGAAGAAAAAGTTGAAGATAAGGATGAATGGGTAATTGATAGTGGATATTCGCATCATATGATTGGAGATAAAAAAAAAAATTTGTCCCTGCATGAATACAATGGCGGTCAAGTAAGATTTGGAGATGGCAAAGCATGTATGATCAGAGGTAAAGGCACTATCTCTCTAGATGGTAAGAATAATATTGACATTGTCTATTATGTAGAAGGTTTAAAGCATAATCTTTTGAGTGTTGGTCGGTTGGTGGATAAAGGATTCCAACTTCAATTCATGGATAGAAAATGCCAAATCATTAACACGACTGGTTTGAAGATTTCTACCGGTACTTAGACTAGAGGTAATATGTTTCATTTGAACACTGGTAATAAGACATGTTTGATTGCTCATGTTGATGAGAGTTGGTTATGGAATAAAAGGTTGTGTCATGTTAATTTTGATTGCACTGTCAAGATCAGTTCAACAAAGGCAGTTAGAGATATACCTAAGATTATGAAGCCTCGTTATTCGGTATGTAAGGAATGTCAACTGGGAAAGCAAGTGAGAACTACTTTAAAGAGCATACAAGATAAATCTAATGATGTTCTTGATTTGATTCATACTAACTTATGTGGTCTAGTAAGGATTAAAATCTTTCAAGGTGATAGGTACTTCATGCTGATAATTAATGATTATTCTATAATGACATGGGTGACTTTTCTTAAGGAGAAGTCTGAAGCTTTTGAGATATTCAAGATCTTTAAAGTAAAAGTTGAAATTGGATTGAAAATCAAATGTCTAAGATCAGATCAAGGTGGTGAGTTCACTTCTCATGAAAATCAAATGTCTAAGATCAGATCAAGGTGGTGAGTACAACAGTCTACACATTCAGTAGAGTTCACACCAAAGGTGAAACCGGTAAGACTCCTTATGAACTATGGTTTGGACATACACCTACTATTAAATATTTCAGAATTTTTGGAAGTAAATATATCAAAAGGGATGATTCAATTGGAAAGTTTTATCCTAGATGTGATGAAGGAATATTTCTTGGTTTTTCTAATCAAAGAAAAGCATATAGATGTTATAACAAAAGATTGCAAAAAAATGTGGAAAGTGCAAATGTGTAAGTGGATGAGCAATACAAAAATCAATCTATATCATATTATAGGGAATCGACAATGGAAATTATCATAACTAAACCATGAATACCTCAACTAGTACAGGACACTGAAACTGTTGCACTGGCATAGTCAGAAAACTCAACTATGACTGATGATTAGATTAGCGAACCTGAAGTTCAAAAGAATCCAAGGTATGTAAGATTAAACCACTCTGAAGATCAAATCATTGGAGATAGGAACAAGGGAGTTATGACTAGAAGGAGACTGGGAAATGAAGAGGTATGTCTTATTTCTCAAGTTGAACCGACAACTGTTATTGAAGCTTGTAAAGATAAACATTGGTTAAAGGCTATGGAAGATGAATTAGATCAGATAGAGAAGAATTAAACTTGGACTTTAGCGCCCTGACCTAAAACTAAGAATGTTATTGGAACTAAGTGGGTTTTTAGGAATAAACGAAATGAGTATGGTCAAGTTATAAGAAATAAAGCTAGATTGGTTTGTAAAGGTTATTCTCAAAAGGAAGGAATTGATTATGGTGAGACTTTTGCACCTGTAGCTAGAATTGAAGCTGTTAGGCTATTTCTTGCGTATGCAACATATAAGAACTATAATGTTTATCAAATGGATATTAAATGTGCATTTTTGAATTGTGCATGGAATTTTCTAACAACATGAAGAATGAATTTGAGATGTCCATGATTAGTGAAATGACATTTTTCTTAGGTTTGCAGATTACTCAAACTGATAAAGGCATCTTTATCTATCAAACAAAGTATTTGAGGGAATTGTTGAAGAAGTTTGGTATGGATAATTCCAAACTGATAAGTACTCCTATGGTGACAACTGATAAATTATCTATCAAAGATACATCTACACTGGTAAATCCAACAAGGTAGAAGTCTATGATTGGTGTCTTGTTATATCTAACTCAGAATAGACCAGATATTATGAATGATGTGAGTATTGTTTCAAGATATCAAAGTAATCCTAAAGAAAATTATGCATGTGCAGTAAAGAGGATATTGCAGTATCTAAAAGGCACAACTAAATATGGCTTATGGTATTCTAGAGATGACAACTTCACTTTGTGTGCATATACAGATTCAGATTGGGTAGGAGATACTAATGACAAGAAGAGAACTTCTGATCAAGCTTTCTTTATTGGAAAGAAACTGGTTTCATGGATTAGCAAGAAACAACCATGCATTTCTTTATCTACTGCAGAAGTTGAATATGTTGCAGCAATAACTAATTGTACTCAAGTCCTATGGATGAAGCAAATGTTGAAGGATATCGGGGTAAAATATAGTGAACCAGTAGTTATCTACTATGATAACTTTGCAACTATTGACATGTCTAAGAATCTAGTATTTCACTCTAAGACTATGCATATATCAATAAAGTATAACTTTCTGAAGGATAAGGTAGAAGAAAAGGAAGTCAAATTGGTTTATGTGAACACTAAAGAGCAGACTGCAGATATATTCACTAAACCACTGGCTAATGAATCATTTGAGTATTTGAGAGATAGGTTAGGGGTTTTTGCCCCTCCGACAAAGACTTGATTGATATAGTTTGGCATTAGTCTGACATGCATTATTAGGGATACTATTCATTCCAGTAGTGGTGAGTGGTGCTACTACTTAGGGGGAGTAGTCAGTTTTGAGTTTCAATGAATTACATTACTGCTTTGATATTTTTGTCATATTTCTAGCATTGATGTCAAAGGGGGAGAGATATTGATGTGAAAAATATAAAAAAGGGAGTTGTATACATTAAGAGGAGAGATATTATTCAAAGGGAGAGTTTTGTTGGTTGTCTTCCATTGGGGGAGACTTGTTTGGCATTTTTTTGGTACTTAGATGTTTTTCACATCTAGTGTTGCCTTCAATGCCAAAGGGGGAGATTGTTAGCATTTTGGAGGAATTGATTATGTGTTACATTGATGTTTTGTCATTGATGTCAACACTAGTTTTTATGGTTGGTTATAGACAAAGAGGTTTTGGTTACCAATAGAAGATCTAGTGGTATCGGTAGAGGAGACTATCTGTTGGACACTTTGAGCATGTTTGGATCAATGGAATGTGTTTGGTTACATGTAGTACATGCTTCTGGAGTATGTCCTGGTTAGATGGTATTGACTTGGTAATCGGATGATATCATACACTCTTGTAGACCCTTACTGGCATAGGTTTAAGGCTCTACCAATAGAGCTTTCATTGAGAATTCTTGACAAGATGCATAAGTGGTGTTGGTGCGGCTTTCAGGATGCTGAAAAAGTTCTCTGATCATGCTTCAATTAGCTGGAGATGTCGCTTTGGCATGGTGAACTTAGAATAGGTCTGGTGCCTATCTAGGTTATGGATCGGTATCATGTTAACGTATTCTCTACACATTACCAGGATGTTTTATGGATCAGTCAATATTGTTTTGGTCTAAAGTCGACATGGCATATCATTGTAATATGGATATATGTGTATGATCTTATTGCAATATCTTTTAGGTGCCCGACCTAATTGGTTTAGGTCTTAGGGTTGGTATAAATCAATGTAAGATCTCATTGTAGATCAAGTATCATGGTCATGAATTGTAATATCATATGTGAAGGAGTTTAGGTCGATCATTGAGGATCAAATTGGGATTAAGGAAGAGGTCAAAGGCCCCTAGTGTTGAGCTTAACCGAGACTATAATTAGGCAGGGTAGATGCTATCTCTAATAGTTCATTCTATTGGATTGTTGTCCAAATATCTTGAGGTGGTTTTAACCTCTGTAGTCAGTGAGACTCTTTTGTAATGAGTAGTGCGCTCTAAGATGTGTTCCTTCCTACATGTGTAGGCCCCTCATTGTAACACATACTTTCTATAGAAGTATCATCTAATTGTGGGTAGGCTTCCCACCGTGGTTTTTCCCTTTACCGGGTTTTCAACGTACAAATCTTGGTGTTATGTGTTATGGTTGCATTGCATTGATTTTTTGTTTATTATTGAGTTGCATTGTTTATCGGTATCTATGTCTACCAACATCTATTTTTTGCTTTACCATTATTTAAATGTTTATATGCTCTAGTTTAAGGTTGTATTGTGGATTAATTGTTGTAACCTATTAACAACCGGTTCATCCCCCCCTCTCAGTTGTTCACTAGTTATCCTAATAGATTTTGCATCAAATTTCTCACTATAGTTATCCTTCTTAATGAAACTTTGACTTCCACATATTTTAAAATAACTTACACAAGGAGTTTTACCATACCATAGATCATAAGGGGTCTTATTGTTACCTTTCTATACAAGTACTTGGTTTAATGTATATACTACAATATTGACCGCTTCTCTCTAAAACAACTTAGGTACATTACCCTATAATAATATTGTTCTAGCAGCATCAATGATTGTGCTGTTAATCCTTTCTGCTATGCCATTTTGTTGTGGTGTTCGTGGAGCCGACATTTGTCTCTTGATACCCTGTTCATCACAATACTTAACAAATTCATCAAATGTGAATTCACTACCTCGGTCTGACCTTAAACATTCAAAATTATTACTGGTCTCATTCTCAACTAGAGCTTTGAATGTTTTGAACTTACTAAAATCTTCAAATTTCTCTTTCAAAAATGTAACCCATGTCGTCTTAGAATAGTAATCGATAAAAAGCATGAAATAACTATCACCATAATAAAAAAAAATTTCTCATAGGGCCACAGAGATTGGTATGTACCAAGTTCAAAATATTCTTAGATGTACACTTATTGCTTTTAAAAGAAATAGAGGTCATCTTACCAATTTGACAATTTGTACAAATCACATTATTTTGTTTAACAATTTGTGGCAATCCTCTTACAATACTTGACTTGCTTACCTTCACCAAGTTTCAAAATTCACATGACAACATCTCCTGGGCCACAACTAGGTATCTTCCATTTTTGTAATCAGACAATTATTGACATTAGTATTCAAATGAAATAAGTTAGCTCTAGTTTGTTTCCCAATAGCAATTAGTTCACCATTACCTCCAATAATTCTCCAGACTCCATCATTAAACTCAAGCCAATAACCTTTATAATTGAGCTGTCCAACACTTAACAAATTATGCTTTAGACCATCAACCCAAAATACATCATCACCATTACTCTTCCCATTTAAAGAAATAGCACCTTTACCTTTCATCATGAAGGGAGAGTCATTTCCAAATCTAACAACACATCCATCAAATTCATTAAGAGTTATAAACTTACTTTTGTCTCCTGTCATGTGTTGTGACCAACCATTGTCTATAATCCATTCATCATTGTTTTCTACATGAGAAACCAATGCCTGCTCATCAAACAATTCCTCCTTCATGCCTACAAACACAATCTCTTCATTATCTTTACCATATTTAGACTCTTCATCAGTAGCACCTTTGTCCACTGCAACATAACATTTCTTTTTCCCTTTTCCTTTATACCTTCTAAATTTCTCCTTTTTTGTCATTATTAGGGCAATTTGCAACAATATGACCAATTCTACTACAAGAGAAATATTTCAATGGTAGATTTCCTTTATACTTACCGGTGCCTCTTGAAAATTTCTTTGGCAACAGTGCCTCAAGCTCCATTACATTATCTTCATTATCTTCACTTCCCTGATTACCTCCATGACTTGATCTGCATTCATGATTCTGACATACATCTTTAACTTTTCTAGCAGATGAACCAACAACAGAAGCTTTAAAGGTAGATTCACTAGGTTTAGTAACAATGTTATCAAGACTATTAAGCTCAAAAGTAGTTAGCTTACCGATTAAAGAATCAACAATTTGTCATGCCCAAAATTTAGGGCAAGATCGTGATAATTTTTTTTAAAAACATTAAATCGACAAATATAAAATGCTACAACATGTTTTGTCTTAACTATGCTTAGATTAACTTTATCTACTAGCTCAAATATTCAAAAATAAATAAAATTAAATGTGGAATTCTAAGTGAGTAGTTTTATTGTCTACTCGAATTTAATAAATCAACTAATTCAGATAATTAATTGGTGAAGGCAAAATTAATCTCGGATAGCCATTAATTGATTTTAGAAAACTAATTAAAAGTATTCTCCTAGCATTCATTTAATCCATAATTAAAATGTGCTTTAATTTAATTAACTAAGGTACAATTAAGCCCATGACGAAAAACATCCCATGAGATTTGATTCCAAAACCTATATCCAAGTATGTTAATTAAATCTCTACCCCTTATTTTTTTAAAAGAAATACCCTTAGGTTGATTAAAAATCAATGTTTGCCCACTTGATTTTATATACTCTTAAGAATCTACAACACTAAATAAATATTAAAATCTAAAGATATGCTTTATTCTTTAATTTCCACAGTTTTCTATTTATATTTTCATATATGTGTATGTAAATATTTATATTTATATATAAATATATATATTTAATTACTATAACAGTTTCCCAAACTTTATAAAAATAAAGCCATCCAAACCCTAGTTAGGAATTTTGCATTATAAAATACCCATATTTTATAACTTTACTATTTTCTTATTATTACCCTAGCCCTACTCGGATCAAGGTTTAATATTTTTTTTTTGATTAAAAATTTTGGTGCAAGGCTAAATGGGAACCCCTGCGGTGGCCATGGCAGATAGGTGGATGCATTGTATGTTGGAGGGGGGGGGGAGCGATGGTCTATCCCTGGCCAACGCCGCCCACTATGTGACCACACAGTGGCAGTGACTTTACTATTTTCTTATTATTACCCTAGCCCTACCCGGACTAGGGTTTAATATTTTGTTTTTGATTAAAAATTTTGGTGCAGGGCTAAATGGGAACCCCGGCAGCGGCCATGGAAGATAGGTGGATGCATTGTATGCTGGAGGGGGGGGGGAAGTGATGGTCTATCCCTGGCCAGCGCCGCCCACTGTGTGACCACACAGTGGTGGTGCCGCGGGCGCCGCTCACTATGTGTTCACACAGTGGTGGTGTCAAGGGCGCCACCCACTATGTGCTCACACAGTGGGTTTCGGCCCGACTCGCCCCCTCTTCTTTCTCCTTGCTTTTAATATATATATATATATATATATATATATATATATATATATATATATATGTATGTATGTATGTATGTATGTATGTATGTATGTATGTATGTATGTATGTATGTATGCTTTCGTAGGTACTTATATAAATTTATTTTATATCTATATATATATAAGTATATACATGAAATTTGCATGTATATAATTATATATTTATATATAAATATATTTTATATAACAGAGATTATAAAATGAATAGACCATAGTATTTTGATTTCAGGAATGTATAAGTTTCCTAAATGCAAAAATCAAATAGATGGATTATGAAAAACTCTGATTTACTTACAGCAAAAAGTAAAGTAATTAAATTGTTTACTGTAGCTATTATTTTCTGCATTTAAATAATGCCAATATTTAATTAATCCAAATTTCAACTATATAAATGACTAAATTTAATAAATTTACCAGCAACTAAATAAATCTAGATTTTATTTAAATAAAACTATAATAGATTATAATTTTCATTTTCTGCAATAAATAAATTGATAGACTTTGCAAATTCTACAACAACTATTTAAATGACCAATTTTAATAAATTTAACAACAACTAAATATAGCTATAATTTATTAATCTAGAAACCTTAGAGATGGCTATAAATTCCTTTGCTCTTATTTTCTAAAATTAAAAAAAAAATACAATCACAGAATTAAATAAAATGACTTTTACATTTTCCTGGATTGATCTAAATGTTTTTATTTTCAGCCTCCCACATGCATGGAAATCAAATTCATCACTTTCCTAATATTTGTGTTTAAATGCATAAAAGGAATAAATAAATCTCCTTCTTATCAAAATATCCTAAAACACAACAATGTTATCTTTCAGAAATTTAGAAAACAAAACCAAAGTTACTTCTTTCTTTTCTGCAGTATTGCATGAATAAATATTACATAACTTTAAACATATTCTCAAGTCTCTATAGTCACTTTACAAATAGGTCTCTCCTTTCAATTTAGTGAGGACTATCAAAGAACATTAATTACATTTACAACAACTAAATCTAGCCACATCTACTTGTCCTACCATTTTCTTCTAATAACCTACAATTAAATCAAAAGCTATGACCATGGAGTGCTCACCTCCCAGCCTAGGCTAACTAGTAGCCACCCCTGAGCTTGGAGAACCAAGCCCTAGATAGGTAACACACATGCAAACACAAAAGACAAGGGAAAAACAAACTCAACACAATCCCAACCAAGGCTACACTGCACCACACATTTGTGATGTCTTTTCTAGGGTGGTAGTGGACCAAGTACCTTGAGGAGACTGCAAGTATGGTAAAACATATAGCCACCTCATGGCAAACCAAATACATCAAGTATCACAACCCCACACTCCTTATTCCCCGCAAGGCATTCATGCCTTATTTCCCTACTTATGACCCCCAATGCATAAACAAGCCATACAACAAGGGTCACATAAAATCCCTTGTGATCACTCTCATAACGAGAGCCTCTCACTCGAGGGCTGTCACTTCTACCACCCACAAGACCATCCTCTCTCCCAAGAGTAGGAGGCCTTGATTACTCCCAAAACACATAAATTGCATAAGCACAAACATCAAATAAATTTCCAAGGAATACATGCAAGAAGGAAAACTAGCCCTTTACACAAGCATTTCTTTCAATACAACATGCAATAAGAAAACATTACAAGAAAGGTGAAACCAACCTTCAATTGCCCAAGGGTATGCTAGTTTTGTTGAGGATGAGCAGCCCAATTCCACAATCTTTGTTTCTCTACCCTTAGCCAAATTTTCTATACCAAATCTATTCTTTTCAAAACTGCATAGTCTCCAACAATGGAGAGTGGGTGATTACTCACAAAATCTCTCATTCTTGGCTATATAGACTTCAGTGAGAATTCTCATAGGTTTCTAAAATTGAAAAAGGAAAAAAAACAAGAAAAATAGGAAAAAGATCCAAACAGAAAAGGAAAAAGGAAGAAAGCAATCCAAAAGGATTTCTCAACCAAAAGGGAAGGTTATCCAACCTAGATGGCACTTTCTAATTTTGAATTTTCGCACATCTTATAAAATCCAATTTTTGAGGTGACTAAACAGTCGCATGTGAGTTGGCACATGCCTAAAAACACTCCTAACTCATAGATATACCTTATGGGCTTTAGGAAACATCTTTAAACTACCCCTATGAGTCCATTTAACCCCTTTTAAACCCATCTGAAGTTAATTTTCGGGTCAAACCTAAGTTGAGTACCCCAAAGATTTTCTACCTAAGGCAATTAGGGAATCACATTAAATTTAGTTGAAAAAACTATAGTTAAACAATTCCCTCCAAGAGACAAATTTAAAAACTCAAACATAAATCAACACATGTGTCAAGTGACACTAAGAAAATACTTTTACAAAATTGCACATGAAATCTTGTCTCTTGTTGGATTTAAATAAATCAAATAAATAACATTTAACACACATGCATCATTTACTATTACAAATAAAATTCGACACAAACGGGGTGTTGTCTCTCCAAATAGACAAACCCTGGTTTTACGAACATACATAGGTCTAGGTTTGGTTCTCCATATTATTTCCATGGTCACATGGATATCTTTTCCTACGCCACTCAAATACACATTAGTAATTTCCAATAACCTCGTATAATATTAAACACACGAATTAGAATACACATCAAACACTTCATATACAATTTACATTTGAACAATTCAATATATCTCATATCCAAATAAATCCACATAAACAATTATCATAATTCTCATAATTTTGATCCACACATAAAACATACATCCTAATTCTATCATCATAGTAAAGTCTTGCAAATCCAATAATGACATACATCATCTCCAATTTATCCTATTCTAGAATCATATAGAGTTCTATATCATAAAGCATATAAATGAAGCATCAACATACATCAATGTTATCCAAATCATGGAATCATATAAGTTCTAAATCCAGACATAGCTGACATACATTAAATCAAGATTATCCAATCAATGGATCTTTTAGGATTTCAAATTCATAACACATCAAAATATACACCACCGGGTGAAATAACTCTATAACTTGGTTCAATTTCTTTTCTCACAGATCTATTGGTCTAACACAGTCCATTCTATTGTATTATATAGCATTTATTAATAGGGTCAAACATGGTCAACCAAGTTAATCAAAGCTTGTTTTGGGGAAGGCCTTACACAATTACCTTATCCTTTGAAATAGATCCAAGTTCTTGGATTGTTGATACTCTAATAGCATAATAAGGTTGAAGGTTTCTGAGCATTTTACTTACCACTGCATCATCATCTATTTTACCACCAACTCCTTTTCTGCCGCCAACAACATCTTTGATTCTATGACCATATTGTGCAATATTCTCTCCTTCTTATATTCTCATGTCATCAAATTTTCCTCTCAATCTTTCCTCTTTTGCTCTTTATACATGCTCATCTCCTTCATATATTGCATCTAAATTTTCCCAAACCTCACCTGCAGTTTCCAATCCTTGAACATCAATATATACTAAATCAGATAAAGTAATTACAATAGCTTCTAAGTCTTGCATGTTCTCTTGTTTCTCTGTGAGTTCATTTAGTGTCAAGGGAGTAGTAGTAGGAGCAACATATTTTGTTTCAACTTGCTTCCAGTATTATGCACCAAGACCTTTAATGTAGATCTTCAATCTGTCTTTCCAGATCTTTTAGTTATCCTTGTTGAACTTATGACCCTTTTTCTTCATCATCTTGACTGCCTCATAATCTTTTCCTCAAGCAGTTAAGCTTTCTGTGCATAGAGGACCAATACTCTGATACCAATTGTTAACAAAATGAAGATTTGGTTAATACTAAGAGGGGGGGGGCGTGAATCAATATTAACAAGAACTGAAACTTTAAACTCAAAAATAAACTTATCAGAGATCAAAAAAACATTCAACACATAAACCAATTCTTTTTAACAGATTTCTCAGTTTCCTTATTAGATCTAGACAATCACTTCCCACTTATGCAAACTTATTAATTAGATTAGCCATCAACTCAATATCAGATTGAAAAACACTTTTACCAACTTATTAACTAATCAATGTTGCATCAACCAATTAACCATCAATATCGATAACCACTTTAAGATTTATGATAAGCAAACATAACCTATTTGAATCGGTAATAGAAAATAAAACATGAAAAACATATGAAAAGCATTTCACACATGAACACCATAAATTTTTTATGTGGAAACCCAAATGGGAAAAACCACGGTGGGAGTCGGTACCCACTAAAATTTGTACTCTTTTGAAGTACATCCTATTAGGAGCTTAGCCCTATTAGGATCTAACAATATGCTCGGTTAGGAGCAGACCCTATTAGGAGTCACCCAGTTAAGGGATTTACCTATCACTCCAGCTAGGAGCTTAATGATCTATTAGGATTAACCTCATGAGAGGATTTACCACCCTTTTTGAGAGCTACTCTGTTAGGGGACTTAAATGATGAAGGCCCATTAGGACCTACCTGATTAAGGGATTTAAGCTACTATAACTGTTAGGGAACAACAACAAAAAGTGATTTGAAACTTTGCACTTTCAGCTTGCTAAATTGGATCCAGTTATACTTCACAATCTACAACACTCAGGTAGATATCTCTCTTCTCCAATATGACATCACTTTCTTCTCTTAGATCATCAACATATAAAACATCAACTGTGTCATCCTAAATAGACATTTCAGCTAGGTCAACCAATAAAACCTAATTACATCTTGAAATTAGTTCTTTAGATGAAGCCAATATTGATGCTTTGGCTGAGGAGGTTGAAAAACTGAATGGTGAAAATCTAAATCTGAGGAGAGAGCTAGAAAGTCTTACTATCTGCATGAGTCAGGAAATGGAAGCCAGAAGATATGTTGAAGATATTATCAAGGAAAGAGATCATGAGATTACCAAGATCAAGCAAGAAAATGCTACCTTGCATGAACATTTGAATGATGAAAGAGAAGAGAAGGAGAACCTACCGTTAGATCTTGAATTAGCATCATCTCTGAAAGAGAATCTATCAAAGCATAATGAAGATCTCACCACATATCTTATTGAAGGAAATGAGAAGCTGGACAAGTTCATCAAAAGTTCAATCTTATTGGAAGAAAAAATTCAGTCTTAAAGGATGAAAGGTGATACCTCTGGACTTGGTTTTCACACATCTAAAAAAGGTGAATCCTCTGGTACCAAGAGAAACACTCTTAAGAACAAATCTACTCCTAAAATCAAAAAACCTACGAGTAAGAAGGTCTTTAAACCTGTTTGTTTTGTTTGCCATAAACCTAGTCACACTGTAAATGTTTGTAGAGACAAACCAAATAGAAATGCAAGCTTCAATACTAATGCTAGATATGTGTCTAAGAAGTTTGAAGGTCATTGCTTCACATGTGGAATGTATGGACATAGATCTGTTGAGTGCAAATATGGAGCTAATAATCCTATACCGCATATGCATCCAAGACCAAATGGCAACTGGATGAAGAATTTTGACAACCGGGTCAACATGAACTGGCAAAGACCCTACAGCAACCGGTTTAATCCATTTGAGATGGAAAAGGTAACGAATGTCATTTGCACCATCTATAATAAATTTGGTCATGTGGCTATGAACTATAGAAGAAGAACTGGGAGAGGAAATGCAAGACCTTGGAGATCATCTAGTATGGCCTGCTATCACTGCAACAAACCGGGGTACTTAGCAAAATTTTGTAGATCCAGAAATAGAAAACCGATCAATTCTTCTAAGGATTAGAAAGGAAAGTAGAAAGTTAATGTTGAAGAAACCAGAGAGGAAATGAATTGGATATGAAAGAAAAAGAGTGATGACTCACCTAGAGAGGAAATTGTTCCTTCACCAAGTGAAGAGAACCCTGCATCGGTGAATTAAGCCTTTTCATATGGCTAAGGGGAGCTTAAATGGTAAATCCACCTCTAGACCCCTTGAGATGAATGAGTAGTAAGAAAATTTTGAAGCATGAAATTTTGGTAACCTTTTGCCAATATGTTATCAACCGGTTTTACTCCTTGAGCGGTAAAATTAGGGTTTGCAACCATAACAGGTGAGCATTTAATGCAGTAGGTAAAAATGATATAAGTGAGTTTTCACTTTTTTGTTTTTACCCTAATGCATTCAAGAGAGAAATTTGGAGCGCTTACTAAGCTGAGAAAGATTGTTGGTTGATAATAGTCAAAGTTGCATTGTTATTTGTAATCAAGCTGATTTAAAGGTTGCAAAAGATTGAACTAGTGTGCACTTGGGTAGTCAACCGACAAACGGGGCAGCGTGCATGAGAAAAGGTATTTCTTTGAAAATCCTTCTTTGAATCTTGTTCATCTACAATGGCATCATCTTCAAAGTTTGTAGGGAGATTAATGATTACATCTGAGCCAATGGAATTTGTAGTGGTGGAATGAATTGTGTCATATAATGCATTATCATAGGTTCCTAGTGGAGTTTTGGTTAGAGGATATTTGTCGAGCTATATTGATTGTAAGATAGAGGATCTAGGATCTTTATATATTTACACTTAGTTAAAATCCCTCGTTGATGAGAATGAAAAGATTCAAACAGAGTATGCTAGGGTTTTTGAGAAGGGTTTTCATAATGCCACTTGTTTTCTAGAAGATTTTGAGGAAGAGCATATCAAAATCATTTTGAGTCAGGTTCATGGTGAGAACATGTACTTAGAGAGGACTCACACTATAACTAAGGAAGCCATTTAGGCTGTAACTGGTTATTTCTCAACTGGTAAAGTACCTATGCTAAGGCGAATTTCAAAGGAGATGGTATTCTCTCTAACCGGTTTAACATCTGATAAACATGCTTTTTCTATTAACAATATCAGAGACCCAACAGTGAAACTGGCAGCAATGGTGATAGGCTACCGGGTATTTTACTCTAGTAGACTAAATAGTGTTCCATCAGTAGCAGTACATATAACTCATAGGATGATAGCTGAAAATGTAGATTATGATCTTTGTGAGGTTATTAGAAGACAATTGTTTCTAAATCTACAATCTATCAAGAAGGACAACAATCAAAAGTTCAAGTATGGAAAACTATTGGTTGGGTTGTTCTTTTATTTCCAAAATTTTCTACCAGGAATAGTTGATATTGAATGGTCAAAGGAACTACCGGTATCTTATCAAATCAAGAACAACATCAAGGCTATAAGGAATACTTTTCCTACTGCTATGAATAAGTATTTTAATGAGTTTTAGAAGAAAATGAGCATGAGAATGAGATTGCCCGAAGATGTGGTCAGACATTTTGTAAAAGACTTATTTTTCACAGTTACCATTGACTTCTATTTGATGCAAGCAATTGAGCCAAGAAAAGAAGAAATGAAAGATATGAGTTATGAGGTAAAGTATGAATTACTGGTTGGTTATGCTAATAACCTATTAGCATCTCCTAAAGATAAAAAGAAGGCAAAACTGGATATTGTGGTAGTCCAGGATGCATCAATCGAAACCAGTATTTCTCCTGTCACAAGTGGGAAAGGAAAGAAAAAGAAAGATGAGGAAGAACCTCCGGTGATGAAGAATACAAGGGTGACTTAGACTATCCAAACCAAGAAGGAACCAGAACCTAAGGTCTATGCAAAGAAGGAGAATGTATCAAAGAAGAGAGGCCAGAAATTAATTCTACAGGAAGAATCTGAGGGTACTGACATTTAGGAAGAACCCAAGAAGATGAAGGCAACCGACAAAATAACTAAGCAAGTGAAGGAAGTGCCAAAGGAAACTATACCTTTTGATGTATCTACCTACAAGCCTATAACCCATTTTGAAAGGACAATGAAGCAATTAGGAAGGAAGAGATTTGAATTGGTAAAAGAACATTTTGATTCTTTTAGTGAAGATGACAAAGAGCAAGTTATTCACCAAGTAATCAATCATTTGTGCTTTTATATTAGATTACCTCAAGATAGTGAAAAGGATATCTCAAATTCTTTATATACTATTCTTGTAAATAAATGGGAGGAATCTGTAAAGTTGGAGAAAGAAATTATTGATTAGATTTTTGTAGAATATTTTCCCAACTTGTCTAAAGATGAAATTAGTGCTTTAATTGATCAATAAAAAACTCAATTTTCTTTTAAAGGAAGAAGAATGAAGATTCTTAATGGAAAGAGGTCAATTATTGAAATTGAGACCCATCAAATAGCCCGTGATATCAAAAGGATGGAAGAACTCATACAATCCTCTAAGAATGAGGACGATGTTGTGAATCAACCAGAAATGGATGAAGAAGAGATTGTACAAGCAGATGTGGTCTATCCTGTCAAGAAGAAGGATGACATCACTATTCATGTTGTTGATGATGTTTAGGACATAATTGATCTATCTGGAGATGTCACTACACCAGATATGGAGCCACCTGAAATCATAGACTTACAGGTCAAATTAGTTGAGAAACTGACAACTCAACCAAAAGTGGACAATCCACCAGAAATAGAACAAACAAAGAAACCTCAATCTCCACTGGTCTTACATGATACTCAGAAGGAGTCTATGGAAAATGTTTTCACTCATACTTCTGAAAAGGAAACAAAGAAGAATCAAGAGACAGAAATCATTAAGGTTGCATCCTTTGAACCAACAAAGAAACAACAAATTGATGAAGATGATGATGATTCATTGAGCATTTCAGGGCCTATTGATGATGGCAACATGAGTGCATCTGAAATGATGAATATTGTTAATGTCATGCAATCTAGAGCGCATAAGAAGAGACTAAAAGAGCAAAGGATTGAAGTTGAAACAATTCAGAATGCAGTAGATATTCTATCTAGTTTGCTACTGGAAACTTCTACAACGCATATGTCAACCCCTATTAGAAAACTTGGTTAGTTAGTTGTAGATGCATCTGATCAAATCAAGTCACTTGAAGAAGTTGCTCATACCTATGCTGAGAAAAGTCATAAGAAGAAGTATGGAGAGAAACTTGTAAAGGACATTGATACTAGCAAAATGGCTCTATCATCTATTGAAACATGAGGAAAGTATCTTGCTTCTACCAATAATGTTTCTTTCTTTTATTCTAATATTTAAAAAAGGCACAGATAAATAGAGTAAGATCTAGAAAGGATATGTAATGCCTATGTCCCACTTAAGGACTCTATTTTTTCTTTCAGCAAATCTATGGATGATTTGCATAACAGGTTGGATATTTATGATCATGAGAAGGCAAAGAGACTCTAGTCTCTAAAAGATCTCAAAATTCTTCTCACTTCACAAGTGGACATACTACAGATAGCCTACTCCAATGCATAAGCTATCTTAGAAACTCCAAAAACTAGTACACTAGATTCAATGGAAGAGTTCTATTCACATATAATGTCTACACTAGAGTACACTGAGAACGTGTTGGAGACATGGACAAATACTTTATCATAGTTGAAGAGGAAATTCAATGCTATTTTCATGAGAATTGCTTATGCATGAATTTTGATTCAATTTTTTCAAGTTATTGTTGTATATGCTAAACACTTGGATACAAATTTTCTATATATATATATATATATATATATATATATATATATATATATATATATATATATATATATATATATATATATATATATATATTTATACATATATATATTTTTCTTTTTCAATTTGGCATTGTTGTCAAAGGGGGAGTAGAAATATGTATGTGTATTTTTAAAAACTTTGTATAATGTATGTATTAAGGAGGAGCATGTGTATATGTGTAAATTTGTTTTGTATGCACACTTAGCAACATTATTGTAAAATTTTCTAAGTGTTGCCATCAATGCCAAAGGGGGAGATTGTTGGCTTGACGATGATTGTAATATATTCATCATATGTTGTCATTGATGAAACACATACACACACATATGTTCATATTATCTACCGGTGTAACTTTAAGGTGTTTACACTACAACCGGTATACTAAGAGGTTTATCTCTAATCGGTACTTTATGACAATAGGTATATGCATAAGAGACAACCAATGGATATTCATTAATCGACATCAAGAAGAAGATCAAGTTGAGATTATGTCAGAAGATTCAAGGATAATGGTTTCTATATTTAACTCAAACTGGTATTGATTGTTCCAACCGATATTTGTTGATTGTGTGATGAGTTACCACAAATCATGATGAGTTATCCCACCGACAAATTTTTGGTGGTATTTTTATGATGAGTTATGATTACTTGATCAGATACACTGCACCTAGGAAATTGTGTTATGATTTCTTTAGGCCGACATGAAATCTAAATGCCTATATATTGACATCATTGTCAATTATTTTATATGATATGAGCGAAAGTGATTTGTTGTGTGTGAGAGACAGTGTGTTAAGTGAAGAGTATGTTGAACAACAATATTGAATATACTTAGAAGGATCTGATCAAGCGAGTATTTTTCTACTCAGGCATATCAAACCATTCCTGTTGTCTTCTAACAATTACAAAATAATTCAAATCCCCTAACTGGGTAAGCTTTAACAAGCTTCTATGTACAAATCCTCACAGGGTGATCCATTAGTTTGGATTCAGAAATCCTCCACCGAGGTTAAATGTAATAGGGTACTACCTTTCATAGGGTATAAGATTTTAATCAAGCTTTGGGATCTCTTACCAGATTCAATCCTAGCAGATAACTTTGTAGACCCTAACCGATCAATTATCTATTACTATAGATAGTTAACTTGTGAGTTCCATCTCACTGTGGTTTTTACCTATTTGGGATTTCCCCATATAAATATTTGTGTTATGGTGGATGTTTTACTTATAGTGGATACCATTATATCATTTTGGATTATATGCATTTTACTTAAAAGCTTTGTTAAGTTCATCTACCGGTTACTAGCTGAAGCAGTATCATTTTTGGTGTCACTGATTTACCCCTCCCCTCAGTGCTTTTCAAGTCCATCACATCTAACTTTCCCCAAACCTCACCTACAGTTTCCAATCCTTGAACATCAATATATTATAAATCAGATAAAGTACTTACAATAGCTTCTAAGGCTTGTATGTTCTCTTTCTGCTCTTTGAGTTCATCCAATGTCACAAGAGTAGTAGTAGGAGCAACATATTTTGTTTCAACTTGCTTCCAGTATTATGCACCAAGACATTTAATGTAGATCTTCATTCTGTCTTTCCAGATCTTGTAGTTATCCTTGTTTAACTTAGGACCCTCTTTTTTCATCATGTTGACTACCTCATAATCTTTTCCTCAAGTGGTTAAGCTTTTTGCGCATAGAGGACCAATGCATTGATACCGATTGTTAACAAAATGAAGATCTAGTTAATACTGAGAGGGGGGGTGAATCATTATTCACAAGAACTAAAAGTTTTAACTCCAAAATTTTTTTATCATAGATCTGAAAAACATTCAACACATAAACTAATTCTTCTTAATAGAATTCTCACTTTCCTTATCATATCTAGACAATCATTTCCCACTTATGCAAACTCATTAATCAGATTAGCCATCAACTCAATATCAGATTGACAAACACTTTTACCAACTTATTAACCAATCAGAATGCTTCATCAACCAAATAACCATTAGTACCAGTAACCACTTTAAGATTTATAATAAACAAACATGTAGGTTAACTAATTAATTCAAATTAATTAGCTAAATGGAAGATTTGTGAGGATTTGATTTTTTAGAAGAATAAAGAAAGGGATTGATTTATTAAATAAATCATATGCTATAGTGACAATATTAATTATATTTAATTAATATTGAGAATAATTTTAATTAACATAATTAATTAATTAATTATGCGAGGAATTAAAAATAATTAAAATAATTATTTTTAAGTGTCTACATTTTGCCCCTCTTTAAAGCGAGGTGTGATGACACATTGATTCAAAGAATAATCTTGTTTTGATGTTTATATTGGTTTGATAGGATGCCCTAGCTCTTGATTTATAGATTACAGTATGGTGATGCCCCCTTGGGAGATCAATTGAGGTATTTGATCTTTGGAGTTTTGTGAAATTGATATCCTGATAGATTTGATTTGATTCAATTGATAAGATCTAGATTCAATTTGGTTTCAAGAAGAATTCATCTTGTATAAGACAAAGATGATCAAAGTGTCTGGTTTCAGGAAGGATTCATCCTGTATAAGACATGATTGATCACAATGTCTGGTTTCAAGAAGGATTCATCTTGTATAAGACATGATAAGAGCGTCTAGTTTTAGGAAGGATTCATCCTGTATAAGACATGATAAGAGCATCTGGTTTCAGGAAGGATTCATCCTATATAAGACATGATTGATCACAATGTCTGGTTTCAGGAAGGATTCATCCTATATAAGACATGATCGATCACAACGAATGTCTGGTTTCAGGAAGGATTCATCCTGTATAAGACATGATCAATCACAACATCTAGTTTCAGGAAGGATACATCTTGTATAAGACATGATCGATCACAACGTTTGGTTTCAGGAAGGATTCATCCTGTATAAGACATGATCAGATCACAACATTTGGTTTCAGGAAGGATACATCTTGTATAAGACATGATTAGATCAAAACATCTGGTTTCAGGAAGGATACATCATGTATAAGACATGATTGATCATAATGTCTGGTTTCAGGAAGGATTCATCCTGTATAAGACATGATTAGATCACAACGTCTGGTTTCAGGAAGGATACATCCTGTATAAGACATGAATCAGAATCAAAATTGATTATGTGAGGAGAAAAAAAAAGAAAAATAGAGGAAGAAAAATTAGGGTGGAAGGGATAAATGAGGAAGATATATGAAGTAGTCGTGAGGTATTTAGAAAGAAGAATAAGAGATGCAAGACTATAGAGGAAAATGGGGGCAATTGAGAACTCCATGGGATTATTGAGTTTAGGATTTGATGGAATGATGGTGAGATTTTGTGCACAATAAATGTGGAGAGCCAACCTATTTTGATGTTGCCCTGAGTGACTTGTACCACTGATTATAGAAATCAGGATGCCATGAGAAACCTAGGGCGTGGACTGACTCTACAGACAAACGAGAATTTCTTGCACACAACAATGCAAGTGTTAAGAAACACTAATACAAAGTTGTGGGTTCATGCAAGGAAACCCTCAAACACACCGATGCCTCTTGTACACGAGAAGGTAAGTGTTAATAAACACTAGTACCAGGTCGTCGGTTTATACAAGAAGGATCCAAAACATGCCATACGATGAAATATACCCCAGTATGCACCTATCACAACATACCTGGATATGGAAGAACCCAAGCAGTCATAGGGCAAAAGATGCAAGCCTATATGAAAAAATCTAACAAGTCTTTTTCTTGCGACCAAATGATACCTCTTGCCAAGAGTAGAACTAGGATGGAGGATTAGGTTGCCAGGTGAGGGAAGGAGTCATCCCTAGGCAAATCAATATTGGGGAGCGGGAAATCATCTTTAGGACAAGATTTATTTAGATCTCGGAAATCTATGGAGATGTGGATTGCCCCAGCAGGTTTGCCGACAGGTACAATGTTTTGGGAAGAAGGATGATTAACTCCTTGGATGGTTATGACATCGACATGCTTGTTTACAGGTTCAATCAATGCGACCTACTAAAAAACCAAAACTGGATATGTGATTAGTGTAGTCATAACCCATTGCATTAGATGATGAGTCTTTTCCTTTATCATGCTTCAGGAAAGGTTCCTGGTAAATTTTGAGTTTGTCTTTGTTATTACCAGGTTTTGCATTTGCTACTTCAATCTTACCTCTATCAATGAGATCTTGTATGTAGATCTTCAATTTCATACACCTTCGTGTATCATGTCCCTTGATACGATGGTATTCACAATACTCATTTTCATTATACCATCCTGGTTTAGGTTGATTAGGGTCAAATGAGTGAGTGATTGGAAAAACCACTACACCTACTTGGACAAGTTTTTGAAACACCACTTCAATAGGCTCAACCAAAGGAGTGAAATCTCTTGGAGTCTTGTTATTCGATCAGGGTGGTTGTCCCTGGATTGAGACATTGTTGTGAGGTTTTTTGGATTGATTTTGGTTGTTGAATTTATGATTGTTGGTGGTGGATTTTGGGGGAGTGGCCACGGTTTGGACCCACTTTGCATCAATTATACCATCATTGACCACGTTTTTGTTCTTAGCCCAGAATTTTGGCTTGTCGTTATGATAAGAGGAAGAACTTTGTGATGACTTCTAGTAATGTTTCAAGGTTCCTTCCTCTAACAAGACATGTTCAAGGGCGAGGCCCTTATCGATCAATTTTTGGAAGGATTTGATACATTGAGATATTAAAGGTCTTGAAAGTTCAGGCACTAAGTTCTTTTGAAATAGTTCAATTTGATGTTGTTCTGGCATGTCCCACTGAAATTTTTTGATAAGATGTTGCCATCTTTGTAGGAAATTGGCGAAGGTTTCTCCAGGCCTTTGTTTTGTATTACATAGGTCCATCATAGAAACATCATTACCCATGTTGTATGTATAGTGGGCCCCAAATTTTTCTACCAAGTCTGGAAAAGAGACAATGGAACCTTGTGGTAAAGATGAGAACCATGCCAAGGCATCTCCCGTGAGACTCTTGGGAAAGAGTCTGTGAAGATAAAGGTCACTATAGGAGACTTCTTAGCATAAGATGTGGAATTCTCGGACATGGTCCCGGGGGTCTCCTTTGCCTTCATACTTGGTGAATTTAGGGATCTCAAATCCTAGGGGATATGGTGCAACCGATATAGATGGGTTGTAAGGACAAGGGCAAAACTCTTCGAATGAGTAAGATTTCCTTTTATTAGTCTTTTCTTTCATGTTTTTGATGATATTCTTCATGTCTTGAATTTCCTTGATGAGGGCTTGTTGTGGACTTTGATATTAATGAATTGTATTTGCCGCAAGAGTTGGATGAACCAAAGAAGGTGCACCACCACCAATATATTGATATGATGAGGAGGTGGGAATGTGGGATGTGATGATCGATGTCGCTGGGGTTTGTGTGATAGTTGGTTGTGGTCTACCAACTGTTGTGATGGGATTCAATGTGGTCTAGATAAAATTTGCGACATTGTTGGGAGAAAGGGAAGTTTGTGGAATAGAAATATGTGGTTGAATAGAAGGAGGTGGTATATAAGTTTGTTGGAGAATGGATGAGATTGCATTTGATAGTGTTATGGATGGTAAGGAGGAAGAAGGTGGGATGGAGACCGTGGTGGGAGGTGTCATGGGTGGCATTGATTGGGCTTAGATGATTGATGGGGCTGCAATTGATTGAGTTTGAATAGTAGGTGCAACACTTTATGTGGGAGCGAGGTCTCCTTATGGTTGTTGGATGAGAGTGGATCTATTAAATTCAGGTGGAAGTTGAGCTCCATGTTCAAGAAGAGTTTTCAGAAGTGCAGTAGGATTGTGTTTAATAAACTTTTCTATCATCTCTTGGTTATAAGAATCTGCTAGGAAAGTTTGCACTTTTGGACAAAGTTCATCTTAGTTAACCATGTCAAGATTTTGGCTTTGATCTTGATTGCTTGGTTGTCCACTTTGTGTATGATCTTGCGTGGAATCTTCATATAGGACACCAATGTTTGGCATGCCATATTGTTGTTCAACGATCTTTTTCTTTTGGGATCGAGTTGCGACCATACATGATATTTGTGATGAAAAGACTTGGGAAAAATGTGATGAAATGACTTAGAAAATTTGTGATGGAAGGATTTTAGAAACTTGTGATGAAAGGACTTAAGAAATTTGAGGATGAAAGGAGTTAAGAAATTTGTGATGAAAGGACTTAAGAAATTTGAGAATGAAAGGACTTAAGAAATTTGAGGATGAAAGGACTTAATAAATTTGTGATGAAAGGACTTAAGAAATTTGAGGATGAAAGGACTCAAGAAATTTGTGATGAAAGGACTTAAGAAATTTGAGGATGAAAGGATTTAAGAAATTTGAGGAGGACTTAAGAAATTTGTGATGAAAGGACTTAACAAATTTGAGGATGAAAGGACTTGAGAAATTTGTGATGAAAGAAAGGATTTAAGAAATTTGAGATGAAAGGACTTAAGAAATTTGAGGATGAAAGGACTTAAGAAATTTGAGGATGAAAAGATATAAGAAATTTGAGGATGAAAGGACTAAGAAATTTGTGATGAAAGGACTTAAGAAATTTGAGGAGGACTTAAAAAATTTGTGATGAAAGGACTTAAGAACTTTGAGGATGAAAGGACTTGAGAAATTTGTGATGAAAGAAAGGATTTAAGAAATTTGTGATGAAAGGATTTAAGAAATTTGAGGATGAAAGGACTTATAAAATTTGTGATGAAAGGACTTAGGAAATTTGAGGATGAAACAACTTAAGAAATTTGAGGATGAAAGAATTTAAGAAATTTGAGATGAAAGGATTTAAGAAATTTGAGGATGAAAGGACTTAAGAAATTTGAGATGAAAGGATTTAAGAAATTTGAGGATGAAAGGATTTAAGAAATTTAAGGATGAAAGGACTTAAGAAATTTGTGATGAAAGGACTTAAGAAATTTGAGGAGGACTTAAAAAATATGTGATAAAAGGGCTTAAGAAATTTGAGGATGAAAGGACTTGAGAAATTTGTGATGAAAGAAAGGATTTAAGAAATTTGTGATGAAAGGATTTAAGAAATTCGAGGACGAAAGGACTTAAAAAATTTGTGATGAAAGGACTTAGGAAATTTGAGGATGAAAGGACTTAAGAAATTTGTGATGAAAGGATTTAAGAAATTTGAGGATGAAAGGACTTGAGAAATTTGTGATGAAAGAAAGGATTTAAGAAATTTGTGATGAAAGGATTTAAGAAATTCGAGGATGAAAGGACTTAAAAAATTTGTGATGAAAGGACTTAGGAAATTTGAGGATGAAAGGACTTAAGAAATTATTAAATGCATATTATCTCAAAGACACTCATGCTCATATACAACATTCTTAAGGCTGGCAAGGACAATAGTATTGAATCCCGATTGGTTTTCCCATCTACACTTACCCAGAGCGGACACTTAGATGCTTGACCCCACTGGCTCCCCTCCACGACACTCACTTCTTGGGGCAGCCAAGCATCAATTCCCATGAAAAATCCTCATGGTGAACTTTGTGTCTCTACTAAGGGTCATAAGAATATGGGCCGCTTCAGAGGTCCGACCTCCTGCACCAATGACTAGAGGGTTTTTGGCCACTATGAAAAAGGTGTTTAGTATGTCTTACTGTTAGGAGCTACCCTTCGAAGTTGCGCAAGTGAAATTGAGGCCTATAGCACAACGAAGCACCAAAAACTTAGTAGTCACGCAAGCATGATTGAGATCTCTAGGATCCTACTAAGCACCCAATGTGAGAGTGAACTCTCATATAGCCCCAACCATTAACCCTTTCATAGTCAATGGCCTATTTATTATAGTGAGTTGGGAACCCCAGGTCTAGGTGTACTCACTTGGGTCGTTCCCCTCTTACCTTCTCAAAGAGCAAGTTGGGAGGGCAGACCCGCTAGAGGTAAACACACAATCAAACAAGAAAAGGCTAGAGGGTCTGGATTTCTGATCATCTAGTAAGATGAGAGCATACTTTCCTACCTTTACGCTTTTCTTAAAGACACATAAGACAATGGTTCATTCAATTTTAATTAATATCTAGGTGCCTAATTTAAATAAATGCACAATATTTGGTTGAATCAACTAGGCAACTTGCAAAACCACTTGATTAGTAGTTTGAAAAATAGAGTCTTCAAAAAACGTCCTGCAAAACAACTTGATTAGTAGTTTGGAAAAATAGTCTTCAACAAGCGTCCTGCAAAAATCAACAAAATGACAAAAATATTAATTTTTTGGGAATGAATAGAAAAACATGAATAAAAACTTTTTTACTAATGACAAATGTGGATTTTAAGAAAGCTTTGATGGGTAAATGGGGTTTGACTAGGTTTTTACCACTTTTTAAGGGATAGGCAAGTGAAAAATGGCGATTTTGGAGGAGAGATGAAGGAATGGGAAAATTTGTCCAAGAGGGACAAAGAAGCAAAAGTTGAAGATGGATAATATGGGAAAAATTTGGAAGTGATTGGATGAAAAGGGAAGAAGTTATGGCAAAACCTAAAAATAGAGAAATATGGGATTTTGGGCTTCAAAAAGTAGATTTTTGAGATAAGGCCTCCAAGGAAGAAAATAAGGAAAATGGCAATGCAGAGAATCTGGTGAAATTTGGAGGAAAATGGAGTCAAGATAAAGAAGATTTAACGGGACAGAAACCCTAAATTTAACAATAGAAACCCTAAATTTAACAAAACAGAAACCCTAGATTTAACAGAGCAGACAGAAACCCTAGATTTAACAGAACAAACAATCGTGCTAAACAGAATAAAAATAAAAAATGTTAAAGGTCTGGATTTCTGATTGTCTAGATAGACAAGAGCATACTCTCCTACTTTCACACTTTCCTGCGGGTGGACAGATTATATTTAAACAAAGTAGATAACAGGAAATAAATAAATTAAATGCAGAGTACAGTTAGCACCTAAAAATTTTCAGACAGATTAACAGAGCAGACAGTAGCACTACACAGATAGAAAAGTGTCAAAGGTCCAGATTTTTGATTGTCTAGATAGACAAGAGCATACTCTCCTATTTTCACACTTTCCTACAATTAGAGCATACAGTCGTGCTAAACATAATAGAAAAGTGAAAGGTCTAGATTTATGATTGTCTATTTAGACAAGAGCATACTCTCCTACTTTCACATAGATTATACTAAAATAGAATAGACAACAAATCAAATAACAAATTAGATAACAAATCTGTCATGCTGCAACAGAAACAGAAACATAAAAAAAAGAAACATAATAGAATAAGGAGGAGCTGTCACGCAGAAATGCAAAGCCACGATTCTGGAACCTATGAAAAAGATATATATATATATATATATATATATATTATGCAATTGCACTATTTTGGAACCTACCTCTCACAACTCACGAAAACCTAAAAAAAAAACAACATTAGTTCTCAAGGACATGAGTCCCACCGGGCATGCCAAAATGAAGAGGGGAAAACAGATTTGAAAGGTAAACTGATCAAAACATAACGAAATAAACATGCAGAATGCTAAAATATCATTAAAAGACTATTTCACCTTGCTATTTTACCTTCTCCTTCGGATTGAGCTTGATGAAGTGAAGGCGCCCCTTAGTAATGCTCCACTTGATGTGCTCCTTTGATTGCTGGATGTGGATGGCTCTCTAATATTGTGCACAAATGATAAGGATGAATGATAAATATGAGATGATCAAGTTGCCAAGATGATTTCCTGGGCTCAAAAGGGTAGCATAAGCTTACTGGATTTCAAGATGTTCTGAATGAAGGGATGGAGCCCTATTTTATAGGAAGAGGAGAGGAAAATGAATGGCTAGGATGAATTCAAGATGAAGGGCTACGATTTACTTGTGAGCTCACACAAGCTCCAAGAGAGGGTGTGGAGACCAAGAAATATGCCCTAAAGGCATTTCGTATCTCCACACTCTACAAGATACATTGGAGGAATTAAAAATTCTCCAAAAATGGATATTATGGGTATTAGAAGAATAAAAAGGAATTAAAAATTCTTTGGGAGAGGGAAATGCCTAGAGGAATGTGAGATTTCGAAAATCTTATATTCATCTAGAAAAAGAGCATTTAAAGCTAGTGGCTGGATGAAAGGACAAAGAGTTGACTTTGTGGCTAATCATGATGATTAGCCATTAACGACTCATTAGGAGGGGGATTAGAGGAAATGTTAGGTGGGATTTATATTTGTAGGAGAATTTGACTATGAGAGAGAATGAGTGGAGGGAATAAAAAATTAGAAGAATAATGTTAAGTAAGTTTAGGGAGTTTCTAGAAGAATTTATTAGGTTAATGATGAATTAAGAAGATGATTTGTAGGAATCATGTAGGTTAACTAATTAATTGAAATTAATTAGCTAAGAGGAAGATTTGTGAGGATTTGATTTTTTAGAAGAATAGAGAAAGGAATTGATTTATTAAATAAATCATATGCTATAGTGACAATATTAATTATATTTAATTAATATTGAGAATAATTTTAATTAACATAATTAATTAATTAATTATGCGAGGAATTAAAAATAATTAAAATAATTATTTTTAAGTGTCTACAATAATAAAAGATACAGAAGGTATTCTAAGGAAAATTTTGACAGAAAATAACTATCAGGTTTATCGAGAGAAGGATGACTCCCAATTGGAAGGACAATCAAGCAAAGATATTTCTCCTCTGGTAGTTCATGTTCAAACATAAGTTTCTCTTTAGCAGCCATCTATACAGATAGATCCGATAGAAATTGTATATGATACCACTAATAGTCAAGTAGTTGGCAACTCTGGTGAAGCTATGCAGGATCCTTCGGAGATAGAAATCATTGCTAAGATGATGGCTGGAGAGATAGGTGTTGCAGGAAAGGCTAAAGGCGATGGTGAGGAAGGAGAAAAAGATGTAAATTTAGAAGAAGCTATGAAGGAGAAGGGTGAAGAGAAGACTGATAAGGCTCTGAGGACCATGACAAAAGCCACTGTTCTTGACAAAGGAAAAAATATTGCAGATGACGAAGATGATTTTTTTCATGGTCTGGTAGATTTAAGTACCCTGTACCCTCTTCAAGTACTGAAGTTAGTCACCCTCATTCAAATAAAGGCAAGTGAGGACTTACTTAAGTTCACATCTAAAGAGAAAAATATTATATCTTTGATGACTGTATTTTGGAGAAAATTTTGCCTAATCTTAAGCTAGTTTCCAGTGACACACCTCTAGTAAGCTTAAGGATATGTCAAACAAAGTTGAATCAAATTTTGTATCATTAGAGAAAGTATCAGATATAAATGTTTGTAAAAGTTTAATGAAATGAGGCTCCAAACCTATTTGAAAACGATTGAGGCTGATAGGGAATTTTAAAATCTATAGTGAAAAGTGTTGAGGATGCTTTGGATGAAGGTGGTAAAATCGTGAAGTCGTGTCTCTTTTTGCCTAAGTTTTCTATAGACACTAACAAGAAAATAAGAGATCTTGAAGGGAAATTAGTCTATATAGAAAAATTATTTGTCCTGCATTCAGTCTTTCCTAGTACCCTTGAAGCCTAGGTAATGGATCTCACTGATAAAATAAAGGGCTTGAATAAGGAAAAGGAACAAATGATAAGTTGAGTGAGAGAATTGAGAAGTTTAATCACTCCCTGGATGGATACTTGGAGCTCAGCAGGATGTAGTAACTTCTTTAGGTAAAGATGTTCTTGTAAATCTTAAGGGTGTAGAAGTTCGTGCATACATGTTTAGCACCCAAATTAATGTTTTGGATTGTTTCCTGAGAGGATGGAATGAGTATTTGAAGTCTTTGAAGGCAACTTATGTAGATGTTTTCAAGTTTTTGTAGATCACTATACACATTATTTTGTATATAAGTTTTGGTAGATTCCTACCTTTCCCATTGATGTCAAAGTGGGAGAGAGGGCAGTGAAAAATGGTACACATTCTTAGGGGGAGTTAGTTGAGTATACATATTTTTCAGATTGATTGCAGTTTTGGATTCTTGGAATACCTGTCATTTTTTACAATGCTCCCATCAATGCCAAGGGGGAGATTGTTGACATGAGACACTATTCTGGTGATGCTTTGATGAAGATTGATGATGTTAGATGTTGGAATCCAATAACACTAAGAGGGGCGGGGGGGGTGAATTAATGTTATACTAGAATGATCAATTTTAGCCTTAATAAAACATGCATACACCAACCGGTATATTGGTGCATACATAATTGAAACAAGTAAAGAAACCAATAAGCCAATCACATAAATGAGAATCATAACACACATAATTGTACGTGGAAAACCTCAAAGAGGAAAAACCATGGTGGGATTTGTGACCCACAATATCAATTCACTGGCCACATGAAGAGATATTACAAAATATGAGGGGCTTGCACTTGCAAGAAGGTTTACAATCTAGAGCACATTGCTCAATCATAGAAAGGAGTTTCACTGACTATATAAAAATCTAGACTACAATATGAAGAAGTTATGAACTACTAAGATATCATCTTCTATGCCTGAATACAGTTCTAGTTTAATCTTTGTCTGTTCCGGTCTAAAAACCTAAACCTTTTACTAGAATAACCCTTACATAAATATCCTCACATACATAATCTCTCTGATATATTTCACATTATATTACATTCATGTATCCATAATCTCCTATATAAAAAATGATCTAATCCAACTAACTGATATACCCTATGCCATTTTCATGCCTTATGTCAGCTTACAAAGGTTATTACAATGTCAAATTATATGTCAGCCAGATAACATAAATACATGAATATCAAAATTAATTGCTGATGCCAGATCCAAGAGATGTGAGCCTTCAATACCATTAACCATATTCTAAAGCATGTCAGCCTACATTCCTGGTAACCAAAGAAATACTTTTATCCTATCGGTGCTGGTACCAGTGTAGTATCTGTGAAATGCCTCCCGATATGCAACTGAACCAAAACATGAAGTTGGAACACAATACCATGTTTCCATCAATGACAACATAGTGAAACCAACCAATTGAGTGTCAATTTTCAACAATCTCTCCCTTTGAAATTGATGGCAACACTCATGTGAAAAATGGTCAAGGTTTCATTTGTCGGTTTCATCCTACGTACTCCACACTCCCCCAAGATGAATATTCATTAATGCAAAATAATCCATACTCCATATCTCCATATCTCCATATCTCCCCCTAATGTATACAAATATTTCTAATCTTTTTCACATCTATATCAACTCTCCCTTTGACATCAATGCCATCAAAAATTCTAAAAAGAATGTCAAAGATTCAAAAAGTTGTACAATGAATATCCCAAAAATATCTTACCAAAGCTTAACAAATTTAAAAATTTATCGATAAGCCTTTTCCAATAGCTCGAGATAAGTATCCCAACCAGTTTTGAAAGTGTCAAAAATGGATACAAGTCCATTTAATATATGTGCAAAAGTCTCTTTCTCATTTACCTCTGTTGGTGTGGGCTTTCCCACCATATCCATACATTCTTTCTTATGTGCAATGAGTGAATCCAACCAGGGACTCACCAAGCCTCTCAGACTTCTGACTCTTCTTATAATTTTGTCTCTTTCCTTTTGAATAACAGAAACTTAGTTTTCCAAAATCAAATTTTGACCATCAATGGATGTAGTCAATGAACTTAATCCATCAAAAGAATTAGCTATATTTGCAATTTTCTCCTAAAGTTCTTTTATCTTCTTATCCACATTGACTGTAACAATATCAATATTACAACAAACCCTATGAATATTTGTACACTTCTTTATGGAATTATCTATTAGTTTCAATTTTTCATCAATCTTCTTCTTGTCAAATTCAATCACCTGATCAAATGTAGCTCTCTTAGCCTGAGTGAATCTCTCCAATGCTTTCCTATTTGAAATTTTTTGAAAGGATTGAAAATCCTTTGAGATATGCTCAGTGATCATCTTAACTTGCCGGATGGGCTTGATTCATTGTCAATCTTGCACTCCAGGACTAGTCTGTGTAAAACAATGATTGATTGATCAATAATCCCTTTATCCGTAGGTCCTTCCTTCATTAGTTTTTGTGCTTCCATCATCATGAGTTTAGTAGGATTCATCTCTATTATGTTTTTATTTTCAACATGTGAGGTGTCAATTGATAAAAATGATGGACCAACTACCGGTTCCCTGCTAGATTCTCCTTTCTTCTCCTCTGATGATTTTTTCTTTATAGCTTCCTCACTTGCACCCGTGGCTTCACCACTTGGTGCAGTCTCTGTAACTGTTGGTTCCTCTATAGGAACTGTAACCTCAACCTATACATTTTTTTCTGGAGGAATAATATTGAGTATTGAGTATATTAGCCAGTATCTCAATATTTGTCTGTACACTGGTATCTACCGGGGGCTTGATTTCCAATATCTTAATATTTTTCAAAACTGAGGGTGAAGTACCCATAATCCCCTTTCCTTTTCCTTCAACCTATTGGATATTATTGGCATATGATGATAATGTATGTTGTCATTGATGTCAATAAGTTCATGTGAACTGGTATGAAGAGGTATGAGGAGATGCAGTGAACCGGTGTCAGGGTTTCACTAAAGTGTGACTACTGGTTTGTAGTCTCTAATCTAGGGTTACTAGTTTGGCAATCCATCTTGTGAGATGCAACCGATGATATTATGTGATGAGTTAGCCAAGAGATGTGAATGAGATTGAGGTTGTTGGCAGTGGGCCAACGTCCCTCATGGAGATTTGTGACATGGTTTAATAGCCTCCTGTGGATTCTATAAGTCTAGTGGTTGTGATGGGCATTGACAGGTCGAAGGTCAATATTTTGGTGCAACGACAACTATAGCTTGTAACAAGTGGTATCAAGGATTGGTCATAGGTTCGAATCACGCAAGCCATGATGAGTGATGCTAGGAGGGGGATTGTTGGTAGTGGGCCAGCGTCCCTCATGGAGATTCACGACATGGTTTAATAGCCTCCTGTGGATTCTATAAGTCTAGTGGTTGTATCGAGCATTGACAGGTTGAAGGTCAATCTTTTGGTGCAATGACAACTCTAGCTTGTAACAGAGGTGCCATGTCATCTTGGTGCACGTGAAGGATTTCCTTGAGGATCTCACATGAGAAGATCGACTGCATTAGATGTCTACCTCGGGAATGATCATTCCTCTTAGCGGTATGAGAAGAGAGTGTGATGGGTTACTAATTCCCATGTGCGGTGATGAATGAACGATGCAGATTGTCTTGTGATCTGTTTGAAATTGTAATACTCTATGCAATGTGTTTGGACGGTCAGGATTGGACCGCCTGTGTTATAAACCTAAGATGCTTAGGGTTTAGGGTTTATGATACTGACCTAATTGTTGTCTATAAGGTCGATGATGTTTGTTATTGTAAAGTTATTGGCAAAAGTTATGTGTGTGTATCCGAGTGATGAGATACTTGCCAGACCAGTGAGTGGAGAACTGCAGAGTGTGTTTACAAAGTAGAGGAACTGAAAAAGGATCCGCCTTAGCATGTTATGTTGTTATTAGATTAGAGTTTTACCTGTTGTCATCTAATCATTTCAATAGTTGGAAAATCCCTTTACTGGGTAGCTTTAACATGCTTATTATAAAACCTTTAACCAGGTGACTCAAGATCATTGAGTTCTTCAAATCCTCTAGTGAGGTAACCTTTAACAGGGTTTCAACCTTTAACAAGGTATATAGCCATCCCTTATTCGGGTGATCTCTAATAGCATTGGTTCCTAGCAGAACCTATTATAAAGTCTTTAACAAGACTAGGCTCCTAACTGAATGAGCTTCAAAAGAGTTCAAAAACAAGCTTGTGGGTATTCATCCCCACCGTGGTTTTTCCCATTTGGGTTTTCACATGAAAAATCTATGTGTTATGTGTTATGCATTTTTCATGTGATGATTATGTATTCTTTGGTTGAAAAATTATGCATGCAGACTTAATAAGTTATGGTATTACTGGTATACCACATGCATACGTTTATGGGTGAAGTTATTATCAAGTATTGAATGCATTTGAGGTGTTCAAACTTATCAGTTTATGGTGTCTAATATCTTACTGTGTTTAACTGGTACTGCCATGGTTAAGTTCAGTAATGATGACAATTTGTTGGTATTTCTTTAACTTGATAAGTTGTTGAGAACATTTTTGTTTGTACTGATTCACCACCCCGTCTCAATACCAGTTAGGGTATCTGCCATTCATCATTATTCATCAATTGGTATTAGAGTGTCTCCAGGTCCTCGGTGATATAAGCTTAACCGCTTGAGGTAGAATATCCTGCTGTAATGATGAAGAGGGAAGGTCCTAAGTTCAATAGAGATAACTTCAAGATATGGAAGGACAGAATAAAGATTTACATCAAGAGTATGGGTTCTCAACACTGGAGCTATGTTGAGAATTCCTATGTGACTCCTACTGGCACTTTGATGGACAATCAAAAGAGAGAGATACAAGAAAATTGGGTAAGTCATGGAAGCCCTTATCAAAAGCCTATCAGATATTGAGTTTATTGATGTACAAGACAAGGACACACTTAAGGATGTATGGGATGCACTGGAAAACATTTATGGTGGTGATGAGCATGTAAAGCAAGCTAACAAAGAGAGCCTTAGAGGTAAATTTGAGGATATGAGGATGGTTGAAGGTGAGGCCATTCAACAATATGTCATTAGGATTAAGACTGTGGTTGGTGATATCAAAAGCGCTGGTGGAACCATTGATGATAGCACCATTGTTAGTAAAGTCCTTAGATCATTGTTACCAATCTATGCAATTAGAGTTGTTGCTATCCAATAACTAAGTTCTATTGATAAAACCAAGGTATCCTTAGTTTCTATTATTGCAAAGTTAACTGCATATGAGTTGAATAGCTATGATGGCAGTGTTTAGAAGACTTAGTCCACCTTTAAAGCATCTGCTGTACCATCCAGAAAAGGAAAAGAAACTAGTACCAGTTATGAATCCAGACAATGCAGAGATATGGATGATGAAGAGATTTTGATGGAGTTTGAAGCTCTTCTTGCTAAAAGACTTTTGAAGGGAACTGGAAAATATAGAGGTAAACTTCCTTTGAAATGTTTTGTCCTGCAACAAGATAGGACATATAGTTGTAAATTGTCCTAACAGTGATAATAAAGATAAACCAAAGAAGTTTAGAAAGTATAAAGGAGGAAACATAAGAAATTGCCTTGTTGCTATGGATGAAGGTGTCACTGATGAAGAATCAAAGGATGAAGAAAATGAAGACATAGTATTTGTAGCTATAAAGGAAGAAGTGTCTGATAAGAAAGCACTTGTCTCTCGCATTAACAACTCCAATGAGTGGATTATAGATAGTGGGTGTTCTCACCACATGATTGGTGACCAGAGAAAGTTTCTATCTCTAGAGGAATATGATGGAGGTGTTGTCAGATTTGGCAATGATGCACCATGTTTGGTGAAAGGTAAAGGATCCATCTCACTGAATGGAAAGAGCCATGCAGATAATGTCTACTGGGTAGAAGGTCTTAAGAATAACCTATTGAGTGTTGCTCAACTGAATGAAAAAAGACTCATTCTGGAATTCAAAGGCAGAGTCTGCAGTATAATTGGGAAGAGTGGTGAACTTACTACCACCGGTAAGCAGACCAGCGGTAACCTATTTCAGTTGAATGCCAAGATAAGTTGGTGTCTAATGGAAAAGTTTGATGATAGTTGGATATGGCATAGGAGACTCTGTCATATGAACTTTGACAATATTGTTAAATTTTGTAAGATCAAGGCGGTAAGAGGATCACCTTTGCTGAACAAACCTGAGAATTTTTTGTGCAAAGAATGTCAACTTGGGAAGAAGTCTTCCTCAACTTTTAAAGGTAAGTCTTTCTCAATAGAAAATTTACTTGATCTTGTGCATATTGATTTGTGTGGTCCTATGAAAACTAGATGTATTTAGGGAGATAGGTATTTTATGATTCTTACTGATGACTACTCAAGAATGATGTGGGCCACATTCTTGAAAGATGAGTATGAAGCATTTGGAAAGTTCAAAGCCTTCAGAGCATTAGTAGAGAAAGAAAGTGGTAAAAAGATAAAATGCCTGAGAACTTATCAAGGAAGAGAATTCACTTCTAATGAATTCAATAAGTACTGTGAAGATAACGATATCAAGAGGAAATTGTCTGCCCCAAGGACACCACAATAGAATGGCATAGTAGAGAGAAATAACAAGACTGTAGTTGAAGCGGCTAGAACAATGCCGATCCAAGGAAATGTTGCTCACACCTTTTGGAGAGAAGCGATGAGTACTGTAGTCTATACTATGACCATGTACTTATAAAGAAAGGAAAAGATAAAACCCCTTATGAGTATTGGACCGAGAAAATTCCCACTGTGACTTACTTTAAAGTGTTTGGTAGTAAGTGATGTATCAAGAGAGGTAAGCATTTGAGCAAGTTTGATGCAAAATGTGATGAAGGAATATTTTTGGGATATTCCTCTAAGAGCAAAACTCTTAAGTGCTACAACAATAGAACACATAATATTGTTGAAAGTATCGATGCCAAGGTTGATGAATCCCTTGAAGAACCTGAGGAAACCTGCAGTGAAGAATTGGAAGATGGATTGGGTATAGCCTTCTGGGAACTGGTTAAGAAAGAAACTTGTAAAGATCTTAGTGTTCCTATAGAAGCTGCAACAAGAAAAGAAGAAGAGGTAAGTGAAGGAGAAGAAGAAAAGATAGTAGATCAAGCTAGAGTCATTCCTAGATATGTGAAGTTGCATCATGATCCAAAGAAAATCATAGGAGATAAAGATGCAGGGATACTCACAAGAAGAAAAGTAAAGGAGAACTATTGCATGATTTCTGAATTTGAACCCAAGACTTCTAGAGAAGCTCTTACAGATGAAGACTAGATTAAAGCAATTGAAGAGGAGGTAGACCAGATAGAGAAGAATGTAACATGGTCTTTGGTGCCTAGACCAGAACATAAAAATGTCATAGGTACCAAATGGGTCTTTAGGAATAAGCTGAATGAAGAAGGCACGGTTGTTAGGAACAAGGCTAGGCTTGTATGCAAAGGATATGCTCAGGAGGAGGGAGAAGACTATGGAGAAACCTTTGCTCCTATGGCTAGACTAGAAGGTGTCTGAATGCTACTTGCATTTGTAGCATTTAAGGGATTTAAGTTTTATCAGATGGATGTGAAGTCTACTTTTCTGAGAGGAAGTGTATATAGAGAAACTGGAAGGGTTTGCCTTATCAGAAGACAATGACATGGTGTGTAGATTACACAAATCTCTGTATGGATTGAAACAAACACCTAGGGCATGGTATGAAAGATTACACTCTCATCTTGTGAAGATTGGATTTCAGAGAACAAGTGAAGATAGCAACATCTACTTGAAATCAGAAGGTGATCAGATTCTGATCTATGAAGTGTTTGTGGATGATATAATCTTTGGAGGAGATGATAAAATGAGTCATGCATTTGCAGATGAAATGAAGAAAGAGTTTGATATTTCTCTGATTGGAGAGATAAAGTTCTTCATTGGTTTATAGATTCAGCAAATGAAAGAGGGTATCTTTATTACCCAGTCCAAGTATGTCAAAGAGGTATTGAAGACTTTTGGTATGGAGGAAAGCACACCGGTTGATACACCAATGGTGACTGGCTTTAAACTGACTAAGGAAGATGATTCAACACTAGTGAATGAAAAGGAGTATCAGTCAATGATCGGTAAGCTGTACTACGTGGTGCACATCAGACCAGATATTGCTCATGCACTAGACATAGTAGCTCATTTTTAGAAATGTCCTAGAGAATCCCACTTGGTAGCTGTCAAGAGGATTCTTAATATCTAAAAGGAACAGTTGACTATGAATTGTGGTATCCATATAATGGTGACTATAATCTCAAATTATATACTGATGCTAATTGGGTAGGTAATGTGGACGACCGAAAGAGAACAACCGGTGGAGTGTTCTTTCTCGGTGGAAGATTAGTATCATGGACAAGTAAGAAGAAAAGCTATATTTCCCAGTCTATAGCTGAAGTTGAATATGTGGCAGAATTTATGAACTGCACTCAAGCAATTTGGATGAAACATGTATTGGAAGGTTTCAAAGTACCTGTGTCTAAAACGATGAATATATTTTGTGGCAACACAAGTGCATTAAATATTTCCAAGAATCTGGTATTGCATGCTAGAACTAGCAAATTGAGCTTAAATATCATTTCTTGAGAGAGAAAGTTTAGAATAAGGAGGTTGTACTACAACATGTTTCCAGTAAGGAGCAGCTAGCAGATATATTCACTAACCCCTGACTGAAGACTACATTTACCTATTTGAGAGGTGAATTAGGGGTTCTTCCCCTTCATGAAGTCAACTAAAGATGTGTGCTTTGCATCAATCAAGTACTACAGTGACAAATGTTTCAGGATTGATGAGTTGAAGGATGCTACTCCATAGGGGGAGCAGCATAGTAGAGTATGGAAGCTTGTGCCTCCACTTTGGCATTGTTGTCAAAGGGGAGAAGATATCTGATGTATGGGGGAGAAGATATCTAATGTATGAGGTGAAGATATCTGATCATGAAGATACACTGGTCTATGATGTTTACAGTTGCAATGCTACACTGAGTATTTCCATCAATGCCAAAGGGGGAGATTGTTGGATATTATTGGCATATGATGAACTAGCATGTTGACATGATGCTAATGTATGTTGTCATTGATGTCAATAAGTTCAAGTGAACTAGTATGAAGAGGTATGAGGAGATGCAGTGAGCCAGTGTCAGGGTTTCACTAAAGTGTGACTACCTGTTGGTAGTCTCTACTCTAGGGTTACCAGTTTGGCGATCTAGCTTGTGCGATGCAACTAATAATATTCTATGATGAGTTAGCCAAGAGATGTGAATGAGATCAAGGTGCCACATTAGCTTGGTGCACGTGAAGGATTTCCTTGAGGATATTGCATAAGAAGATTGACTACGTTAGATGTCTACCTCAGGAATGATCATTCCTCTTAGCGGTATGAGAAGAGAGTGTGATGGGTTACTGATTCCCATGTGTGGTGATGAATGAACAATGCATATTGTCTTGTGATCTATTTGAAATTGTAATACTCTATGCAATGTGTTTGGATGGTCAGGATTGGACCGCCTATGTTATAAACCTAAGATGTTTTAGGGTTTAGGGTTTATGCTACCGACCTAACTATTGTCTATAAGGTCGATGATGTTTGTGTTGGCATTTTTTATGTTTATGTTGTGATTGTCATTGATGGACACACACTTGCATTGAGATCCCCTTTATATGTATGAGCTAGAGCTCAACCGGTATTTGTTCCAAACTGGTATGTTGCATTATAGTCTTTAGAATATTGGTATTTTGCTGAATGTGTTTACTGGTCTGAAGCGACATGTCAACCACAAGTGGTTCATGGATCCCAAGTGGTACGAAGGAATAAAGCGGCATAACACATTTTCACCAGTCTTCATTTTTGTCTAACCGAAAACCAGTATTTTGTATGAACCGGTAATTCTTTGTGATGAGTTACCAATCGGCATTTTGTGATGAGTTACCATCCACCAACTATTTGATGGTGCTGACACTTAAACGGTGCTTTTTGTGTTGAGTTACCAAGTATGCCCAGGTTCATTGAACCTAGGGAATTGTATTGAAATCCTATTGGACTGACATGAAATTATATTCCTATATAAGGACATCATGTCTAGGGTTTTTAGTGTGTGGAGTATTTTGTTGTTGCTAGGGTTTAAGGTGATTGACGAGTTATTGTGAGAGTGATCTTATCTAAGAAGATCAAGCTATTATAGAGTGAGAACTATAGAAGACTAAAGTAATGCTGGAATGCATTAGCAGTGAGCTATACTAAATCTAACCAAGCAATCTATGCTATCTAATAGATCATATACTTGTTGATTACTCACCTCTTTGACAAGTTCTTATCCCTTAATCGAGTAGGCCTAAAAGCCTTTGTAAAATCCTCTAACAAGGTGTTTCACCTTTGTGAATCTAAAATCCTCTAGCAAGGTGGTCTTTAACCGAACTTATCTCCTAATAGAGATTGAGATTCCTAACAGGATCTGTTTTGGTAAAGAACATTGTAAGACCTTAACCAGTCTAACCTTAACTGGTCTGGGTTCTATTATGTAGATAGTGACTTGTGAGTTTCACCTCACCATGGTTTTTCCCATTTGGGTTTCCATGTCAAATATCTTGTGTTATGGTTGTATTGCTTTTGTGGGTGAATGCTCTATTTGCATTTTGGTTTGCATGTGTATTAACCAGTTTGTCTGTTAAACTATTTTATCGGTTTACTATCAGTCTTACAAAGTATTTGAGTACAGTGTTTTTTGGTATACTAATTCACTCCCCCTCTTAGTATTCATCAGTTTGTTATTGTAAAGTTGTTGGCAAAAGTTGTGTGTGTGTATCCGAGTGATGAGATACTTGCTAGACCAGTGAGTGGAGAACTGCAGAGTAGATGAACTGAAAAGGATCTACCTTAGCATGCTGTGCTGTTATCAGATGAGAGTTTTACCTATTGTCTTCTAATCATTTCAATAGTTGGAAAACCCCTTTACCAGGTTAGCTTTAACAGGATTTTACTGGGGGAATCAAGCATCTCTGAAGCTAGAACCTTGAAGGACACTCTTTGTAAGTTTGCCTCTGCTTCTGGTCAGCTCATTAATTGGGTCAAAAGCGAAGTTTTTTTCATCAACACCCTAGAGAGAAGACAAGAGAGAATCAGCAGAATCCTGGAATGTCAGATTGCTGATCTTCTTGCCACTTATCGTGGCCTCCCTTTGGGAATTGAACCTCCTCATTCTTTCTGGAGCTCCTTAGTGGACAAATTTCACAAAAAGCTAGCTGGTTGGAAAGGAGCCCTTTTAAGTCAGGCTAGAAAGCTACAACTTCTAAAAGCTTCACTTCAAAGCATACCTATCTATGCCCTAAGCCTTTTCAGAATTCTAGTTAAGTATGTTGATGCAATTGAGAAAATTCAAAGAAATTTTCTATGGTCAGGGGTTGAGGACAAGAAAAGAATGTCTCTTGTGGCTTGGGATCAGGTATGCAAACCGAAAAGTAAAGGTGGTTTGGGCTTGAGAAGAATTCAGACCTTAAATGAAGCTCTCATGTCCAAACAGGTTTGGAGAATGTTCCACTTAGATAATGAATGGTGTAAAATCTAGAAAAGTAAGTACTTTCTTTTGTTCCACTTAGATAAAGAATGTTCCTCTTTTATCAATTTTGGAATCAGTATTAATGGGTCCCACATCTAGAACCATGCCTCTAAGTGCAGAGATAGCATTGCTAAAGGGATTATTTGGAAAGTAGGAAATGGTAGGAAAGTTAAATTCTGGGAAGACCCCTGGCTTTTTGATAAACCCTTGATTGAAATCCCAGAATGGGCCCCTTATGCCTCCTCCTGTATTAGAACTTTTGTTCCTTTAGTTGAAGGGTGTTAGACAGGCAATAAATGGCAGAATATTGAAAGTATTCACCCAAGCCTCATTAACCTTAAAAACCATTTGTCTTTGGCCTGGTTGAATAAAGAGGAAGACTCCCTCATTTGGAAGTATGAACCCAAAGGTATTATTACCATCTCTTCAATGTATGGTGTTCTCTCCCCCACCCCTTCTGACAATCCTTTTTGGTATAAAGCTTGGATAAAGGGTCTGACCCCCAAAATCAACTTTTTCTATTGGATTATTCTTCAAAATAAAATCTTGACCTTAGATAACCTCAAGGGTAGAGGATTTTCCTTTCCTAATAGATGTTCTTTGTGTCTCAAAGAGGAAGAGTTAGTGGACCATTTGGCTATTTGATGTTCCTATTTTGCTTCGATCTGGGAAATATTTCTTAAGAGTTTTAGCATTGCTTTGGTGTTTCCTAACACTATCAGTGAGTTGTTCTACTCTAGGAATTACCATTGGTCTAACTCCTTTTTGAGATCTCTGTGGCAGCTATCACTCCCTCACATTCTATGGGGATTATGGAAAGAAAGAAATAGTCGTATTTTTAGGGACACTTCCCTTACTCATGATATTGTGTTCCAGAAAATTCAATGGGCGATTGTGGAGAACATTAGGATCATTTGGGGTCCCTATTTTTTGACCAACCCATTGGAATCTCACATTTTAAGTTCTTGGAATTTGAAGAATGCTGGAAGTTATGACCCCAAGCAAAACAAAAGACTAGAAGCAAGATGGCAAACTCCCCCTTATTGTTGGTTCAAAGTCAATTTTGATGGTGCTGCAAAAGGTAATCTGGGCCTTGCGGGATGTGGAGCTATTCTTAGAGATGACAAAGGTATATGCAAGGAAATGATTGTTGTTCCAATAGGAAGTCAAACAAACCACAAAGCAGAAGCAATGGCAACTCTCCAAGGTATTCTCCTCACAAAAAGATGGAATTTCCCCTACATATGGATTGAAGGGGACTCAAAAAACATCATCAAATGCCTCAAGGGGACCTCTAAGCCCTCATGGTCTATGAATAACATTATAAAAGCCACTAGAGACCTCATTAATACTTTTGAGAAAAGTTACATATCTCATATCTACCATGAAGTTAATGGGTATGCTGACTGGACAGCCAACGCGATGTTCAATCAAGATGAAATGTTTACTTGGAAGGGAGAAAAAGGCCTCCTTGAGGATGTCAAATTAATCATTTTTAAGGACCGATATAATAGCATCCCAAAGATTTTTGATGTACAAAACAATAATGAGATGGATTAAAAGGAGTGCTTCGAGCAATTATAATATTGTTAGCACCATTTATTATAACACTCAATTTATCACTTCCCATGCTTTTTGGGTAAATTTGGTAGCTCCGAGAAACTTTTTGTCTAAAGTTCTCTGCAAGCTTTGACATTTTGCTCTGTATAGAGAAAATATGGGCAGAAATAGACACCAATACGAACCTAGCAACTGCAAGGAGTGGAAGCAAAAGGAGGTGGTTTGGAACATACTATAGAAGGGTGGGTTCTCAAAATTTATGGAGAGGCTCCACGGGCAGGATGCCACAGTCACCAATTTCCTTTGTAAATAATAGAGAAAGGGCATTTTGAAGATGGGAGACCATTGTGTTGTCATAGATGAAGACCTTATTGCCCAGGCCACAGGTCTCTGAAGGGAAGGAAGTAACTACTACAGGGACAAGAAAGTGAGAAAAGAGGCTATTGAAAGATATCTTGAAACTGAAAAGGAGAAAAAATGCCTGGTGAAGCTATGTAAAACTTACTATCCCCCTAGGGATTTTGTTAAACCATGGAGGAAGGTCCTTTTTGTTATAATGCGCTATATTACTTTGGATGGTAGATTCACTAAAGTATACGGATACCATTTTGTTTTGCTAAATCATTTTAGGCATGACGAGAAGGTTAACATTCCATATTTTCTATTATGTTCTATGAATGCCACCATTAAGGCCTATAAAGAGAACCCTATGGGGACACTGCCATGCATCAAGGCTTAATGGTTCTTGTTTATGATGATCTCAAGGCTAAATAGATAGCCTGCTCGCAACCCTCTATTTCAAAGTCTGAGTAGGATGGGTTGGACTCTATTTTCTCTTTGGATGAGGGTTCTGATAGTGATCCAACGAGTGAGTCTAAGGAGAGTATGGATGACTCAAAAGTTGAAGTAGGTAAGAAGAGGAAATATTTGAAAACTAGGTCATCCTCCTCAAAAGGAAAGAAAACTAAAGGCAAGATTCTTCAGATCAGTTCCTCCTCCTTGGAGGAGGTTTCTGAAGATTTAGAGAAGGAGAAACCCCAGGCTTCTCTAAAAAAGAAAACTAAAGTCCATATAGAGACCAGAAACAAACGAAAGAGAAAGGATGAGAATGTGAAGGAGTTGGAGGATCACAAGTAGAAAAAGAGTCTAGAAGCTGACCAGAACTTGGAGGAGGTGACCACTGGAGAAGTTCAAAGGGTTGATGACAAAGCTACTATTGGTGACACCCCAAATAAGGAACATGACAACTCTGGTAAGATTGATCTCTCCTGAAACCCTCCTCCTGAGGGTATGAAAGGTTTTATGGACACCATGGAATGGTTAATCACCAGTTACAAGAAAGTTGTGGATGACAACCAAAAACTCATCCACAAAATACAGATTGTGGAAAGTATCAACATAGGGGAAGGTAAGACTATGGTAGATTATATGGAGGATCTGACAAATACTGTTGCTAAAGCTGAAAATATAAGAGACTCCTTCAACCCCAGATTTGAGAAAAATGAGAAAGACCTGTTGGAGAGGAAAGCAAATGCTAATGCTATGGATCAAACTATGTCAGGAACTGTTAGTAAAGTCAACAAAATTGAGGAATGTCTCAAAAGTATCACAGAGCAAAGCTTAAACATTCTGAAGGTCTCTGCTAGCAATACCAAAACTCTCATCAGCAAGTTGGATGAGGAGAAGGATACCCTAGATATTGACCCTGACACTAAAGGCACATGAGAAGTCCAAGGACCCAGAACAAGAACCAGAGGTAAAAATAAGGAGAAGAAGCCTAATAAGGACCTAGATGAACTCAAAGTTGTTGCAGCCTCCTATGACCAGTTAGTGATTAAGGCGGAGCACCTTCTGAAGACTCTTTAATTGTGCAATGTTTTCCTGGTTTTTGTTGTTTTCTATTTTTCTCTTTAGCTGTCCTTTCTATTTACTGGATTTTTTGCCAGTCATTTTGTAAGTAGTTTTTATGCTCTGGACACTCTATGTTGACTTTTATTAATCTCCTATGTTAAAGGTTTCGAGTCCTGAAAACCAATTTTTCTAATTAATCAGAACAGGCTTATTGTAAAACCTTTAACTGGGTGACTCAAGATCATTGAGTTCTTCAAATCCTCTAGCGAGGTAACCTTTAATAGGGTATATAGCCATCCCTTAACTGGATGATCTCTAATAGGATCGGTTCCTAGCAAAACCTATTGTAAAGTTTTTAATTGGACTAGGCTCCTAACAGAGCGATCTTCAAAAGAGTTCAAAAAAAAGCTTGTGGGTATTCATCCCCATCGTGGTTTTTCCCATTTGGGTTTCCACGTGAAAAATCTGTGTTTTATGTGTTATGCATTTTTCATGTGATGATTATGTATTCTTTGCTTGAAAGATTATGCATGCAGAGTTAATAGGTTATGGTATTACTGGTATACCACATGCATACATTTATGGGTGAAGTTATTATCAAGTATTGAATGCATTTCAAGTGTCTGATGTCTTACTCTGTTTAACCGGTACTGCCTATTAGAGTAATTGGGTCTTTACTTGATTAATTAAACAATATTTGTTTAATTCTTTAAGTTTCCAATTATCTTTTTACACTTAAGCTAACATTAGGTGCATATAATAAATTACTATGTGCAAACCTAGGTTTTCCCTTTTTAGGGTTTCTTTATCTTTTAAAGGTTGAGTTCTTTCTTTTCATTGTATTATGATGAAGAAGGATTATTATTGACAATACATTTTTTTTTTGGAGAATATTGAGCTCTCTCTTTTTGAGCATATTTTCTGTGTATTATTTCCTTCTATGATTTTGCTTCATTGCTTCTCCTTGTAATAGGTTTTTCAGCTTGCAAAGATTATTTGGGCTCTTGTGGTGTTGTATTTTCTCAACTCCTATACTGCCATGGTTAAATTCAATAATGATGACAATTAGTTGGTATTGCTTTAACTTGATAAGTTGTTGAGAACATTTTTGTCTGTCCAGATTCACCCCCCCCCTCTCAGTACCAGTTAGGGTATCTTTTGTTCATCATTATTCATCACAATCGGGGTGTCTACAGTGTCTATCTTTGATTTCAGTGAAGTAAAGAATCCTCTGTTCTCTTCAAAGAACTTGACCCAGGTGTTTTGAGTTTCCTTTATTATTTCATTTACCCTTCCTAGCATCAGACTAGTTATTCTATGTTTGCTATTAAATGCTTTTCTATCTGCCACCTCCATTTCCTTTCCATTTCCTCTGGGGCAATAGTAACACAAATAGATAATAAATCTTGAATTTTAATATGCTTATCTTCTTGTATAACTGTTAGTCTTCTAGCATCTAACATATTATACAATTCAACCGGTATTTGATTTTCAATTTATATTAAGGCTTTCTTATAAATATCCAAATATAATAAGACTTCTTCCTCTACCTCTCTTTTCTCATCATCCTCTAATTCTTAGTAATAAAATTGTACATTCTTTAATATACCATCCTTAGTGATTTCATCTATTAATTCTACAAAAGTTTTAGGTGGAACATTACCAGATTGAATAGCTGTATTAGTTTCATTCTTCTTCTTTCTCTTTGCAGTACAAGATGCAGCTGAAGGTGTTGCATTTGGTGCTTTCTTCTGTGCCAGTATTTTGAGTGTGAGCTTCCTAAATGGTTTCTTTTTAGCTTCTACTTTTGTTTCCTCTATTTTCTTCCTTACAACCCTCTTGAATGCCAAGGGCATGTCATCCTCAGATTCAGACTCTATAGCAACAGGTTCAATGTGTACTTCTAGATTCTTCCTCTTCCTTCCTTTCTTCGAGACTGCATCAATTAATGCTTTGATATCCTGTGAGATCTTCTCAACAAATTTGCTAGCCTTTCCTTCCTAATTCTCTATCTACGTCTCGTTGAACTCTATTTCAACCTCATGTGACTTCTGTTGTGCAGTCCTACAGGGCTTCTGTGCCTCATCTATAGGTGCAACAATCAACATTTTTGCATAATTATCAAGAATCAATGCATCCACTTCATAGCCTATTTACTTAATCCAAATCTTTCAAGGCTTAACTACTTCCATAAGTGTTTCATCCTTCTTCACCATGAAGCATATGTCAATTGGATATTTTTCTAAAATATGCTTAGGAACCCTTACCCTAGACTTCATAGATTTCTGAAATCCCTTGAAATATCCCCAAACTTTATCATCTCTCTGACTTCCTAAAGCAACAATTGACTATTTCAATTGTCTCCCTACCAGAATGTTAAATGCCCATTGCCTTTTACCAAAACCTGGTGTATCATTCATGAAAAATAACATTAAACAGACTATCAAGTTGCCATACTGGAAGGTTCCCTTCTTTTCTCCCTTAATCTTTCCTAGGTTTATTAATAACTCATCTAACATCCAACCATATAGATCCAATTTCATATTTTCTCTCATCATTTTGTATGCAGCCAAAATGCATGGACTAGAAAAAGAATTCAGTTGGTTTGACTGAGTTACCTTATACCCGATGATCATGCTACTGAATCTGTTGTCCATGTCGATAATAGTGCTTATCCTCATTGATCTCCTATCAGATATCACACTAGTGATCTTGTTCAAGAAATCATTTGAAACCTTCTTATCTAGATGTTGCCCAACTGATGGTAAACTAGTGATTACCCTGATGAATTCCTTAGTGATCTTGTAAGGTCTATCTAACTAGATAAACTCCCCATGTACTCTACTCAAAACATACCTAATTATCTCATCTTCAAATTCTAGAATTTCCAGAATGTCAGTAAACCCTAAGTCTTCAATGTGTTTGTATGTCGGTTTGATATTTCCAGATTCTCCCATCAGCTCGCTCATATACATTCCCTTAATTTATAATGTTCCCAAGACCTCAATATGAGAGTGTATGTATGCCCTAACATTCTCAACATAGACAACTCCCTCCGGAACACAGGAAAATGCTCCAACCAAATTTTCTAGGGTAGCCACATGTGGATACCACTTGAAAATTGGCCTGGGGAAGTCCTTGACCTCTACCACAGTCAGATTTGAAACAAATATAGGAATATAAGATGATCCCACTTCCATGTTGAAAGATAAATACCTTGTGATCACTCTTAGTGAAAACCCTTAACAAATTATTCCAATCGCTAGTGAAATCACTCAAGTAGAAATCTGATTGCTCTGAAATGCCTTGATCTCTCTTAGTCACTCTTGATCACTTTGAAATCACTCTGAATGCAAGATGATCAATAATGAAGTGAATATGACATTTTAACCTCCATGAAAAACCCTAATCTTCCATTGACATAAATGACTACCGGTGAAAGATACCGGATCTCGAACAAAACATATCCATGTCGGATAAGAATCTCCAATGTTTCGAACATCTTCTAGAACCTCTTCCCAGGGCATATGTAGCATCTTCATGAATTTTTCCTACCCCTAAGGCATCTGCCTTAGTTACTGGATGAGCTACCTACTAGTGTAGGAGAAACCTCTTCTATCGGATAAGTAATCGATGCATTTCCATCCGATCGTTGTTCTTTAGTCTTCCTAACCCATCTCTGAGTATGATCTTGCCAGATTTCACTAACCTTCTCTTTCCTTTTCTCACTTGATCCTCCATTACTAACTAGTAGATTTTTGCTTCTACAAAATTTAGCAATATGTCCAACCACATTACATGCATAACATGTAACATTGTTCCTTTGAAATGCTTTGCTAAAACCGTTGAAATTGCTTGACCTGCACTGATTAGCCATATGTCAAAAACTTCCACATGCATAGCATTTAACATTCATTCTGCAATCTTTTGTCTTATGACCATACTTATTGCATTTAGAACATTTATCAGGAGCAGAATCAGGGTTCTGATTTGCTTTGTTTCTACATTGTCTAGCCATGTGACCAAATCTATTGCAAACAAAAAATCTACCATTGAATTTATAAGCATTAAATTGCCTTATCAGTGCCTTATGGTTTTGATCTTCATTAGCAATACCAAAACTCTGTCATTGCTCAAATCCAAGTCCACCAAAATCTCTAATCTGCCTTTGTCTCTTCAACAACTCATCTATTTGTGTTGAACCAATCTTGAATTTTTCTTTATACTCACTTGCAGTAGTTAAATATTCTCTCAAAATTATCATTTGTCTCTCAAGATCTTGTTCATTACTCTAGGATTGTGCTAAATCAGTTCTCAACATATCATTCTCATGAACCAACCTCCCACATTATTCAAATTTTTTCTTCAAGGATACAACAAGATTTTCTTCCTTTTTCTTCTGGTCCTCAATCTCCTTTGACATCCTCATAGTTATAACTTGCATTTCATTTTTCATAACCATGTTCTCCTGACTCAATTTCTAACATTGTTCCTTAAGTGCATCTTTCTCTTCATCATCCTGACTTTGCAAAAGTTCCTTTCTCCTAGCCTGAACAAAAGATAACCTCTCTTTTAGGACAAGAATGAATTCATTAGTAGAATTCAATTCATCTTGTATCTTTAAATTCTTCAACCTTTCAACATCATAATCTTCTAGTGTCATCTGAAGTTGCTTCTCTAAGGCCATGTCCATGGATTCTGGATACAGGATATTCCTCAAGTTGTTGAACCTCCTTCGAGGCACAGGGCTCTGATTCCAATTGTTGGAATCCAATAACACTGAGAGGGGGGGAGGGGGGGTGAATCAATGTTATATCAGAATGATCAATTTTAACCTTAATAAAACATTCATACACCAATCAGTATATCGGTACATACAAAATTGAAAGAAGTAAAGCAACCAATAAGTCAATCACATAAATGAGAATCATAACACACAAAATTTTATGTGAAAAACCTTAAAGAGGATAAACCATGGTGAGATTTGTGACCCACAATATCAATTTAGTGGCCATATGAAGAGATATCACAAAATATGAGGGGCCCAAACTTGCAGGAAGGCTTATAGCCTAGAGCACACTGCTCAATCATAAAAAGGAGTCTCACTGACTACATAAAAATATAGACTACAATCTGAAGAAGTGATGTACTACTAAGATATCATCTTCTATGCCTAAATACAGTTCCGGTTTAACTTCTGTCTGTTCTGGTCTAAAACCCTAAACCTTTTACCAGAATAAACCTTACATAAATATCCTCACATATATAATCTCTCTAATATATTTCGCATTTTATTACATTCGCATATCCATAATCTCCTATATAAAAAATGATCTAATCCAACTGAGCTATATACCCTATGCAATTTTCATGCCTTATGTCGGCATAAAAAGATGATTACAATGTCAAATTATATGTCGGCTATATAAAATAAATTCATGAATATAAAAATAAATTTCTAATGCTGGATCCAAGAGATTACAGCCTTCAATACTGATAATCATATTCTAAACCATGTCGGCCTACATTGCTGGTAACCAAAGAAATCCTTTTGTCCTGTCAGTGCCGATGTAGTATCTATGAAGTACTTGCCGATACACAACTGAATTGAAACATGAAGTCGGAACACAATACCATGTTGCCATCAATGACAACATAGTGAAACCAACAAATTGAGTGTCAATTTCCAACATTAGATGCAGTGAGCTCTAAGCAGTTGGCCTTTCTGCATGTGCAGATGCCATATTGTACACACATACTATTTGCAGTAGTATCATCTAATTTTGGGTAAGGTTTCCCACCGTGGTTTTTCCCCTTACAGGGTTTCCACTTACAAATATCTATGTCATGTTTTGTGGATGTTATTTGTCTCTTTGTTTGATGCATTAAATGTTGGTATTTTTTATGATTATGTTGTGATTGTCATTGATGGACACACACTTGCTTTGAGATCACTTTTTGTATGTATGAGGTATGCTCAACCGGTATTTGTTCCAAACCGGTATCATATATTATAGTCTTTAGACTATCAGTGTTTTGCAGAAAGTGTTTACCAATCTCAAGCGGCATGAAGACCCAAGTGGTATGTAGACCTCAAGTTGTTCAAGGATCTCAAGTAGAGCGAAGGAACTAAAGTGGTAGTTATCATTTTTCCAATCTTCATTCTTGTCAACCAGTAATCAGTTTTATATTTGAACCGGTATTACTCTATGATGAGTTACCAATTAGTAATCGACAAAGTTGTATGAACTAGTAATACTCTGTGATGAGTTACTATCCACCGACACTTTGATGGTGATTTTGTGTCACATTACCAAATGTGTCTAGATGCATTGAACCTAGGAACTTGCAATGTAATTCTGTTGGACCGATATGAAATCAGATTCCTTTATAAGGACATCATGTCTAGGGTTTTAGTTGTTGTTAGGGTTTTTAATATTGCAAGAGTTTTTGATATCATAGTAGAGAAGAGAAAGTCTATGTGAAGTAGCAGAGGGTGGAGATTTTGAAGATTGAAGTAATGCTAAAATGCATTAGAAATGAGCTATCATGGATCTAATCAAACTGACTATGCTATCTATTAGATCATTCACTTGTTGATTACTCACATCTTCGACAAGTCTGAAACCCTTAATCGGGTAGGCCCAAAAAAGCCTTTGTAAATCCTCTAACAAGGTGGTTCACATCTGTTGATCTGAAAACCTCTCACAAGATAGTCCTTGATCAGACTTATCTCCTAATAGAGATTGAGATTCCTAATAGGATCTGTTCTGGTGAAAAACATCGTATGACCTTAACCGGTCACCCTGAAGTAGTGAACAAGTACTTTGATGAGTTCAGATGCAAGATGAGCCAAAGGGTGAGAATATCTAGTGTTATTGTCAAGAAGTATGAAGAAGATATCTACTTTACCATTAGAGTAGATGAGTGCATAATGGAGGCAGTTGAGCCTAGACAGGAAGAAGTGGAACCCATGGGATATGAGGTGATGTATGACATGCTAGATGGGTATGCCTCTACCCTACTCGCTTTGCCTCTTGATCCAAAAGGGAAGAGAACAGACACCTATTTGGAAAAGGGTTACATAGGTTGCAAAACCTTCAGTGAAGAAAGCAAAAGAACCCTTAGTAAAGAAGGGAAAGGAAGTGCCATCAGTATCGACACCAGTTACTTCAGCAAGTCCTAAAGTGACCAAGCGGTCACCGGCTAAGAAGAAACTGGAACTTGTGCCCGCCAAAGTATTTGAGAGAAAGTGGAAGACAAAAAGCAACACACCGGACTCAGAGGACACTATATCTGAAGAACAGCCTAAGAAGACTAGGCAAACAAGGAAGAAGACAAAGACAACAAGCAATGAACCGACAACATCAGCATCAGTAAATATTGATATTTCCTCTTACAAACCATTGACACATTGTCAAAGGACTATCAAGAACATAAGAAGAAAAGTGCTTGGCAATTGGAAAGAATGCTTTGATGATTTTAATGATAATGAAAAGGAAGAAGTTGAATAGGAAGTCATTAAATATTTATGTATTAATGACCGGTGGCCATCAAAAATTAGATCTCAGACACCTGATTCTTTGTATAATTCTTTAGATAACAAATGGCACATTGCCATAGAGAAGGAACAAGAAATAAGAGAGGAAGTATTTGCACAATATTTTCCTAATGTCCCTAATTCAAAACTTTATGAAGTTGTGGAAAAATATAAAGGCCTCTTCTTGATGAGAAGAAGGAGATTCTTGTTACTAGAAGGAAAAGTCCCTGAAGTGGTAAAAGATATCCACTCCCTTGCTCAATCCACTCTAAGGTTGCACCAAGTGGCTGAAGCCAACAGGAAAGCTGAGCAAGAACTGGAAATCAATAAACCGGATAAGGTATATGACAGTGAAGGAGAACCGGTCACTGATCAAATGGACCCTATTTATGTTGATGCCTTGAATAGTGAAAATGTTACTCCTGATACACCAATAGAAGCGGCAGGATAGGAGAAATAGGATAAAGAAAAGGCTGACAAGGAGCAAGTGGAGAAAAGGAAAAAGAATCAAGAAGAAAAGAGGAAATAGGCAAAAGAAGAGAAGAAGCAACAAGAAGAAGAGAAGAGAAAAGAAGAAGAGAAGAGAAAAGAAGAGGAGAATAATAAACAAGAGGAAGAGAAGAAGAGGAAGGAAGAGGAAAAGAAAGAAGAAGAGAAATGGAAGGAAGAAGAAAAGAAATAGGAAGAGGAGAAGAGAAAAGAAGAAGAGAAGAGGAAGTAGGAAGAGGAGAAGAAGAAGAAGGATGAAGAAGAAGAGAAGTGGAAAGAAGAAGAGAGGAAGAAGGAAGAAGAGAAAAGACAAAAAGAAGTGGTGGAGCAAAAGAAGGCAGAAGAGGAAAAGCTAAGAGCCAAAGAGAAGGAGGAAGCAGCATAGAGCACACAGGTGGAGATCCCAAAGGCAACCAGTAGTCAAGCCAAACCGGCTGACATTACCAGTCGCATTGACCTCCAATCTGCAAATGAATCGAAGCTACTACAAAGCATTAAGCTTTTCCAAGAGTGACTGGAAGTGCTAAGGAGGAAAAAGGAGCAAGATGTTATTCAAACTACGGTGGAGACCCTTACCAGTTTGATTCCTGGTACCAATCTCCCAAGTACCGATTCATCTCTAGCTCAATTGAAACTCCTATGCACAGTTGTAGAAGACCAGGTGCAAGGCCTAGAAGAGGTTGCTGAAGCCAATGCACAAAAGAAACATCAAAAAGGCTCTGAACACTACCTTGGTGAAGAAGTTAAATGAGCTACGGTCCAAACTATAGAAAGCTCAAAAAGACATAAGAGATGCTCTGGATGAGGGGAATCTACTCCTCAGTAAGATATGCCAACCCCATCTATTATGTGATGATGTGCTTGCTCAGAAAAACAAATTGCAATCTGACTTTCAGTCATTCATAAGCACCTTCAAGATGCCCTATTATTCCTTAACCACCTGTGGGCAAACCGTTCACTGGTTTCGACTCCAAACTGCAAGAATAGAGGTAGAGATCAGCAACCAGACCAAAGATTTGTAGGAACTTCAACTGGTTCTACTACCAAGACTGCAAATACTTCAGAAATACTATCTCAATCTGGATGCTTTAATGGTCACTCAAGAGATGAGTACCATGGATGCCATGGAGGAATAGGTATCCTAGATGCAAACAGAGAGTGAGGTTGCTACCTCATTGCTTGAGTCATGGTCCTTATCCATGAAAACATTTATACAGGACTTTAAATCAGTTTTTGACAAGTTTCACTCTTTATTGTCATAAACACTTATTATTTTAATGCTAATGGAAATAGGGGTTATTCAGCTGTACTTTGTCATTGTTGGCAAAGGGGGAGTAGTATTCTGTATTTAAAATTTTGTTGCATTTTATGTATACTTTCTTGTTTATCTCTATAAGGGAGTAGTATACATTGTATTTTCTGTAAAAGGGATAGTGTATATGCTTAGGGGGAGCAATTTTGATTATGGCATATTTTTGTTGTAAAACACCTAGATGTCAAAATTTTCCTAAGTGTTGCCATCAATGCCAAAGGGGGAGATTGTTGGCATTTTTGATGATTATGTTGTGATTGTCATTGATGGACACATACTTGTTTTGAGATCACTTTTTGTATGTATGAGGTATGCTCAACTGGTATCATGTATTATAGTCTTTAGACTATCGGTGTTTTGCAGAAAGTGTTTACCGATCTCAAGTGGCATGAAGACCCAAGTGGTAAGTAGACCTCAAGAGGTTCGAGGATCTCAAGTGGAGTGAAGGAACTAAAGCGGTAGTTATCATTTTTCTAGTCTTCATTCTTGTCAACCAGTAATCGGTTTTATATTTGAACCGGTATTACTCTGTGATGAGTTACCAACTGGTAATCGGCAAAGTTGTATGAACTAGTAATACTCTGTGATGAGTTACCAACCGGTATTTTTGTGATGAGTTACTATCCACCAACAATTTGATGGTGATTTTGTGTCACGTTACCAAATGTGTCTAGATGCACTGAACCTAGGAACTTGCAATGTAATTCTATCAGACCAACATGAAATCAGATTCCTTTATAAGGACATCATGTCTAGGGTTTTAGTTGTTGTTAGGGTTTTTAATATTGCAAGAGCTTTTGTGACCATAGTAGAGAAGAGCAAGTCTATGTGAAGTAACAGAGGGTGGAGATTTTGAAGATTGAAGTAATGCTGAAATGCATTAGCAATGAGCTATCATGGATCTAATCAAGCTGACTATGCTATCTATTAGATCATTCACTTGTTGATTACTCACATCTTTGACAAGTCTGAAACCCTTAACCGGGTAGGCCTAGAAAAGCCTTTGTAAATCCTCTAACAAGGTGGTTCACATCTGTGGATCTAAAATCCTCTCACAAGGTAGTCCTTGATCAAACTTATCTCCTAACAGAGATTGAGATTCCTAACAGGATCTGTTCTGGTGAAGAACATTGTATGACCTTAAATGGTCTGGTTACTATTCTATAGATAGTTACTTGTGAGTTTCATCTCACCATGGTTTTTTCCATTTGGGTTTCCACATCAAAATCTCTTGTGTTATGGTGATTGCGCTTCTGTGGGTGAATGCCTTATTTTTTGTTTGGTTTGCATTTGTGTTAACCGGTTTGTTAGTAAAATTGTTTTACCAGTTTACTACTAGACTGTTTAAGTATTTGAGTTTAGTATTTTTTGGTATACTTATTCACTCCCCCCTCTTAGTATTCATCATTAAACTTTACCGGTATTGTATTTAATTGTTAAACTATTAACTGACATAAAGTTTGGTTTATCGGTATTATGCATTAAGTTTGGTTAAGTTATATTTGGGTTGACATTAACAAACAACTAATTTAGCCCCCCCTCTCAGTTGCCTCTAGGTCCTAACAATTGGCATCAGAGCCTAATCCTCTTTTTGTAGAAGTTTAACAACTTGGGGAGATTCTATGGCAACTAACTATTTTAGGAAAGATAGTCCGAAACTTGATGGAACTAACTATGGTATATGGAAGATCAGAATGGAGACACATCTGAATTGCATTGGAAAAGACATATGGGATGTTACAAAGAATGGCTATGTTGGTCCTACTCAAATTCAACCAAATCCACCAACCTTGGCTAAAGATTAGGAGAATGACTACAAAGCAAGAGAAGCACTTTTTAGCGCATTGTAAGATCAATAAATCATGGGATTATCAGACCAATCTGCTACCAAAGCTATTTGGGAAAAATTGGAAACATTGAATGAAGGTGATACCAGAGTCTAAATTGCAAAACTGGAATGCTTCCGGGTCAGGTATGAAAATCTGAAAATGGAAGAAGATGAAAAGATTTATCCTTTTATGGAAAGAGTAAATGAAATTGTTTTGGGTATACAATGTTATGGAGGATCCTTAAGTGAAGATGAAATTGTTTCTAAAGTTTTAAGAGAATTTCCACTGGCATATAAAATGAAAGAAATTGCTATCAATGAATTGAGAACAATGCCTAATGAATCAGTATCTAGAGATACTCTGGTTGGAAAACTTTTAGCTTTTGAACTTGAGGAATTTGGTCCTATTGCTACAATTAAGACAGATTTAGCTTTTAAGGCATCATCATCTAAAAAATCTAATTGGAAAGCACGTTATGCAAGAGAACTTGAAGACATCAGAAGGGAGAATGAAGAACTGGAAGAACTTGAAGCACTATTTGCAAGGAAAATGCCTAAAGGTCCAGTTAGAAGTAAGTATGAAGGTAAAGCACCATTTAAATGTTTTTGTAGACACCCAAAAATGGTCAAACGCTTGCGAGGTCATACTTTAACATTTGCGCATTGCCTCATTTTAGGTTTTTGCATCGCATTAACATTTCTCCTATGTCACGCACTTGATTTTTATCATTTGCAAGCATCGAGTCATTCTTCTACATTCTTCAATCATCTCGTCCTCGAATTTGGTCTTGTCAACAACATTATCCAGTCATGATTTTCATCGATTTTATCTTGTTGCATCAATGTGCGTCCTAATTTGTCATCATTTTGGACATCGTCAATACTAATTAGGGTTTTGTCCTCCTGTCAGTCGTATCATCAATCTCATCATTTTGGACATCGTCAATCCTAATTAGGGTTTTGTCCTCTTTTCAATCTTATCATCTGGTGATCGGTTTATCAATCTTGTCATTTTACGATCGATTTGTCATTGATCGTGGTCATTGTTCGATCTTGTCATTTTGCGATCGACTTGTCATCAATCGTGGTCATTTTCAATCTTGTCGTCTTGCAAGTTATTTTGTCATCGATTCTTGTCCTCTTGTTGATTTTGTCATTTTGCGATCATTTCGCTATCGATCATTGTCTGTTTCAATTATGTCAATTTGGATCAATTTGTCATTGTTCCTCATCAATTGGCGCATTTATCAAATCATTTATCACATTGGTCATTTATCAATCCAAAATCAAATCAAATCGAGTCAATTATCTTTCAAGACCTAATTCGTCTTCCAGGGTTTTGTGATTTAATCATTTAACCTTGTGTGTCATTTCTTCCTCTAGGATTAAATAATTTATTTATTTATCCTAGGTCTTCGTGTCACAATTAAATGTTTCATTTGATTGGCTAATTAATTATTCCTCTTTTTGTGAATTAATTAATAAATGAAAATTTATTAATTGATTTACCTAATTTCTCCTAACTCCTAATTTCCTAATTTTTCATTCCCTCTTTGTGAATTAATTGATAAATGAGAAATTATTAATTAATTCACTAAATTCCTATTTTCCTCATTTCTAATTTTCTAATTTTCTAATTTCCTATTTTTCATCATTTCTAATTCCTAATTTCCACCTATTTTCTATTTTCCTAATTGCAATTTCGACCTAATTAACTTGTCTCTAGTTCTCCCTATTTGTGTGCTTCATGCGTCATACTCTTGACATAGCAAGTTGTCATAGAATTTCTCTTGACATAGCAATTTGTCATAGAATTTCTCTTGACATAGAAGTTTGTCATAGAATTTGTCTTGACATAGCAATTTGTCATAGAGTTTGTCATAGAATTTGTCATAAATCTTTGCATAGCAACATGTCATAATTTTGCTATTCTTGATTTGAATTTCTATTCGAATCACTATCATGCTAATTTGTTTATTTCTCCAATTTCTCTATAAATTGGATGATCTTCATCAATCAAAGCTAATCCCTATCAGAATATCGAACTTATGCTTCTAGTACTCTTGACCAATAACCAACATCAATCTTGCTTTCAATTGTATGTGTACTTGTAGGTGAGATCCACAAATCCATTGAAGAGGAAAGAAGAACAATGGAGTCGCATGGAAGGAGCATTCAATTCTGCATTTGGTTTGCATAATCCTTCATTTTGAATGCTTTGTTTTCATATCTCTATTGAGTGTGCTTAGGATTAGGTTCATTTGCAACGAGTGCTCTCATGGTTGAGTTATCATGTCTAGTGTTTTGATCTACTTGTTTTGATGATTCCTAATTCCAATGCTACATTAATTGGTGAACCCGACATGAATACTAACCTTCTAACCCCTTTACTGTGTTTTGGAGTGCTTCTAAGTTGATTTTGCAGGTCAAAAACCCAAAAACAGGGCCGTGCAGGGTATTCTGGAGACTTCTGCGCTTGTGTGAAGCATTCTGTGCCTGTGTTGAGCATCTTGCGCTTGTGTATGAAACATTTTGTGCTTGTGTCATACATCTTGCACCTGTGTCATGAGTTCTGCGCTTGTGTAAAGTCCAGAACAGAGGTGAAAAATGCAGTTTTTACTTGAAATTTTTGGTGTTTTTGCTTTCTGTTTTCTGTGCTTTGGATTTTGGTACTAATTATTGGTGCAGGATCTTGGCATACGTATGAAAAAGACTACAAATCAAACTACTAACATGTGTTATGCAGAATCGAGGGTCAAAGACAACAAATCAAACTTCTAACTTGGGTTTTGTAGGTTGCCTTGGAGAAACAACCCAATTGTGTGTTTGAGATTTTTAATTAGGCACTTAGTGATTTATAAATAGGTGGAAATGAACCTTTGTTTGCTTTTATTGTTAAGTGTGACATTGGAGTAGGAGAGTATGCTCTCATCCTTCATAGGGTGATCAGAAATCCAGATCTTCGATACCATGCTTGTGTTGTTGATTGTGTGTCTCCTTTAGAGGGCCTACCTTCTCGACCACTTTGCTTTAGCAAGAAAGTGATAATCGTGAGAAGGGAACGACCCAAAGTGAGTATGACTAGAATTCCTTGGCATTCTAACTCACTATAAAAAAATACCTGATGGGCGAAAGCTTTGAAGGAAGTGTTACGTGGGAATTGCAGTTACTTGGGAAGTGATGCCCCTTGAAACTCTTTCTCATATCAACATCTAAGTAGGGCCTCTTGGTCTAAATCGTGCTTGCGCGACTACATTTGTTTGGTATCTTGGTGGGCTTAATGTCTCAATCACGCTTGCGTGACATCAAGGAGTAATGCTTAACAGAAATCCTTACTAAACACTTTGTTTTTAGAGGCCAAAAACCCTTCTAGTTGCTTGAGAAGGACAAATTTGGATACTTGGAAGAGATACTAAGTTCGCCATGGGGAGATTCCATGGGGACTGATGCTTGGCTGCCCTGAGAAGTGAGTGCCATGGAGGGGAGCCCATGGGGTCAAGCATCTATGTATTCTCCTTGAATCTCATAATGAGTCTACCTCTCAAGTACCTAATGTCTTTGCCTACCATAAGGAATGTGGAAATGAGCATGACTGTCTTGAGTCTAAGTTGCAATATCTTGTATTCTTTGATTGTCAAAAGTTGAATGTTATCCCATTTCAAAAGCAAAACACATTAATCAAAACAAGATTAAACACAAGAGACATTCATCCAACAAAAGTTCAACAAGGTTCAAAGCACATCTTCCAACATGGTTATCCAGCATTGTTCAAAAACTTGTCTCAACTCTTATGTCACTTATATTTAGGTTCATCCTAGGTTGCATTTTTCAAAGTCATTATCAAGTATCAAGGTTAGGTTTCACCTAAGTCATACTTCTTTTGCATACCAATAAAAGTCATCCATTTGCATGTGTCCTCTTGCATAAGAGTAATATCATTTCATAATTAAACCTTAGGTTTCATCTTAGGTTGACATTGTCATACATTTGCATTTGCATATCCTAAGTCTCTTCATTAAGCTTAAGTCATTGTCATATCATATTAAGATCATTTGCATATTGATTGTCCCTTAGCATATAGTGTCAAACCTAGGTCTTGTCATACTTGAGTAATCCAAATCTTTGATAAACCCTAAGTCATTGTTAGGAAGTCTAGACCTTATCAAAGTCCTTTGTCCTTTTGTCATCAATATCATTTCGTCAAACCTATCTTAGCATCCAAGCATATAGGGGAGACATTGTCATCTTGTCCTTTGTCAATTAAGTCCTTTTGTCCTTTGAGGTCTAGACATCATTTCAATTTCCTAAGGGTCTCTTTTTAGATTTGCATTTCAAAAGTTTGTCAAAATCTTCAAAAACAACTAAAAACATAGGTTGCATTTTCATCTATCTAGTTTGCATTTAGTTGCATATCATACATCATCCTTTTAAAATCAAAACTATTCCAAACACATTGCATTTGCATAAGTGACATGCCTGTTGAGACAAGATCAAGATCTAAGAGGATGGGAGAACCAACATATCAACCCATGGACAACATAGCGAATTCGCAGTTTCAAACTAGTCAAACAGTGCAAGTCGAAGGTTCATCAAACACATCATTGCCACCATATGGAATGGTTCAACTTGGACCACCTCCATTATATGAACCGGTATTTGTACCCATGAAACCAGGGCATGGGAGTGTTCCACCAACTCCAAGAGGAAGTGCACCTTTTAATTGGGATCAACCAAACTTGCAACATGACATTCAAACTCAAACATTGTATGAAGACCAAACTCTTTCACAAGGATTCGGTTCAGACAAAGGCATTCAACAAGAAATGAATCCAAATGTCCAACCAGATTCTTCATCTAATTCTGATGCTTCTGATGATGTCGACATGTTCCTTCAAGATCCAAAGATAACAAAAAAGATGGATAAGTTCCTGAACAAAGTCTTTAAAATGTTTCCACAAAAGTATCTTAACATGATGAGTAATGTGGCTTCCTTAAATGAACCAATTAATGTGGAAACACAACAAGGCAGTGAGCTGTTAAGTTTCTCTTCGCATCCAGATGAAGAAAATGTGCAACCTGAAACTCAGCCTACCTTGATGAGTAAACGTGCTTCAAAGGCATTGACAGTGACTATTCCTCAAAAGTCACCATTTGAGACAATAAATAATCCATTATTCAACACAACACCTATAACATAGTATCAAATTGAGACCACACAAATATTGACAAATATTCCTCAACAAAAAGTGGTTCCTTACATGCATAAAATTGGCTCAACATCTAAGATACAAGAAAGTTTCACAACTGGAATGCTTGATATCACTAATGTCCAAAGCAATTCCACAATGTAACAAAGTTCTTATATCCCGCTAAGTTCAATATCTTTGCCAAACACTATTGTGATAGATCCTTCGATAATGGCTACACAAAGAGCTACGAGTAGTGGTTTGCACCACCAGCAATTGTTGCAACAATTGAGTAATACACAAAAGGTATGATCAAATGTGCAAACAAACGATGTGCAACAACAACAATATGGCATTCGACAACAAATTGCAGCGCCTTCGGTACCATTACAAGTTAATGCAAACTTGCAACCATCACAATGGATTGGACAAACAACACAGCAAGTTAATGCAACTGCTATACCTCATCCTAAGGAGAAGCAACGAAAACCATCTAAACAAAGTTTTTTACAAATGATGGGATATACACCGCGACAACAATTGGCACAAAGTCAACAAATTCCGATTCGTCAGCACCAACAACATGTGCCACAATATGTGCCAAGGCAAACAAGTTATCCTACTTCACAACCGCAATTGGCGCCTATGCAATATCAACAGCCTACTCAATTGCAATATCAACCTAGGCTCCAAGAAGCACAACAACAAGGTCGACATCAAGGCATAGCACAACCGCAACAACAAGAGATGTACCAAGAACTTTATGTGCAGGAGACGCCAAAAGCGACCATTGCAGAGTATCAACAACCAATCGAAAATGCGATATATCAACAAAGAATACCAACTGGGATTAATGATGGACCTCTACAATCTGATACAATTGCGCAACAACTTGAGAAGTTGCAATGAAAAGTTGACGCATTAGAAACTAAAGGAACAAAGAAGTTGTATACAGATCAAGATTTATGTCCTAATCCATTTGACAAGAGTGTATACATGCCTCCATTCCCTAAGCATTTTGAGGCACCCAACTTTGAGAAATATAGAGGGAATGGCAATCCAAAAGATCATATTCGAGCATTTTATGCGGCATGCACGGAAGTAAGCTATGAGGAGACATATTTAATGCGATTATTTGCACGAAGTCTCACTGGACAAGCTATGGATTGGTATTCACATCTGCCAGGAAATATAAAGACTTGGTCAGAACTGGCACAAAAGTTTATATCTCATTTCGCGTTCAACATCGACAGTGATGTGACTATGTCGGATTTATGCAATACCAAACAAAAGCAAGGTGAACCATTAGTGACCTTTTTGCAACGATGGCGAAGCTTGTATAGTCATTCTTCTCTCGATATACTAGAAGAATAGCAAGTAAATCTATTTATCCAGAATCTGGTCATAGAAATGATGTATGAGCTAAAATTGAAAAGTCCTAGTACTATAGAAAAACTCATTAAGAAAGGAATGAGTATTGAAACAGCTCTTGTAGCTAAAGGAATTATCAAGCTCAATAAGGACAATGACAACACAAATTATTCAGGGGACAGAAACAGATTTTGGTATAAGAACAAGAACGTCACTAATGATGGTGTTGTTGATGCGAGAGCAATGAATGCAAATCAACCCCCATTCACAATCAAGAAGTTGAGTGTTCCTAATATGTCGACTATGGAACAAAATCAAGCACCCAGGAACAATGTTACTCAACAGCTGGAGTATCAACAGCATGCTCAACAGTCGCAATATCAACAACATGCTCAACAGCCACAATATAATCAACAACATGCTCAACAACAACATGCTCAACAATATAATCAACAACAAGGCCAACAACAAAATCAACAACGCAAACCCTTCTGATCGCGGGATGGGCCTCCTCGAAAGTTTATGCCATTGGGAGAGCCTATCGAATTAGTAATGAAGCAATTAATACAAGCGAAATTTATCAAGCTACGAGATATTAAGGCAGAACCAGCAGTAAAGCCACATTGGTGGAACGATAATGCGTACTATGAATATCATCGGTCCAAAGGACATAAAACTGCTTCATGTTTTCAATTAAAACATATGATTCAAGATTTATTAGAACAAGGAGTAATTGAGGTAGATACACCCCATCCGACCTCTAACACCGATCATACTATTTTCAAAACTCCTTTGCTTGATCATGACAAGGGTAAAGCGTCTTCTTCTAATTCTGCTCAAACGGCCAATTATGCAAATACCGGTTATCACAATGTCATTAATTGTTTTCATGCGTCAAATGAGTATGTTTCCACCTTGAGAATAAAAGGACAAGATCCTTCTTGTGCTGTCACCACTCGTCGATCCAAGATAGTCTTGAAAGGAGCTCCTGCAGCTCCTCCTAAACCAACTCCTACAAGTCAGTATAATCTTTTGGATCATCTAGGAAAAACACCTACACAAATATCCATTCTAGAGTTGTTGAAAATGTCTCCCATGCATCGTGCAGTCCTAGATAAAGCCTTGATTGAGTCCACTGTCCCGACAGATATTGATGTTGACCAATTTCAAGCGCGGATTGGACATTTAGCTATTTCCCAAAATGTTGCATTTTCCCATAGTGATATCTCACCTAACAAGCTTCCCCATAATGACCCTTTGCACCTAGAAGTCTTTGTCCACAATTGCAAAATCCGGTGAGTCTTGATAGATAGCGGAGCGGGTCTTAATATCTGCACCTTGACAGTGGTCATTGGCCTCAGATATACTGAAAATGACATTGATGCTTCCAAAAGGATAACAATCAAAGCCTATGATGACGCTGAGCACCCATCCAAAGGGATAATTGTATTGCCTATCAGAGTTGGTCTAGTGATGGAAAACACTTTCCTACAAGTCCTAGACCTTGATCTCCCTTATAATATGATTCTTGGTCGTCCATGGATACATGCCATGAAAGCAGTTCCGTCCACTTATCATCAATGTCTAAAATATCCTTACAATGGAACTAAGATAACCATTCCAGGAGATCCTAATCCGTTCCAGTTCTATGCTACCTTCAAGGATACTCTTCAGCAGCAAGTCCCAGTCAATCAAGAGGCCAAATCAAACAGTTATGTGGATCCCAATGCATTGTTAGATGCTGTTAAAGGCAAACTAAAGATACAGGACCAAGGGTGTGGAGAATATTCAATGGACCAAACATTTCTCATTGGGAATTTGCCGATGTCTCCAAAGTCATATGGAAAACCACATTTATTGCAAAAGGAACCCAAGGTCATTATTCAATATCAGCCTCCTACTACATTTGCAAGATGGGGAGAACTTGACAAAGAAACTATAGATGATGATGTCATAGATTGGCTCTATAAAGATCCAACTGAAACCCCACCTGCCAAGTTGCCAGTGGAATTATATGGCAAAGGATTTACTATGCTACAGAAGAAAGGATATGATGGCTGCAGTGGCTTAGGCCTAAAAAACGATGGAAGGCTAGAACCTGTCATACCCACGAGGTGACCCCCAACTTTAGGGTTAGGTTTTGTACCGTTACGAATTGGATCCACATCTACCAAAAGGTCCATGTGTCGAAAAGGGCATGATTCTGACGATGAAATAACACCTGAGGATACCCGACCCGAGACTAATTCTAATGAATGGGAGTGGAGTTCCTTTTCATCCAGCTCCTATGCCCTTGACAATATCTTCATTGACCCTGATAACTTGCCTATGGAGGATAAACATGAAATAACTCATCTTCCTAAAACATGTCCTCATGTTTGGATAGAATCATTCTGGGATCCAAGCTCCGAATCTGATACAAGCAGTTCGGATAGTGACACCATAGACATTCACATTTTTACCATATCAGCCCTCTCTATCCTTACAACTGATGATGACATGCCCCTCATATATCCCCAACTTATCCAATATGACCAACAAGAACCGCTCACATTGGACTATTTTCAGAATGACGAAGCAATTGCAGAGTTCTTGGGACTACGGGAAGGCATACCACAAGGCAACCATAAGCCAGGCTTTGCTATTGACCTGGATTCAATAGCATATTTTGGGGAATCAACTCCCTCTTCCAATCATGAAAAAGAAAAAGAAAAAGAAAAAAATCAAAAGAATAGATCTTTGAGTGAAAAGCGTAAGGCACTCTCTGATCATACAAAAGTAAAAATAAAAGACATACCTGCGGGTGAAAACCTTTCCGAGGTGCCCAAAGGTGGAAGAGTGGACGTACCCCTATCAATTCAGGACAAATCCACATTGCTGGTTGAGATGACCGAGGAAATCAATTTGGGTACACCTGATAACCCTAAGGTCATTCACTTTGCTGCCTCCTTGTCAAAACAAGAGAAAATAGATTTTATCAATTTCTTTCTGGAGAAGAAGATCAGCTTTGCGTGGTCTTATGCAGATATGCCTGGCCTCGATCTAGAGTTAGTCCTTCATCATTTGCCACTGAAAGTAGGTGCTAAACCTGTCAAACAAAAACTTAGAAAAATGCATCCTCAGGTGGCTCTTTTGGTTAAAGTGGAGCTAAAAAAATTGCTAGATGTGGGTTCATCAGACCTATTGATTATGCAGATTGGATTTCCAATTTAGTACCAGTTAGCAAAGTAACTGGGGGCATCAGAATCTGCACAGATTTTAGGGACCTCAATAAAGCATGCCCTAAGGATGATTTTCCATTGCCAAACATAGATATCATAGTGGACATGACAGTTGGATATGAAATGCTTTCACTAATGGATGGTTTCTCCGGCTACAACCAAATCCGCATTGCACCTGAAGATCAACATAAGACAGCATTCACCTGTGCTTGGGGCACCTATTGCTGGAATGTGATGCCCTTCGGTCTCAAAAATGCCGGTGCAACATATCAAAGAGCAATGACTACAATTTTTCATGATTTCATGCACACTTTGATGGAGGATTATGTTGATGACTTGTTGTGCAAATCTGTCACCAGAGATAGTCATCTAGCCATCTTGGGACCAATCTTTGATAGAATGGAGACCTACAAACTCAGGCTCAATCCAAAAAAGTGTGTCTTTGGTGTTACAGCTGGCAAATTACTCGGATACATTGTTTCCCACTGAGGCATTGAGGTCGACCCCGCCAAGGTCAAAGCAATAATGGATATGCCTCCACCTTCAAACCTCCGGCAATTAAGAAGTCTACAAAGAAAGCTCCAGTCAATTCGCCGCTTCATAGCTTAGTTGGCCAACAAATGTCATCCATTCCAGCATCTATTGCACAAAGGTGTCGCCTTTAAATGGACTTAGCAATGCCAATCAGCCTTTCAAGCTCTTAAAGACTATTTGTTGTCGCCACCTATCCTAATGCCTCCTATCGACGGCAAGCCATTCTTATTGTACATCTCTGCAACTGAAACAGCATTAGGAGTTCTCTTGGCTCAACAAGATGAGAACGGCAAAGAAAGAGCTATTTACTATATCAGTCGGACACTGGTAGGCTATGAGTTAAATTATTCAACTATTGAAAGGGCATGCTTAGCAGTGGTATTTGCCACACAAAAGCTCCGACATTATATGCTAAGCCACCAAACACTATTGGTTGCAAAAATTGATCCCTTAAAATACTTGCTTAGCCGAGCAGCACTGACAGGTCGCTTGGTAAAATGGGTCATGATCCTTAGTGAATTTGACATTGAGTATATGGAGTGAAAGGCGATAAAAGGCCAAGTCATAGCAGATCAACTTGCAGATGCTCCTATTTCTGACGATCATCCCATGTTGATCGATTTTCTAGATGAATCAGTCTTTGCTCTCACACCATCTAATGAATGGAAGTTATATTTTGACGGGTCCCATACTAAGTTCGGGTCCGAAGTAGGCATCTTGTTTGTCACCCCTCAAGGTGACGCTATTCCAAAGTCCTACAGAATAACTTTCCACTGTACCAATAATATTGCAGAGTATGAAGCATTGGTTATAGGACTGCGAGTAGCAGTCCATTGGAACATCAAGCATTTGCAAGTCTATGGAGATTTTCAACTAGTCATCCGACAAGTCAATGATGACTACGAAACAAAGGATGAAAAGCTTATTCCTTATAAGAACATGGTAGATTTCTTCAAGACAAAATTCACAGCTATCCATTTCAGTCAAGTGCCAAGAATACAAAATAAGTCGGCAGATGCAATGGCTATGATTGCTTCCATGATAAATATGTCTCATAATATGGACAAGTGTGAATTCTTGGTTGAACAATTGCTGGTCCCTTCTTTTGACATTTCGACAACTGATGTGATGTGCGTTCTTGTTGGTCCCAACTCCCCGTGGTACAATGACATATATCAGTATTTGAAATCTCAAACCTTACCACCTAACCTTTCTGCTAACCAACGCCGAGCCTTTATCCGACAAGCAGCCAAATATGTCATCATCGCTGACACCCTTTACCGCCGTTCCTTTGACCATACCCTCCTCAGGTGTTTGGATTCTGACAAAGCACAAACGGCTTTACACAAGGTTCACGATGGTATATGTGGGGGCCATTTCAATGGTCTTAGCTTAGCCAAAAAGTTGATTCGTGCTGGGTATTATTGGCCCACTTTGGAAAAAGATGTTCATGATTTTGTTAAAAAGTGCTACAAGTGCTAGATTCATGGAGATTATATTCATGCACCAGCTCAAGAGCTTCATTCTATTATATCTTTGTGGCCCTTTTCTCAGTGGGGATTGGATCTTATTGGCAAGATTCACCCAACATCTGCAAATGGACACAAGTTCATTATTACAGCTACAGAGTATTTTACAAAATGGATCGAAGCTATCCCCATGACCTATATCACTGGTGTCCAAATTTCAAAACTCTTGCTAAATTATATCATATGCAGATATGGGGTTCCCCTTGCCATAGTCACAGATAATGGTCGACTTTTTAATAATAAAGATGTCAAAGAACTTTGTGAAAAATTTCATATTCAACACCGTTTTTCTAGCCCATACTATCCACAGGGTAACGGTCAAGCTGAAGCATCAAATAAAACCATTATCAAGATCCTGAAGAAAGTTGTCAATGACGCTAGTCGAGATTGGCACGTACAGTTAAATCCAGCACTGTGGGCCTATCGCACTTCTATCCGCACACCTACTGGCGCAACACTGTATTCCTTGGTGTATGGTGCGGAAGCCATTTTACCTTTGGAAGTCGAGATTCCTTCCTTGAGGGTTTCCTTGCAACACCTGATTGATGATGAGACACACAGAGTCTCTCGGCTGCATTAGCTTGAGATGTTAGATGAAAAGCGTCAGATAGCTCTAACACATTTGCAAGCATATCAAAACCGTCTCCGTCGCTCTTATAATAAGAAGGTCAAAGGGCGACACTTCGAAGTGGGAGACCTGGTTTTAAAGGCAAATCTCAAGAATGCATAATTTACTGACATCATCAAGGGCAAGTTCAAACCTAATTGGGTTGGGCCTTTCATCGTAACTGCAGCCTATGGCTCGGGGGCATATCAGCTTGCAACTCCAGAAGGTGAACCTCTGTCTGATCCTATCAATAGCATGCACCTTCACAAATACTGGGCATAGTTTTCTATCAGATATTTCTTCAAATATGATCCTCAAAAAATACAAAAAATACAAAAAAATGAAAAAATACAAAAATACAAAAAAAATCAAAAAAGCAAAAAAATACAAAAAAATGAAAAAATACAAAAATACAAAAAAAGTGAAAAACAAAGAAAAGAGCAAAAGAGTAAAGACAAAAATGATTCGCCCTCTAGTGAAAACCTGGCAAACAGGCGCTTTGGGCAAGTACCATGGTGAAAACCTAGCAATCAGGCGCCATGGGTAATGAGATTATTGCTCCGTCATCTATCATGACTTCTGGATATGCTTTCTCTCAGTCGGTTTCTCATGCCTATCTTGGTCTCCACCCAATGTTCTATTCCAGGCCTGTTATTGGTCAACATCACTGTCTTGCCTACTCCAGTTTTTTTTGTACATATGTTTTGGTCCTGGTCTATGTGTCTTTCAAGTGCGCATTGGGTGCTTTTTCCCTTGTCATGATCAATCACTGGAGCGTTTAAATCCAAAAAAAATCACATAAAGTCCTGAAAAAAGTCTTAAAAATTGAAAAAAGTCCTGAAAAAAGTCTTAAAATTTGAAAAAAGTCCTGAAAAATATCATAAAAAATTGAAAAATGTCCTGGAAAAAAGTCTTAAAAATTGAAAAAAGTCCTGAAAAAACGAACAAAAAATTATAAAACTCCAAAAACAAAACATACATTCTGTAATAAATTATTCCTTTTGTGCATACAACAGCTTACTGAGCATTCCTCCAACGACATTCGCAATCCATTTAACGCTGTGCTTTAATGAAATCATGCGTAAATAGATGAACTCTTTCCATAAAACCAAACATTCAAAATGATCAAAATTGTCATCTCAATTGAATATCAGTATCCAAATCATTTGTCCTTGTCTCTACTATCATGGGTCTTATACAGGGTGTGGTATACTCGAAACCAGACTGTGTCTTGTCTTAGATGGGGTACCACATATCCTGAAACCAGACAGCATGATCGTCCTATCTGCACTTTCAACTTTTGACAATGAAGATCAAGATGTTTGTTTGATTTGCTTGAATTTGTGCATCTTATCTTTTTATTGATTTATCTTCAACCATGTTCCTATGTTGCTTGATGATGTCACTGAGTGATTTAGAGTGACTAGGATGGCTCATGGTCTTTTTCTTTTTTGATTGTGATTGTCATTTGTCTGTGATGTGTCTATCTTTTGCAAAAAGGGTTGCATTTCAGCTCTGGCGTTCAATGCCATGATGCTACGCATCCATTTTTCTACATAAAAATAAAGGTTCTCACCTACAAAGTGCATTACTGAAAGCAAGTTTTTCTTCGTCTCTAGCTGTCCTCTGTCTAATTTCTTCTCACTAACATTTCTTCTGTCAGTCTTTGTAGTCCATTTGAACCTATTATCTTCTATCATTTTTATCGATCAATTGGCCTTTTTTTTGCATGTTTCCGGCCAATTCCTCGAGGGGGCATGCATATGTCATTATTATTGTCTGGGGCATTTTCATTATTGTTCTTTGAAACAATGCTCAGAATCACATTGTCTCAAAGAGGGGCAAAATGTAGACACCCAAAAATGGTCAAACGCTTGCGAGGTCATACTTTAACATTTGCGCATTGCCTCATTTTAGGTTTTTGCGTCGCATTAACATTTCTCCTATGTCACGCAATTGATTTTTATCATTTGCAAGCATCGAGTCATTCTTCTACATTCTTCAATCATCTCGTCCTCGAATTTGGTCTTGTCAACAACATTATCCAGTCATGATTTTGATCGATTTTATCTTGTTGCATCAATGTGCGTCCTAATTTGTCATCATTTTGGACATCATCAATCCTAATTAGGGTTTTGTCCTCCTGTCAATCGTATCATCAATCTCATCATTTTGGACATCGTCAATCCTAATTAGGGTTTTGTCCTCTTTTCAATCTTATCATCTGGTGATCGGTTTATCAATCTTGTCGTTTTACGATCGATTTGTCATCGATCGTGGTCATTGTTCGATCTTGTCATTTTGTGATCGATTTGTCATCGATCGTGGTCATTTTCAATCTTGTCGTCTTGCAAGTTATTTTGTCATCGATTCTTGTCCTCTTGTCAATTTTGTCATTTTGCGATCATTTCGCTATCGATCATTGTTTGTTTCAATTATGTCAATTTGGATCAATTTGTCATTGTTCCTCGTTAATTGGCACATTTATCAAATCATTTATCACATTGGTCATTTATCAATCCAAAATCAAATCAAATCAAGTCAATTATCTTTCAAGACCTAATTCGTCTTCCAAGGTTTTGTGATTTAATCATTTAACCTTGTGTGTCATTTCTTCCTCTAGAATTAAATAATTTATTTATTTATCCTAGGTCTTCGTGTCGCAATTAAATGTTTCATTTGATTGGCTAATTAATTATTCCTCTTTTTGTGAATTAATTAATAAATGAAAATTTATTAATTGATTTACCTAATTTCTCCTAACTCCTAATTTCCTAATTTTTCATTCCCTCTTTGTGAATTAATTGATAAATGAGAAATTATTAATTAATTCACTAAATTCCTATTTTCCTCATTTCTAATTTTCTAATTTTCTAATTTCCTATTTTTCATCATTTCTAATTCCTAATTTCCACCTATTTTCTATTTTCCTAATTGCAATTTCGACCTAATTAACTTGTCTCTAGTTCTCCCTATTTGTGTGCTTCATGCGTCATACTCTTGACATAGCAATTTGTCATAGAATTTCTCTTGACATAGTAATTTGTCATAGAATTTCTCTTGACATAGAAGTTTGTCATAGAATTTGTCTTGACATAGCAATTTGTCATAGAGTTTGTCATAGAATTTGTCATAAATCTTTGCATAGCAACATGTCATAATTTTGCTATTCTTGATTTGAATTTCTATTCGAATCACTATCATGCTAATTTGTTTATTTCTCCAATTTCTCTATAAATTGGATGATCTTCATCAATCAAAGCTAATCCCTATCAGAATATCGAACTTATGCTTCTAGTACTCTTGACCAATAACCAACATCAATCTTGCTTTCAATTGTATGTGTACTTGTAGGTGAGATCCACAAATCCATTGAAGAGGAAAGAAGAAGAATGGAGTCGCATGGAAGGAGCATTCAATTCTGTATTTGGTTTGCATAATCCTTCATTTTGAATGCTTTGTTTTCATATCTCTATTGAGTGTGCTTAGGATTAGGTTCATTTGCAATGAGTGCTCTCATGGTTGAGTTATCATGTCTAGTGTTTTGATCTACTTGTTTTGATGATTCCTAATTCCGATGCTACAGTTTTAACTGCAATAAAATTGGTCATATGGCATGTAGGTGTCCTGATAGACATGCAATATTGAAAGAAGAAGCTAAAAGAGAATACAAACCTAACCCTAAATATCAGAGATACAAATTTAAGAAGAATAGAGACAAATCATGTTACTATGTTGATGAAGGAGTTACTGATGATTCTGATGAGGAACCGACAGGCAATGGATGTGATTTTGTTGCTATAACAGAAGATCAACTGACACCTACTGTTGAACCGGTAGAGCAGACCTTATCAGCTAAAATTGAATAAAAGGATGAATGGATCATGGATTCTGGATGTTTGCATCATATGACTGGTGATAAAAGTAAATTCTTAAATTTTCAGGAATACAATGGAGGTCTAGTAAGATTTGGGGATGATAAAGCTTGTTTGATCAAAGGAAAAGGCACTATATCTTTTGATGGTAATCACAAGACTGATAATCAAACTAGAGGTAATATCTTTCATGAAAGTTGGTTACGGCATAAGAGACTTTGTCATGTTAATTTTGATTGCATTGTGAAAATCAGTACAACTAAGGCAATAAAGGATTTACCTAAGATTGTTAAACCTCACAATCCGGTATGTAAGGAATGTCAATTTGGAAAGCAAGTTAGAGCAACTTTTAAAAGTATTCCAAAAAAATCCAATAATGTTCTTGACTTAATTCACACTGATTTATGTGGTCCAGCAAGAACTAGAAGTTTACAAGGAGATAAATATTTTATGCTAATCATTGATGATTATTCTAGAATGTGTTGGGTTACTTTTCTCAGGGAGAAATCATAAGCTTTTGGGAAATTCAAATTATTCAAGGTGATGGTAGAGAATGAAACCAATAAGAAAATCAAATGTTTGAGATCAGATCAAGGAGGTGAATTCACATCAAAAGAATTTAATACATTCTATGAAGTGAATAGAATTAGGAGACAACTATCAGCACCTCGGACAACCCAACAAAATGGAGTTGTGGAAAGAAAAAATAGAACTATTCTGGATGCACCTAGAAGTATGATATCAGAAGCAAATCTACCTCATGTATATTGGAGAGAAGTAGTGAATATGGCTGTTTACACATTCAACAGAGTTCACATCAAAGGTGAAACTGGTAAGACCGCTCATCAACTATGGTTTGGTAATGCTCCTACTCTTAAATATTTCAGAATATTTGGAAGTAAATGTTATATTAGGAGAGATGAGTATATTGGAAAATTTGATCCTAGAAGTGATGAAGGAATATTTCTTGGTTATTAATCTAAGAGAAAGGCATATAGATGTTTTAATAAAAGATTACATAAAATCGTTGAGAGTGCAAATTTGAAGATTGATGAATAGTTTAGAGGTAATTCAAGGTCAATGGACTCTAAACTAGATATAGAGATAATATCAAATGAACCTACAATGAGTAAACTGATATAGAATGTTGATCCAGTCACACCAGAATCATCTGAGAATTTCACAGTGACTGAAGAATAAAAACAAGTAAATACACCCAGGTATGTACGATTGAATCACTCTGAAAGTCAGATAATTGGGAATAAGTATCAAGTTGTTATGACTAGAGGAAGACTGGAAAATGAAGAGGTATGTTTAATTTATCGAATTGAACTGAAAACTATTATTGAGGCATGTGAAGATAAACATTGGATTAAAGCTATGGAAGATGAATTGGAACAAATTGAAAAGAATAATAACAATGGACATTGGTTCCCCGGCCTAAAAACACAAATGTAATTGGAACTAAATGGGTATTCAAAAATAAACTTAATGAAGATGGTAAAGTAATCAGAAACAAAGAAAGATTAGTGTGTAAGGGATATTCATAGAAAGAAGGAATTCATTATAATGAAACCTTTGCATCGGTAGCTAGAATTGAGGTAGTCAGACTATTCTTAGCTTTTGCAGCACAAAAGAACTATAAAGTATATCAAATGGATGTTAAATGTACTGTAGCGTCCTAAAATTGTGACACTTACAATTTCGACTGCATTTCGGTCTTCATGATGGCGACGCAACACGCAACCTGAATGGAGACCCCGAAACCTGTTTACGACACTAAAAACTGCATTTTTCAAGCACCCTGGCCTGAACCTCCTTTGCACCCTGCTGTCCCGGGAGGTGGGACCAGAGCGCCCAGCACCCTGGTCCTTCAGGACCAAGGCGCCCAGTGCCCTGGTCCCCTAGGACCATGGTGCCCAGCGCCCTGGTCCCTGGGCCTATTTTGGGCCCGATCTCCTATGGGGTCTTGGGTCTTTTTGTTTGCAAATTGGAAATTAACTTCCCTGGTCGGCCTAAGGTCAGGAAAATCAGTCTTTTAACCCTAATTGGAAAATATATAAACTACATTTTCCTCTTTCATTCGATATATGATGGAAAAAGCATGGAAATTATACTCAAGCATTCAAGCATTCAAGCATTCAAGCATTCCTTCTAAGTCTCCATTCAAGGCTAAGTGTTGCATTCAAGACAAGGATTCAACCATTGAAGAGGAGATCACTTACTACATGCTACATACTACATACAACAATACAACAAACAACAACATCTATACCTTCGCACATAAGGATACAAACATCCTTACAACAAGGTATTAGTACTTGTTTTACATTACAGACATTTACATTTACAGCATTTCTCATTTCTTGGTTAATTCCAAAACTGGGGTTTGACCTAAAGGCAAACCCCTAATCCCTAACCCCCCATTCGTCTTTGCTTTTCTGTGTGTAGGTTGCAGGTACACGGCTGAAATTGAAGATCTGGAATCCTTGTGCAGAGACGAACAGATCCCCCTTCGTTTCACGGATTTTTCGGAGGACCGTGGTGTCGAGCGCCATCATCCTGACAACTTTTGCTCAAATTTGTAGGACAGCGCCGTATCGACATTTTACTGCTAATTCCAGGTCCGCAGCTTCATCCTATATCCCTATCTCAGTTTATAAGCGAATCTTTATCACTTTCTATGCATTCCTAGCTTAATTCTTCTATCAACATTCTTTACAAAAGAGGGTAGCCTTGTTGTCTTAACCCTTGAAACTCATTTAGCATCCAATCTTCCATTGCGTGGGATTGGATCTTGTGAGTTTCAACCCCTCTTTTGAATGTAAAGTCTCCCAAGTGAAAACCATCAACCCTAGCGACCTCCCTTCTCTCTCCTCGGAGTTGGAAGAGGGGAGAGAAACTAGGGTTCGATCGCGATTTTCTGCTTTACATTTTGGTGAACCCAATGTGAAACATCCTTTCTAATTATTCATGGTTAGATCTGAAAATTGGATTCCTTGATTACATTTTCATGTTTGATCTTTTGCAAATTTTAGAGGTTGATTGCATAAAAACCCTAAAATTTTATTTTTAGTAATTGAGCTTGTGAAATGTTTAATTGTTAATGTTTGTTTCAGATCTGCCCTTCTATAACAAATTATCAATTCATATCTGTGCTTTAATTTTGAAAATTAAGTGGTTAAGTGTCAAAACCCTAATTTTTGAAACCCTCTTGATTCAACTTTTGTCTGACAATTTCACTGATCAAAACATCTCCAAATCAGCTGTAACTTTGGATTCCGCAATAAAATCACAATATCTTTCACCCCTGAAAATTTGGAAAAAAGTTGCGAGGACCGGATGCACTCCGAGCGCCATCGTCCCCGACATTTTTTCCGAAATTTCGAGAGCAAGATCTTACTGTATTTTTCTGCTAAAATCCAGAATTTTGGCTGATTTTATCAATTATAACACTTTCAAAATTACAGTCAAAGTTGGTCTTGTGATTGTTTGGTTTAGGGCTTCTAATTATTCAAAAATCATTGAAACTGAAATTCATGTCAAAATTGTGTTCTTACTGTCCTAAATCTGAAAAGTGTGTTTGCATTCATTTGAAATTTCAGTGCTTTATTCAAATTCTTGCAATTTGTGACTTTTGAAATTAAGTGCTTAATTACAACAACTTTGATTTCCGCTTTCAAAATTGAATTTTGCGTGAAATTGAGTCAATTTTTGAATTTCAAAACTTGCATTGCCTCTAACATTCCCTCTAAAATCATAAAATTCAAAATTTCAGTTTCCCTCTCTTTTTCAAAATTCAAAATTTTGCATTTTTCGACAATCTTGGTAGGGTTCAATTTTGAGATTGCAACTTTAATTTGGCCTATCTACAGATCGTAAAATCACTCAATTTTTTTAGATTAGCTCTAAAATCATCATAACTTTCATCCCTGCAAATTTTGGAAAAAGTTGCAAGGACCATGTGCACTCCGAGCGCCACAGTCCCAGACATTTTTTTTGAAATTTCGGGAGACTGTCGTGATTGCATTTAACAGCTTAAATCTAGAAGATTGGCTGATTTTACTAAAAATTGCTACCTCTAAAATTCAAGATCTTCTCTCTCTCTCTAGTGCATGAGTTTTACAATAATAAGCCCTACTTACACTATTCCTGTTAGACAAAGCCGTAGAATTAAGTCTTTCTGAGGTTTAACTACCGAGGAGATGGAACCTAATTTGAGTAGCCTTTTTAACGAGGACATGGGAAATTCCTCTAATCCTCCTAATGATGAAGAAGCTTTCCATGAGGTTTCTGTAGAACAACTTTCGAAATTGGATAACCAATTTGATGATTTTCACCAATGGATGTCTCATGAGTATCCTGATAGTCAAGCTATTCCTTTAATTGAGGGTCTAAAACATATGCTTCAAAGTGATAAGAATGGAATTGATATTTTGCGTGGTATTGCACACATCATAGGTTTGAATGTGATGCCTATAAAGAGTTGTGCCGAATCTTTAGGTTATACACAACCTCCTACACAAGTCAATCATTCTATTCCTTTGACAACTTCTATTGCTAGCATACCTACCTTTACATCAAACATAATGGCTACTTCTATACAAGACATTCCCCCTATGATCACTAGTCATGGGGGCAATCCTTCTTCTTCAATTAACCCTCTTCCTTCATACAATCCAACTTCTTCATTCATTCCTGCAATGAGTGTCCCTATTACATCTTCACAAATGAACATGATGCAAGGGGGCAATTCATTCAACCATTCCATTCCTCCTTGTAGTGTTCCTCCTGTCCAATCATCTCCTATGACTAACTATCATAGAGTCCCACCACCTTACTCTTTACCTTCTTTCAATAACATAACACCTCCATCTCAATCTAACACATCTAATATGAATTCTTCGACTGAAGCTACCATTAACAATCTTGCACAAACTGTCTCTTCTTTACAGCAACAAATTGCCTCTATGAATCAATCTAAGTTTAGTGTGCCCACATTTGATGTTGCGAGCCCACTTTCTCTTGACATTGTTCGAGCTATCCCTCCTAAACATGTTGAAATCCCGCATTTGGAGCTTTATAATGGTAAAGGTGATCCTCTAACACATGTTAAGACTTTTCAAACAATATGTACTAATTTTGCTTATGACCAAAGGTTGCTTGCAAAACTGTTTACTAGAACATTAAGAGATAAAGCCCTACAATGGTATTGCTCGTTGCCTTCTTATTCTATTACTTCTTTCGAACAACTTGCAAATGCTTTCATTCAACAATTTCAAAACAATATAAGTCCTAAAGTTACTTTGATTGATTTAATGCATTGTAAACAAGGTGTTAAAGAAAAAGTGACTGACTTCATTGGTAGATATAAGCATTTGTATGCTCAAATTTCTTTTCCAGTGCCTGACAATGATATTCAAAGAATCTTTATTTCTAATTTACAAAAAGATATTCGAGACAAACTTCTGTTTTCTGAGTTTACTTCTTTCCAACAGTTGTGTGCAACTCTTCACAATTATCAACTGACTATGAGTCAAATGGAACAATCACATCCTATGGCTCCGAGTGATAAGGGTGATAGTAGTCAACAACCATTTGGGAAGTTTAAACCGAACAGAGATTCCATCAAATTCAATGAAAACATCATCAACAACAATGTGAATGCAGCATCAGGTGTGCCTCCTATTTCTAAATTTTTCAAGAAAGAAAGAAAGTATACTCCTTTAAATGAATCATTGCATAGTATTATGAATAAGTTATTGGAACAAAATGTTCTTACTCTTCCTCCTATAAGGCAAATTGATCCTGCAAAGATTACTTAACCTTACTTTGATAACAAATCTTTTTGTCACTTTCATCGTCAGCCTGGGCATGATACTGAAAAATGTTTTTCTTTAAAGGGTAAAATTCAAGATTTGATTGATAATAATACTATCTCTGTTTCTGGAGTGAATGATAAAGGCAACACATCTATAGCTCCTCCTAACCAAAATCTTCAAATTTTTACTGATCCATTACCTTCTCATACCTCTAATGCGATTGAGGCTAATGATTCCTCTCTCTCATCTGATGGTCTTGTGTCTATGACTCCGAATGTGATTAACTTTGTAGAGCAGCAAGAAAATCCTAAAGAACCTTCCATCACATTTGATTCTAGTGAAACCATTAGGGCACCTGATGGTCCTTTATACATAGTTGCAAAAGTCAAGAATACACCTTGCCGTGGAGTGCTTATTGATCCTTCGTGCATGGTTAATGTTATTACTGAAGAATTTCTTTTTACTTTGCAATTGAATCAAGTGATTTATGAAAAAATAGATGTGATTGTGAAATTATTTGATGCATTTTCTTCTCCTGCAATTGGTTCTATTACATTGCCTATTGAGGTCCATAACAAATCCCTTGATGTGAACTTTGCTATTATTCCTTCTTCTGAACAATTTCGTGTGAAGCTTGGCTATCCTTGGCTATCTTCCATGAAAGCTATTGCTTCTCCTATACATAAGTGTTTAAAATTTCCCCATAATGGTGAAGTTGTTACTGTCAATCATAGTCTCTTTAAACCAGCTGAAAGAACTTCTAGTGTTCCTATTGATTACTTTTGGCCTAAACAATTCCAATCTCTTCCTCCATGAAGTGATCATCTTTTCAAATCTTATCAAAAGTGGAAAACAGATATGATCCTATCTCTAAGTGAACCTAGAACACCTAAACTTGATATTCCTATTGTTCTTGAGAAGGAAGTTCTTCCTTTGAAAGATAAAACTAATGTCTTTCCTCAAGAAGATTCTCAACCCATCCCTATGGATGTGACTATGTCTATGCCTAATAAACCTTCTAAAAGTAGACCTATACCTCCTCATCATGATGGACTTGGTCTCCTTCCTAAACCAAAAATTCCTCCTTTATATGGAGCAGTTCCTCCTCCGTCCTTTTATAGAGAGAAGAGACCTTCCTCTTCTCCTATTATCCAACCTAAGAGACCACAACCTAAACACCCAAGTGATAAGGATGAGAACATTCCTCCTCCTCAATCTTCTCCACTTCCTACTAAGACTAGACGAAATCGTTCTGCATGTGAACGCCGATGAAAGTGTCATCTTAGAGCTCAAGCAGCTGCTTCTCAAACTTTGCAATCTCCAAAAACACCTTCAACAAGCATTATTCCATTTTCTCCTCAGCCAGAAATTGAGCCTAAATCTCCTAAACATAAGATGCATGATGGTCTTGATCCTGTGCGAGTTAAAGATCCTATTTTTATAAATCTTGATGATGATATAGATGAAAATGTTATTCATGATGAACATGTTACTCCTCTTGCTTCTGATAGTGAATATGAACTTGTTGATGTTGATAACCATTTATCTAATGAATTTTCTAAAGCACTTATCCTAGCTCCTAGACAAGAACAATGTGGCTCGAAACATGAACATAGCCCTTGTTTGGATCTTGTGATAGCTCCATCTGCTGTGTTGGATGTTCCTCCTCTAGCGTGTTCACTGCCTTCCCGAAACATTGATCAGCAAGATCGGGGGGTAGATGACGTGCTAGACTAGTTTCATTAGCATAGCAGATTCTTTCCTCCTCTCTTTTGTTACTTCTTCTATATGTTATTCTCATTCTTCTACTTGTTGTCCTTAGTGTTGTCTACTTGAGGATGATGCAAAGCATTGAGATCTCTTTTGGTCTCCCTCATGTTGACTCAAAAGACACATGTGTTCCCTTCTTCTAGGTGACCTTCCTTGATTGGGGAATGAAGAACAATTATGCATACATAAATATGATATATACATGACTTATCATACAACATACTGACCCCGAGGAAAGCAAAGTCATCTCGTGCTTTGTGTTTTGTGTCTATTATCCTTGGGTTTATCTCACACTTGGGGGCTAAATCTTTGCGATAACGTGCTCCTTTCCCTTCTTATTTCTTATGTGTATCACTACGTTAAAACAATCACCCCCATTGAGGCATGTGCGATCGCTTTAACGTAGGGGGGCATACACCCTGTCTATCCCTTTAAGATACTCGAAAATTTCTTGGCGAACTTAGCTTTGCCTTGAAAATTTTTGGTTGGTATTTCTCTTGCATGACTCATAGTGAGGGAACCTTACTACTGACAGTCATGGTTCTCCCTCGTGATCTTCCCTTTTACTTTGTCAATCAAAGTCATAAGATCCTTAGTCCATTGGGGGCTTGGTGTGTCTTGCCTCCTTGATGTGGTGAAAGTCTTTCAATGTTGTTTCCTTGTACTTTACCAGAAGTATGAGCATCCATACTCCTGCTAAAGTCGGGGCTAAATGTAGTGTCCTAAAATTGCGACACTTACAATTTCAACTGCATTTCGGTCTTCATGATGGCGACGCAACACGCAACCTGAATGGAGACCCCGAAACCTATTTACGACACTAAAAACTGCATTTTTCAAGCACCCTGGCCTGAACCTCCTTTGCACCCTGCTGTCCCGGGAGGTGGGACCAGAGCGCCCAGTGCCCTGGTCCTTCAGGACCAAGGTGCCCAGTGCCCTGGTCCCTGGGCCTATTTTGGGCCCGGTCTCCTATGGGGTCTCGGGTCTTTTTGTTTGAAAATTGGAAATTAACTTCCCTGGTTGGCCTAAGGTCGGTAAAATCAGTCTTTTAACCCTAATTGGCAAATATATAAACTACATTTTCCTCTTTCATTCGATATATGATGGAAAAAGCATGGAAATTATACTCAAGCATTCAAGCATTCAAGCATTCAAGCATTCAAGCATTCCTTCTAAGTCTCCATTCAAGGCTAAGTGTTGCATTCAAGACAAGGATTCAACCATTGAAGAGGAGATCACTTACTACATGCTACATACTACATACTACATACAATAATACAACAAACAACAACATCTATACCTTCGCACATAAGGATACAAACATCCTTACAACAAGGTATTAGTACTTGTTTTACATTACAAACATTTACATTTACAGCATTTCTCATTTCTTGGTTAATTCCAAAACCGGGGTTTGACCTAAAGGCAAACCCCTAATCCCTAACCCCCCATTCGTCTTCGCTTTTCTGTGTGTAGGTTGCAAGTACGTGGCTGAAATTGAAGATCTGGAATCCTTGTGCAGAGACGAACAGATCCCCCTTTGTTTCGCGGATTTTTCGGAGGACCGTGGTGTCGGGCACCATCATCCTGACAAATTTTTCTCAAATTTGTAGGACAGCGCCGTATCGACATTTTACTACTAATTCCAGGTCCGCAGCTTCATCCTATATCCCTATCTCAGTTTATAAGCGAATCTTTATCACTTTTTATGCATTCCTAGCTTAATTCTTCTATCAACATTCTTTACAAAAGAGGGTAGCCTTGCTGTCTTAACCCTTGAAACTCATTTAGCATCCAATCTTCCATTGCGTGCGATTGGATCTTGTGAGTTTCAACCCCTCTTTTGAATGTAAAGTCTCCCAAGTGAAAACCATCAACCCTAGCGACCTCCCTTCTCTCTCCTCGGAGTTGGAAGAGGGGAGAGCAACTAGGGTTCGATCGCAATTTTTCCGCTTTACATGTACATTTCTGAATGGTGGTCTTGAAGAGGAAGTTTACATTGAACAACCCAATGGATTTTCAGTGACAAATGACAAAGATATGGTTTGTAGGTTAAGGAAAGCTTTATATGGATTAAAGCAATCTTTTGAAGCTTGGTTACACTAAAGGTAATGCTGACAACAACTTATATTATAAAGTGACTAATGATGACATCTTGGTTATAGAAGTTTTTGTTGATGATATTATTTTGGAGGAGAAGATGGATTGTGTAAAGACTTTTCTAATAAGATGCAGAAAGAATTTGAAATGTCTATGATTGGGGAGATAAAATTCTTTTTAGGATTGCATATTTTACAGACTGATAAAGGTATATTCATAAATCAATCAAAGTACTTGAAGGAATTACTTAAGAAATTTGGCATGGAAAAATCTAAACTGGTAATTACACCTATGACTACAATTGATAAAATATCATTGAAGGATGAATCAACACCTGTTAATCCGACAAGATACAAGTCTATGATTGGAGGTTTATGATATTTGACACAAACAAGACTTGATATTATGAATGCAGTATGTATTGTTTCAAGATTTCAGAGTAATCCTAAAGAAAATCATCAATCAGTAGTGAAAAGGATTTTTCGGTATCTACAAGGCACAACAAATCTTGGTTTATGTTATCCTAAAGATGAAAATTTTGATTTATGTGCATACACAGATGCAAATTGGGTAGGAGATGTAGATGACAGAAAAAGAACCACCAACAGAGCATTTTTTCTTGGTAGTAGATTGATTTCATGGTTGAGAAAGAAACATAGTTGCACATCTTTATCAACAACAGAATCAGAATATGTTGTAACAACAACTAATTGTACCTAGGTATTATGGATTAAACAAATGTTGAAGGATATAAAGGTAAGATGCAAAGAACCTATAACCATTTACTGTGATAATATGGCAGCAATTGATATATCTAAGAATCCGGTATTTCACTCCAAAACTAAACATGTTTCTATCAAATTCAATTTTTTAAAAGAAAATGTTGAAGCAAAAGAAGTGAAATTGGTTTATGTGAATACTAAAGAACAAATTGCAGATATTTTTACTAAGCCTTTGCCCAAGGAAACCTTTGAATATCTTAGAGAGAAGCTTGGAGTTACACCCTCACCGGTAGAGACTTAGACAGTTGATGCCTGACATCAAACTGACAGAATTAACAAAGAAATCTTTTTTCCGACTTTGATGAGGAGAGCTACTTCTCAGGGGGAGTAGTTGGATAAGTTGAATAAATTGGATAAGTTGGTATTTTCTAATAAGTTCTATGAACTATTTGAATCTAGTTTTTCTTATTGCTTTGACATTTAATGTCAAAGGGGGAGAGATATCCATGGAAAAACACATTATCTTTTGGGGAGATATTATTCATTGGTGGAGAGATTGTTACTATCTATATCTATATTTTGATTTCTAGTTAATGATATCTTTGGGAGATTTTTGGTTTTTGGCATTTTTGTTTTGGTACTTAGATGGTTTTTCCATCTTGTGTTGCCATCAATGCCAAAGGGGGAGATTGTTGGTATTTTGGATGTGTTGCACTAGTTTTGTCATTGATGTCAACACTTGTCAACACCTATCACCACTTGGAGATCTTTGGTTATAATCACTGGTGTGTTCAGTGACTTATGCATAGTCACCAGTATCTGGTTCACCGGTAGGTTATATTGTTCATCAGCACTAAGGATAACTTGGAGATTACTTGGTTATGTCAAAGACATTGTTTGGAAACTTTATTTTGGTGGTTTGGTTATTGGTCTAATCGAGTTTGCACATTTGTTGTTACTGACAAATAGGTCTAGGTTATGGACCGGCAAGTGTTATCTATTCCAGATCAGCACGACACGTTATGGAGATGATTTTTTATTATTGTAAATGCATTGAGCCAACATGATGCATTCATATTGATTCATTTGTAATTGATTTTATTGTAATATTCTTAGTAAGCCGACCTACACATTTGGTCTTAGGTTTTGGTATATATGTAAGATCTCATTTGTGAGATTGCTATGGGAATGTAATAAGTGGTAGAGCATAAGGTATTTTGGTATATATGAATATAAGAAGAGATATACATGCAAACATCATTTAAAGACTCAAGGAAGGTTTTGAAGGAAAATCAGAGCTTAACCGATACTAAATCCAGCATATGAAGATGCTATTTTGAGTAGTACATTATCATTGGATTTAACCATCCGATTGTAGTCAGTGTGATTCCCATTTTATGGCTGAGCAGTGAGCTCTAGGTAGTTGGCCTTTCTACATGTGCAGTCCCCATATTGTACACACATACTATCTATAGTAGTATCATCTGATTGTGGGTAAGGTTTCCCACCGTGGTTTTTCCACTTACAGGTTTTCCATGTGCAAATATTCATGTCATATGTTGTGGATGTTATTTGTCTTTTTGTTTGATGCATTAAACTTTACCGGTATTGTAATTAACTATTAAACTGTTAACCAACACAAAGTTTAGTTTACCAGTATTATGCATTTAGTTTGGTTAAGTTATATTTGGGTTGAAATTAAGAAACAACTGATTCACCCCCCCCGTTTCAGTTGCCTCTGGGTCCTAATAGATATTATAGGAAGAACAAGGTTATCTTCATCTTTTATGGTGTAGAGTGTGGTCCAGATTCCTTGAGGTGATTGGGCCAACTTATTGGAAGCTGGTGATAATATGTTTTAGGTACAGAATAAGGATTTGTAAAAGGATTGAGCCAACATGAGTCTACACATTTCACATTTTTCTATTTTGAGAAGTTGAGTATTTGGAGATCTATTTTGGTGGTGAGGATATATAAGACCAACTTGGATGATCATTTTGTATGGTGGTATGTATGTGAGATTGTGTTGGAAGTGATTGAGTGTAGTTTCACATATGTATCTTAAGTGTTCATAATCTGATACATGGTAGCAGAGCATAATAGAGCAGTTTTTCTGAGTAGTGACAATGGATCGTTCTTGAGCCTAACTAGAACTAATTTCTGGCATTTGTAGATGATATACTCTAGTTCAGACATTGCATTTTATTATATATCACATCTTTAGGACATCGAGTCCTTTGGGGTCATAGCCAAATTATGTATTTGAGCAATGAGCTCTAGGCAGTTTGCTTGAATGTAAATGCATTTCACTTTTGTAATATTGTTCTACTATTGACCATAGTATAATAATATTGTGGGTTCAAATCCCACCATGGATTTTCCCTTTTGGGTTTCCACATAAAATTTTTGTTATTATGGTTTCATGTTTAATTAGATTATGTTTCTACACTTTTGTTTCAGTTATTCACATCCGGTGGTTAAAAAAACAACTTAATAAATTTGTGAACTACGTGTTGGCATTGTATTGTCATTGATGTCAATGGGTATAGGAAATTGATATGTTGACAGATGAGTAAGGTGATTTATTAGAAACCATGAGAAGCAACATCTACTGGTAAGAAAGCGAAAGTCAACAAAAGTCAGTAGAGAAGATCATGATCACTGGTATACTAGAAGACGTGTAGTCAATGGGTATGTTTTTCATCTAGGACACATGAGGAGATTGATGTATGACACTTGGAGATAGTTGAAAGACTACGGACTACCAATATGTAGGCAGGACCAGTGTCAATTGGTAAACTGGATTACCAGTCTACAACAAAGTGCAGATGAAATGAACATAATGAGTCACCTTGGATAACTACATTGAAATGGCAAGTTTGATGATTAGGTTGAGGTGATTCAACCAATATAATAGTAAAGTGTAGGCATGAAGGATAACCAATAGGTTAAGGAAACCAGTAAGCAAGATAGACTGGTTGAGTGTTCAGTCGGTGACTAGTTCTACACTAACAAAGTGGAGATAGCTGAGCTGGATGTTGACAAAGGTTGCCACATATGAACCAAGTGTCTAAGGTACAATAGTTAATCAAGGGTACTTCAATGAGGTAGTTGAAGAGTTAGTTGACATTAAATGAAGACTACAAAAATCATGAGCGAGTTGCAAAAGTTTGTGGTTTGATGTTGATCAATGAACGAATCCTGTGTGTTGATCGATGCATGATATTTGATCTCCTTATTGACCTGGAGAAGAAAACTATTGGAACATTAATGGTGATTGACAAAAATAAGTGTTGTAATTGCCAAAAATAGAAAACATGTACAAATGGTAGGAGATATGGCAATGCAATGTTGTCTTGACATAGGCTAGTAATCTCAAAGGTTAGATTTGATGTGATCTGATATGATTGAAGTCAGTAGAGAAAACCCTAAAAATGCCAACATTTGAATGTGTTCTTTTGTGGGAAATTTCACGCATAAATACATAGATTGAAGATCAAAGAATTGATGCTAGTTGTGAGAAATAAGTTTTCTTGAGAAAATAGAGTGAAGATCAAACTGAGAAGAGTGGTGCAACTAAGTATCAGAAAAAGAACCAGTGGGTAAGGTGTAACCGATAAGAGGGTTTAGAAAAGGTTCAACAGGTAAGGTTAAAGGCATATAACAGTCCTGTGAACCTACAAAGGAAGATCCAACAAGTGAGTAGAAGAGAGTAAAGAAGAAAAGGGTGAGTACCAGAGGAAATTAGGAAAAGCAGAAGCAAGGCATAAGAGGAATCAAACAGAGAAGAAAAATAACTCATAGAGAACAGTGCAGAGGTGAACTGGCAGGCAATCATCTAAGAGAGACAAAGTGCAGGTTGAGTATTAGAGAAAATTAGTTGAAGGTAAGAAAGGCAAAGAGGGACCGGTAAAAGATCAGAGGAAGTGAATTGGCAGCTGGTAGTAGAAGAACCAGTGAAGCATAGGAGAGTTGTAAATGGGAGTGAGAATCTGAATAGGTGTTACAAAACTCATTTGTAACAAGGTGCATTCATTGTAATCAGTTTGTATCTCATTGTATATCACTGAGTTGGTACTTGGTGCAGGGGTTGGTGCTCCTTTGGGTTGGTTCCCATAAATAGGTAGGCGTTGGTGATCCTTGGGTTGGTGCCCAAAATCTTTATAAAATTGTTTTTCATTTTGAGGCTGAATTAGAGTAGTAGTTTCCAGTAGCATTTCTCACTGAGGTTTTTTCCACATTGGGCTTTCCTCGTACATTTGGTGTTATGTGTTGTGTGTCTTTGTGTGGTTGTATTTGATCACTTCCCTCAGCTCACCGGTATATCCTCCTTGTGTTTGATTTTCTAAATGGTACCAAAAGTTAGGTTTAAAAGGTTTAGAATACTGGAAACCACTAATTCACCCCCCCTCCTCTCTCAGTGTTCATTGATTTCAACATCTACATCCTCCTCATAATCATCTTGGGATTCAGTCCCCAAAAATTAGAGTATTGTGTCATAAGGAGGAAAGTCAAATATTCATGCAATTATCTTAGAAGTAAGATCAACTATCAAAGTTCCTTTGGAATCCACACATTATCATGTATCCTTGTTGTAATGTTGAGATATTATCATTATCAGTTGAGGGCTCTACATTATCTATGTGAAGCAAGTCATATGAGATAATCACAAGTTAGCTATCCTTTTATATTTTCCAATGGTTTATCCACAAACACATCAATCTTCATGGATTCTAAATAAATGTGTCTAATCTTTATATCCATAATCATCTTGAATTTAGAGCCATACTTGGAAACAATGGGCACAACTTGGTACTTGTACTTCATCATTAATGGTTCTTTATCAACCTTCTTAGTAGCTTTCCCTTTCATCTCAAGAGATCATTTTGATATTGCATCCTTCTATTGAGAAATTGGGATACCTATAAGGTTAGAAAACAAACATATATCCAAAAGAACTAGCTAAATCCATTTTATTAAATCAAATTGCTTCACTTTAAGGAAATTATGTGTTTCCAAGTTGTAGGAGGACAAAATATATGGGGATTGGGACTTTAAGTGCACAAAGGCTACACGGATTGGTCCATAGATCCATTTGGGATGCAAAAACCCTTATGAGTAGTCTATCTCTACAATTTTAAACTCTCTAAAATTGGGTCTTTGGAAGTTCCAAGATTCAAAGATTTTAGTCTTCTAATCCCTTTAGGAACTAAAGTCCCATAGGGATGTGTTAATATGCATAGTAAGTGGCTCAAGAAATGGATTTATGAGTGGAAGAAGGTTTGGAGGACAAGGTATTGATGCCCTTTTGGGCTTCAAAATCCTAAAGGAATGCCTTGTAAGTGATTAAGTGTAAGTCTATAATGTTGGTATTTGAAACATTCACGGTTTTTAGAAGGAAATCTCAAGAACCTCTTGAGACTCAAAGTACTGAAGTATGTACTTCATAGCTTGGAAATTGTGGGTTTTGCGGTTTTGAAAGCTCTAAGAACTTAAGGAATGTATCCTATGCTCCTGTCAAGACCTAAATTTGTAGAGAGGTAGAATTCATAGCTATCAAAAAGTGTTATTTTAAGTTCTTAGAAACCTTCAAGAATATTAAATTCCACCATCAAAGATTTAAATATCCCTCTAGGACCCGAGGTCCTAGAGTCTATTTCAAAAGTTCCAACACTTATTCATTTTAGAGGGCTTAGTCTGATTTTTAATTGTAACCCCAAAGGTTTGTAGGGTTTGAACTCCTATAAGTGAGATTGTTAGGCATCAAAACTAGTTAAACGGTAAATTTTATTATGCCAAGGATTTAATGTAATTTTAGGGTACACTCAATCAAGAATGTGGGATTATTGGAACTCCCACAAGGCACACTTTGAAATGGGAAATTCAATGCGTAAAACCACTTAGGGAAAGGATTGAATGGTATCTTGAGATTTGAATTAAATTTAGGTCTAATTTGTTACTAATCTAACAACAAAAAATAAAACAAAACTCTACACTAATGTAAACCTAGAAAGTAGTAAAATAGAAAGGAAACCATAAGTGACAACCAAAATGACAAGAAAAATAAAATAAGAAACAAAAAAAGAAGAAAAAAAGTAAGGTAAGAAAGAAAAGAACCTACATGCTTTTGGAAAACCATGACACCAAAAAAAAACATGGGAGAAAGGAGAACACATGTAACAATAGTGACCATGAGAACCAAAGAGTACTAGGGCACAAAACTCAAGCTTAAATTTGTGTGGAATGTAGGGTTCAGTTGTCTAGTCATTGGGAGTGTTAGGAAAATGATTTCTCCACCTTGCAATAATAAAAGTTTACTGTTAATAAATGAGCATGGGGGGTTGCAAGGAGGGTGTACCCCCTTTGCGTGGTTTGGGGGGGATGGCCCCCTCAATGGGGGATTCGAGGGCCAAATGCCTTGGTGGGGGATCTTGCAAGCAACACCCCTGAAGTCACATTTTGTCTATAATTTGTCATTGTAAATCTTGACCATTTATCTTTAGGGCATAGATGTAATAGTGGATATTTTGTGTGCCTTATTTTCTCTAGAAGGCAACCCTATTATATGAGGGTATTACAACTGAGTATTGTGATGTATTCAAAGAGTCTAATAATTGTTGAGTCCCCTTTGGATCTTTGTAGGTGATATTCCTATAAGAATTTAGCTCTGCAAGTATATTGTAATTTATTGTTGATTTATGAATAATATATTCAGTGGCTTTTTGAGTGTGGGTTTTTTTTTCTTGAAAGGGTTTTCCCCATGTAAATCACTATGTTGTGGTATGCATGTTATTTATGTATATTTCTATTAAGTTTTTGTAACTCTTGTAAAAATCTATAAAAAAAATTTGCAGTACCCTCTTCTCAAGGTTAGTGTAGGAAGTTGATCCGCTACTTAACTTCCTTACTAAGAGAGCTCACAAAATCATTTTATTATACAATATAGCTACATATGAGACTAAAAAAGAGGCTTAAATAGATCAATTTTTGAAAAGGGAAAATGACCATTGATGTGGTAGTTGATTTAAGTGTCTTTTTAGTCTTTGGGATCCAAAAATCATGAAGGACAAGCCAAAGTGGTTAGGAGTCAAAAACTAGAATGGGCAAAAAATCTAGGAATACATCTATATGTCCTTGCAATTACTGAAATGCCAAGGGAAACACATAAATAAAACAAAAGGACAAAGAAAGAAAGGGAACTTTAATAGGAAAGAGAACACTTAAAAAAGGTCCTATAGTCCTCTCAAGACCCATAGTCCCAAATGAAAAACAAAGCCTAAAAAGGAAAAGGAAATGAGAAAAATCAAAAAGTGGGGATTGCAAGGATATTAAGAATGAGTCCTAAGGTCCTTGTAGGACCTAAAATTTTGAACAATGCAAAACACAAAACTAACAAGGAAAAAAATAGAAGTGGAGAAAAAAATTAAAAAGAAAGGGGAAAAAGGAAAGCAAATGACAAAGAAAGAAAAGAGGGGAACACCATTTGACTAGAAAAATGTGTGGGTGTGTATGAAAGGCATAATAAATGGTGTCTCACTAGGAAAAATACTTAAAGCATTTTAGAACATTAGAAATAATTATAATATGATTCCTTGACTTATAGTCATTCAAGGCTAACTTCAAACAAGTAAATCTAAAGTAGAAATGGATAACTAAGAAACCCATAGGTCATATTTTAAACCTATGTGTGTGTGTCAGTGATTCATTTCCTTCCATTGTATGGTATTGAAATTAGGAAAAGGAACCCATACTAAAGCTACATAGATTAAAGCACTTTGTCTCATGCAATGGCATCCTAGGCATTTCTCTACTACTTGCTATGTGTCTATAGCCTAATTAGAGTTACCTTTGATTCCTCCAAAGCATATCTCTACTACCAGCCAAGCATCCATATGCCTAGTAGAGATTACTTGAATCACGCACAAAGATTTTTTCTCTTTGACTTTGTAGCATCTTAAATTTTATGTACATATAATTTTGTCCTCACCTAGATCTCACTTTAGTGCTTTGGCATTTGCTACCTGGTGTCTATCTTGATTCTGCTCACATCGCCTATCAACCTCACAATTTCATCACCTTCACTATCTCCCCCTCTTGTTGGAATCTTAATTATCAATACTAGGGTGTTGGGCACCTTGGTTATAGCTCAAGACCAAGGTGTGGTGTTCCTCAGTCCTCCTAATTAGGAACCATTTTGGGTCCCCATAACGGTCACTTCAAGTGAGTAGGAAATTTGACCCCATGTTGGCCTACTCTAGAAATTCAATTAGTTTTCAAGCAGTCAAGTATAAAAGAAGGTCTACCCCTCTCATTTGAAGCCTAACATTTTCAAGAGGCAAAAAAAAAAAGATACTAATTCAATTCAATTGAGCAAGTAATCAATCATTCACCAAGCATTGGAGTATAAGTATAGTCAAGTTTATGCATTCAAGATGGCATCCATGATCAATCTCTTTGAAGGTATTCTATAATACATCCTAATTCCCTTCCATGATCAATCTCTTCAAAGGTATTTTATCAGCATTTTTGTTTTAGATCTAGCCTTTCCCTCAAAAGGAAAGAATTTTGCAACAATTTCCATTTCAATTCATATTTCAATTTCAAGGTTAATTCCAAAATAAAGGTTTGACCTAAGGAAAATGCCTATCCCCAACATGTTTCCCTCTCTTTCTATGTGTAAGATATAGGTGTAGGAGTTGTACTTGAGTATTCTAGTAGAGTCAACAATGACAAATAGATTCAAATTTTGATGGAGGAAAATTTAGAGGACCAAGGTGAATCCGTACTACTAGGTCTTGAAAAATCAATCCAAACTTCTAGGAACAAGTTCTAAACATATTATTCTATACAGATCTCAATTTGTGGTTCTATGAGATATTTGTAGTTGTAAAGTGGAAAAATTGAACCCTATTGACTCCCCACGTAGGAGAGAGAAAGGAAGTCACTAGGATGATTTTTCACTTGGGAGAACTTTACATTCAAAAGAGGGGCTTGAATCCACTAGATCAAAATCCAAGAGAGACAAGGATGTGGATTCCCAGTGGATTGCAAGGGTTAAAGTGTGATTTACCCTCTTTTGTACATAGGAAAGTTGACTTTTTGACTATGAGGAAAAGAGAGAGAAAATGAGTGAAATAAGGAGCTACTAGTTAGGGATTGTAATATAACTTTGGATCTAAGATAATTAGACTAATACAGATATGCGTTGAAAATTTGGAGAAAAGTCGACGGGACTATGGCAAAAGGGTACATGGTCCTCCGAAAAAATCTGCGAAACAAAAGGGTTTTTTCACCTCTGTAAATGGAGTCCAAATCTGAAAATAAAGTTGTGCACCTACAACCTACACATAGAAAAGAAGGGATGAAGGGATGTGGATAGGGGTTTTCCTCAGTCAAACCCCGGTTGAGGAGTCAATCTTGAAAGAAAGTAATTGCAAATGCTGGAATGCAAATAATGGAATTGTATACCTTGTAGATCTGCAATTTGTTGATGATGATTGCTTTGCTTCTTGAATGTAATCACAATTGTCACATGAAATGGCATGTAACATGACAAAAACCTAACACAAACACATGCTTGCAAATGAAAGTTTTAATGTTGCTCCAATGGATGAATAACTTAGACTTGAATGCTTGAGCTCTTGATGATGTATATCTTCGCTTATCCCTTGTATTTTTCCTCCTATCCATATATGTGTCCCTGTAAATGAGAAGACCAACTCTCCTTTATACATGCCTACATGATTAATTTTCAATCATGAAAGGCCAACCAAGAGGAGTTATAGATCCTGAAGGTTGAATTGTGTATAGGAGACCAAGCAGACCCATTATAGGGCCACCCTAAGAGGTGGGGATAGGGGCACCACACCCCTCTCCTATGGAGGATAGGGGTGCCACTCCCCTGTCTTGCCCTATTTTGGGTCCCAAATAGGGTCTAAGGTAGAAACAGGTCCTAGACCAGAAGGGTTTCAAGGGTGAAAATGTAGGAAAGGGGTCTCATTTAGGAGGGAGGGTGTCATCACCAAGGTGAGAACTTCAAGTATGGTTAAAATTTCTAAGGTTGTAGTTTTATGACACTACATTTATCCCCCAGTTTAGCGGGGGTATGGCTTATGCCAATACTTTTGGTAAAGTAGAAGATAAGAAGAGATGAAGAGGAGGGACATGAAGCAATACCACAAGGAGTATAAGACAACAATAATCTTGAGGAGCAAAAATCCCCCAATCTTAGGGTCTGAACTCACACTGACATATGTAAGAGAACACAAAACAAAAAGGAACAAGACACACAAAACAAAAAGGAACAAGACACTGACCTCTTGTATGAGAGAGAACCCTTGAACAAACTACCAACAATTTTGCACAAGGAATGATGTCAAGTAATAAAGATCACACCATCCACTTAATAGGGAAAAGTGGATCCCTAGAGAAAGAGAGAAAGAGGGATCATTTCCCCCCAAGCGTAGAGACACTGAGAAGAGGTTACAAAATTTTCTAAAGATAGATTAAACTTAAGAAAATACAGAATGTACCTTCATGAATGTATGCGAGAAACGACATTAGTATATGTAAAATACAAGTCTCATGAAGTAGTAATATTTGAAAGGAAGAAGAAGCATCACATATTCCCCAAAGGAGGGTTAAGCATATAGGCATGATAATCATGTATGGAAAATGCATCCCCTAAAGGAAATAGTGATACATGAGAAAGAGAGAAATTAATTGGAATGAAAATCCTTGCCCCACAAGTAAGAAGGACAAGGAGAAAAAGGGGTATACATCTTTCAATGGTATCTTATTTTCAAGTGATATGCCTTCCTAATGGAAACAATTCTCCAAAGGAAGGAATATGTACTTCTCAAGAGATCATTCCATGCAAGGAGGCATATCATGTTTGAGAACAATCACAACCATAGAAGAGACACCTTTTCCAAGAGAAAGAAAGAAAGAGAAGAGGTGCATTACTTATTAAAGAAACTCCTCTCCAAGAAAAGAAGATTTATGTGCTCACATAAGAATAACCCAATGCGAGAAAGGAGATCTAATAATGAATAATGCACAAATATAAATATATACAAAGAAGAAGGAAAGTGGACTTCATTTTGCTGCCCCAAAGTATGTAAAATTGAAACAATATCATGACAAATGATGAAGAGCCCCCAGTTAAGTTGGCTAGTTATGTCATAGGGTGAAGAGCAACATGAAGGGAAAAGATGTGCTAAGGTACTATGCTTTTACTAAGAAGTACAACTAGATCTGTTGTAAGACAAATTTGTGCAAGATCATATTGAATTTGAAAAAATTTATTAAATGCATAACATTTTCCAAGAGAATCTGAATATGAATCATGAAAAATGTAGTACTCAATACCTTTAACTTGCTTAAGATTTTTGTTTTTGTGATGAGAGGGGAAGGAAATGTTCTTATCATATTTCAATCTCCAATAGATTCTTGTAGCTAATCTTTCACGATGGTAAATATCATCTTGACATGAAGGAGAGGGTTTTTTAGAAGAGGAAGGTTCATTATCCATAATTTTAATTTTGCGACTATCTATGCCATCTTGAATAGATTTTTAAAAATTAGGGCAATCATCAGCATTATGGTCATGGGTTTGGTGAAATGCACAAAAAGGATGTTTTGAAGAAGAAGCATTCTTATGGGCTCTTTTGATTTTTTGTCTTTTAAGATGGTCTTTAAAGTCTGGGAGCCTAAGGAATTCATCCATAGAAAGAGGAGTACCATTTCCTAGGCCTCTTATAGTAGTTTGTGTAGGAGGGTTTATAGGGACACAAATTCCATGCTCAAATTTCCCAATTCCTTGTCCTTTAAAACCTTGTTTTATCATTATGAAAGCCACGACTATAAGAATGTTGCAATTGACTAGATGGAGGAATATGATCATGAATTTCTTTGAAATATGATGCATAAGGGGGAAGAAAAGGATGTGTAGATGAAGAAGAAGTATCATGTGAAATGACAATCTCCTTTCCTTTATCAAGCTTATCCTTTGTAGGAGATTGGGGATGGACATCTTCATCATCCTTTTAAGTTATTTCTATGTGAGGGGAAAGATCATGAATAAAATGCATGACATCATATTCCCTACATATACTTTGATATTGAGATCGTGGCAAAAGTGTACATGGTCCTCTGAAAAATCTATGAAACAAAAAGGGTTTTTCCGCCTCTGTAAATGGAGTCTAAATCTGAAAATATAGATGTGCACCTACAACCTACACACAAAAAATAAGGGAGGAAAGGTTGTGGCTAGTGTTTTGCCTCAGTCAAACCCTGGTTGAGGAGTCAACCTTGAAAGAAAGTAATTACAAATGTTGGAATGCAAATAATGGAATTGTATACCTTGTAGATCTGCAATTTGTTGATGATGATTGCTTTGCTTCTTTAATGTAATCACAAGTGTTGCATGAAATGGCATGTAACATGAAAAAACCCTAACACACACACATACTTGCAAATGAATGTTGTAATGTTGGTCCAATGGATGAATAAATTAGACTTGAATGCTTGAGTGCTTGATGATGTATATCTTCGCTTATCCCATGTATTTCACCTCCTATCCATATATGTTTCCCTACAAATGAGAAGACTAACTCCCCTTTATACATTCCTAAAGGATTAATTTTCAATCACTGAAGGCCGACCAAGAGGAGTTACAGACCTCGAAGGTCGAATTGTGCATAGGGAACTAGGCAGACCCATCATAGGGCCACCCTAAGAGTTGCAAACAAGGATTCCACACTGCTATTCTAGGGGGAGAGGGGCACCACGCTCCTATCCTGATCTTTTTTGGGGCCCAAATAGGGTCTAAAGCAGAAACATGGCCTAGACCAGAAGGGTTTCAAGGGTGAAAATGTAGGAAAGGGATCTCAGTTAGGAGGGAGGGTGTCGTCGCCAAGGTGAGAACTTCAAATATGGTTAAAAGTGTCAAGGTTGCAATTTTATGACACTATAGTAGTAGTTTGTTTTTGACAATTGACATCAATTATTCATATTTTTACCCTAATTTCACAACTATCATCCAATTTTCAACTAAGAAAGAGGATTATTACCCACAATCAAAATTTCAGCCCTTTCCTTATTTAGAATGTGGCTAGATCTATTGGGTTCACTCTTCTTTCAATTCATTGGGTTAATTTGGTCTATTAGTGGTTTTATTATCTTAAACCCTAATTCCTAATTTTCCACTCGATACAGATTTTTTTCAAGACATCTGTCTCTTTTTTTTTAACAACTCAGTTTCTTGGATCTTTCTTTCCTTTGATGTAGTCATCTTTTGATTTTTCATCAATTTTAATCTCAAAGGTAATGACACCTTGATAGTGGGTTAAGAACCACTACAAACTATCTTAAGAGGTGTATTAATTGGATTTTTCACTTGAGAACAAGTAACCCCTAACCAAGAACAAAATATAGTTTTGGATTGCTCAATATTTAAGTAGTGCTAGGTTGTCAAATATTAGTTCAAGACCTTAGATCACGAGTATGCCAAGAATGCTTACTCACTTATCGACTATATATGAAAATGAATCAATATTTCAAGGTACTAGAAAATGCAAGAAGCATAATTCGCATATGGTCTCCATTATGCATGCTAGGAATACACACTTCTTATTTCTCCTATTATAATGGAAACCCAAAAAAGGAAAGGAAAATAAAACCAACAAAAAAAGTAAAATGAAACAACAAACAAACAAGGAAAAACAAGAAAGAAAATAAGAATAAAACCTAGGAAAAGAAGAAGAAAACAACCTAAACTACTATGGTACAAGGGTAGATCAACTTCACGAACCAGAATAATATTTATGAAATTGTCCATTGACTAGCATTGGAACAAGTTAACCATTTAAATAGCTAATCCATAAGTTATTATTGTCAAGGATATCTGTAATTTGGTATGGTCCAAGCCATAGTTTTTCAAACTTTTGGCAATCACCTTTCTTCTCCTTAACTTTGTCCCACAAAAGGACTAAATTCAATATCCCAAAAGCTTTAATATTGGCTCAATTTTCAAACTAGAATTTGACAACTTCTTGGTTCTTAGAGAAATGCTGCAGAACAACATCCCTCAACTCATCTAGTTGAACAAACATTTGATGACATTGAATAGGTTTTTTTTTTGTGGACTCGACTACACCATTTCCCTGAGGGTAATACTTTGAAGAAAAACTTAAAATTACCTTAAAATTAAATGAGAATTGCATAAATTGTGCATGCATAAAATAAATGTCATTATAACAGACAAGAAAGAAGGGCATCCCAAATCGAGTGACAATATTTTCATTGAGGAACTTGATTACAATGTTAGTGATGCAATTCTTATAGGATTATGCCTTTGTCTATCTTATGCAGTAATCAATTTTCTAGAGTCAAAATCAACTTGTGAACATGAAAGGAGTTTGGGTTAATGACACCAACAAAATCCAATGCCCACTGGGAAAAAGGCCTTACATTGTGCATTGGATGTAGTGGCATTATGGGGTTGGATTTTCTAGAGGCTATCATTTGACGAATGCCAATATTATATACTAGTGTACATCATTGAATATATGGGATTAATAATATCCCACTCTAAGTAAAAAATTCTCTTGAAACACTTCCAACATCTATGTGGCTTCTTTCTAGTTAAGGTACCTCAAATTTTATTCATTCAAATTTCTTCCAAAACAAAATCCTATTTTTCAACATATTATTGACTCTTTTGTCTAAGTTCTCTCATTTTATTAGAACTTAAAAACCATCATGATACTCATTGTGAAGGAATAGGAAGATGAGATCAACATACTAGGGGTCTTGCATTAACGATTTAATTGTGTATTGTTGGCATATGATGTGGGGACTGATTACTATCATCATTTGAGATAATCCTTATCCCCTGACTAACTTCATGGGTTGAATCTCAAGATAAAACTTTTCTAAAATTTCCATCAACTTCCCATGGCATCTCCCAACTCACTCTACATCAACATAGACTTCACAACCTAGACTAGCCCAATGGAAAAGTTTTTACTCATTAGAATTTAGTGTCTAAACTCCTTAATTTCTCTAACCAACACAAAATTCTATTTGGCTAAGTACAAGCTTCTAATCTCAACATTTTCAAAAAGTGATATCATAAATGAAATATATCTTTCATCTCCCACCTCTTTCCTTTGTGTTAATATTATTGCACATGAATTCTTAGATGCAAAGAAATAGATATAGAAGGGTTGTAAATAATTTGGGCTTGTTAATTGGTGCATCTAAAATGCACTATTTAATTTATGTGAAATCATCTTTAGCTTCTTGGTTCCATTCAATTTATACATCTTTCTTCATTGCATCATTGAGTGGCTTCACTATCTTAGCGAACCCTATGATAAATTTATTTACAAAGTTGAGCTTCCTAAAGAATTACCTCATCTCTTTCTTGTTGTCCAACATATATAGATATAATATGGCCTCTAACTAATTTGGATATATGAATATATCATATTCTGATATCACATGTCCTAAGAAAAACTATTTTGACAACCCAAAAATGTACTTCTAGGGATTCAAAAAGATCCCATTTTTTCCTACATTTCTCAAAGATCTTGTGTAAATGGGCAGGATGATTCTTCCTATCTTTAGAGAGCATGATTAGATCACCCATATAGATAATTATACACTTTCCAATTAAATCTTTTAAAGTTATATCCATTTCACTTTGGAAAGTTTCACCAACATTGATTAAACCAAATGGCATCCTATGTTAAAAAAAGGTGCTCAAATTTGTAGTCAAAGTAGTATTAATTCAATTATCATGGTTAACAAGTAATTGATTGTGCCCTAAGTAGCCATCAAGGAAAGACATTATCTAGGACCTAATTACAATTTGTAAAACCTCATCCAAATAGGAGAGGATAATTGTCTTTCTCTAATGCCTTGTTCAGGTTCCAAAAGTCTACACACAACCATATCTTTCATTTTTCTTCCTTATCAAAACCACATTTTCTACCTAGGTAGTGTGTCTCATAAGAAACATGATATTAGCCAAGAGAAAATTCTAAAGTTCTTTGAAAATGAGAGGCTCTATTAAGGCATTTATCAACCTCTATTTCTACTTGAATGGATTGGTATGAGGCTTGAGTGGCATGGTATAGGTAATTATTGATGTATTAAAAAAATTTAGATCTTCATAACCCCATGCAATTACATCAATGTTATCCTTCAACACCCTTATATTTTCCTCTTTTTTTGAAAGAGAGTAAGTTTTACCAATCAATATGCTCTTCTCATGAACTACTTGTAATAAGTCTCACTTCATATATTTTTCTCCCTCAACATTAGCCGAAAACCTCTCTCTTGCTCTAGGGTATAATTCAAAAATCCTTTCTAATGCCATGATACCCTTTGGGATACCGTTGGTCTAGAGATCACCAATCCTCTATGCATCTTCTTCTTCATCAATAATTCAAAAAATCTGGCATTAGTAATAAATTCAAGAATATGCTCATCATCTCTAAACACCTAAAAGTTCCTAATATTATCAGGAACAACTAGTATGGGCACCATCTCTATTGAGAAGCATCTTAATTTAGACTCTATCATAGGTTACAAGGTACTTGTGGCTATTTCTAAGGCATCATTAATATCATTATTTTTTCTAGTGTTTGAGCTCTATATTAAATTCTTTGAAGTCCTCAATCAAGCTCCATACTTGGATCCTATAGGTAGCCAAGCTTTTATCATGACATGCTTATTGGATCCTTCTTTTACCACAATTCTAAATCTCCTTGATCTTTCAAATATTTTACCCTTTTCTATAAGATAAATAAAAGAATCCCAAAGTTTCATACTTTATAATGTTATTAGTGCAACTAAACTCTAATATATAAGAAGCTAATTTTTTTTTCCCTTTTAGCTTCACCATTTCTACTCCAACTTCATTGTCTTATTTTGAGCTAGAACCATCAAATTTCAAAAGAAACATGTCTTCTTTGGGTAATGCTTTCATATACTTCTTAAAATTAATAGAATTACTATTACATCCCTCTTTTTCATTGATACTATGCTATGCTTTATTTACACTATAATGTGATGTTTAGTTAATGTCAATTGAATAGTGGTTCAAAAATTCATGTGGAATGAATTCATTTGATAGTCAATGAAGTTTTGTATTTCCATACAATCATATAATTTATATATGCTATAATAATTGATGAGATTTCAGGATATCTACATTTTTTTATGATGTATTGGTTGTAGGAAATTCATCATCCTCCGAGAAGGGAGGGGAAGTATCATTGGGTAGAGGAGGTATACAGGTGAAGGGTCAAGTTGCCATCTAAGTCATTGAAACTTGTAAGTATTGGTCATGTGATGTGCACGGGGGCTTCACCTAGTGAACCTGGGTTATATCACATGCATTCATGGCATACTAAAGAATCCCCATATTTAAAAAAAATATTGCCCTAAACTCCTTTCTATCCACCCCCTCCCAATACATAGCTTGAATTAAAAGCCCCCCTATTTGCACAAAATATTGCATTTTTTCATAGATCGGATTAAAAACCCCCCTATTTTCATTGATGGGAAATATATTGCACCCTCATTTTTGAGATATTAAACCCCCCAATATGAACACACGTGATATGGTATTGCCTATTTAGTGAAGCCCCCGTGGTGATGTGACGTTATAGCCTAATGTTGTAGAGTCATGAACTAGGTCCCTAGTTTGGTTAACCCTAGACTATTGGTTGAGTTGTTAGGATTCCTTCTTCATTGTGAACTCATGATTTTGACTTAACCAATCACATAATTAAATTCAAAATTAAGAATTAATTTGATTAATCATTTCAGACTTTAATTTAAATGAAATGTATTTAATACATAAATGAGTATGTATGTATAGTATAAGGAATACATATACACATGTGTGTGTGTGTGTGTGTGTGTGTGTGTGGGGTACATGATAATGATAGCAAAAGAATTATATATATATATATATATATATATATAGAGAGAGAGAGAGAGAGAGAGAGAGAGAGATTTTCATTATTTTAATCATGATCAATATAAAATAATATAATGGCCATACTAATAAAGTATGTGTAATACATAGCTTGGCAATTCCAAGAACATATGTATTGAATAGACACTATTATGTTGACATCATAGAAATAGATATTAATTGTGTGAATGCGGGTGAAGGCATTAAGAAGATTTAGTTGATGAAATCCATTAGGAATGAATTCAATACTCATTTAAATTAATACAATGAAATGAAATAGTCTTTAACCATTTTGAATCAAGACTTTTGAGAGAGAGAGAGAGAGAGAGACAGAGAGACAGAGAGAGAGAGAGAGACAGAGAGAGAGAGAGAGAGAGACAGAGAGACAGAGAGAGACAGAGAGAGACAGAGACAGAGAGAGAGAGAGAGAGAGAGAGAGAGAGAGAGAGAGAGACAGAGACAGAGAGAGAGAGAGAGATTCATTATTTAATCATGATCAATATAAAATATTTTAATGACCATACTAATAAAGTATGTGTAATACATAGCTTGGCAATGTGAACCACATATGTATTGAATAGACACTATTATGTTAACATTGTGGAAATAGATATTAATCATGTGAATGCAGGTGAAGGCATTGAGAAGCTTTAGTTGATGAAATCCATTGGGAATGAATTCAAAACTCAATCTAATTAATACAATGAAATGAAATAGTCTTTAGCCATTTCGAATCAAGAGTTTTGGAAGAATTTTGATGTCCATAGCATATATATCAAATAGAGGCTATTTCAAAATAGAAGAGGAAGAAAAAGAAGAAATATATTATATAAATTTGAAACATCATTTCTCACTGAATTTTGAGACAAAAGGATTGCAAATTGGAATGATTTATTTTGGGAGACCTGTTCAATGAATTCAAAAGTATTTTTCAGCTATAGAAGCTTAGTTTAGCAAGCTCAAACCAGGTTACATTTTGAATGACCTTTGAATATATTGAAATTACAAAGATGTTAAGTTGAAAGAATAATTTATTGAAAGAAAAGCTTCCATGAATAGATTTAATAGCTTGTATAAGCTTATAAATTGCAGTTATTCTTAAATTTATTAAGATGTTAATTGTTTTAAGAAGGAAGCATAAGCTTGGTGCTATAATTCAAGGCTAACATAGAAAAAATTTTGTGTCTAATTAAGTCTTTGTTTGGGGGTAATCTAGTAAGAGAAGTAGCAAAATTTCAATGAAATTGTTATACTTAAAATATTGTATGAACTATCTACAACCTGAGTTGGTCTAGTGGTGGAGAATTTGTGCTCTTGAAAAAGTGGTCACAAGTTCAAATCCCAATGGGGGTAGGGTATGTACATCTCATAGGCTTTGACCTATTGCTGAGAAAAAAAAATACAGTATGAAGTTCTCCATTCTACAATCTAAAAATATATGAAGAAAATATGTTTCCTAAGAAACCCTTGAAGGATTAAAGCTTGATGAAAATAACTAAACCTTTTTCATTTAATATGCTTAGCATTTAGGTAAATGTTGTTGGTAGCCTAAACAAGCTGAAATATTCATAAGAGAGGAAACAATAGCTGAAACTGAGCTCTATATCCATTTTTATCAGCATGTGTAAAGAAATAAAAAAGTTTAATAATATTAAGCTCTTTGTTGTTAAGAGCAATTATAGGATAGAGATAGATTATAATATCTTCTTTAAACTAATTTATATGTTCTTGTACACTATGTTGGAATTTTCATAAAGATTGCATTAATGATATGTTATGTTGTCATTGATGTCAATTAATTGGTAATGATATTGTTGATATTGTTGTAATATTGTTTTGTAACCAGTAGGAAGAGCTAAGTGAAGGAAATTGTAAGAGGTATGTAAGTCTATAGAGTGAATCAGTATTGCTATATACTGGAGAGTTCAATCGATAACTAGTAAACCAAACCTGTTGTTTTCATAAACCCTAACCGATTAAGTTTAGTGAATTGGTTATATTGGTTTATAATCTGATGATGAGCGGTAATGATTATGACACGTATGATTATTGTATGAAGAGAATTTCAAGTGATTTCAGTGTGCTGATGTAACGGTTTTTGTCTAGGGAATGAACAAGTATGGTGCATATAATGCAAAGCGCGTGATGAGCTACTAAGTTCGATGAAGCAGTGATCAAGGAGCAATTGAGGTTTTCTTGATTGATGTGTGGAGATTGCTATGTAATCTAACGGTCATACTTGAACTGACTTGTTTGTAATCTCTATGAGAATTAGACTTTTGTTGTGTTACCGACCTAATTGATTTGTTTATAAGATCGATGAGTTGTTTAGTTTCAATGTTGGCAAAGATCAGTTGAGTGTGTGGTTGCCAAACCAAATGATGTATCTGCAGTTTGAGTAAAAGAAGATAGGAGCATGAAAAGGATCTGATCAAGCAAGTGTAGTGCTACTTGAATAGATCAACAAACTCCTGTTGTTTTCTAACAATTACAACAGAATTGAAATCCCCTAATTGGGTAAGATCTAACAAGCTTGGTGCTATTGAAATCCTCTAACAAGGTGATCCATTAGCTTGGATTTTCAAATCCTCTATCGAGGTTACTCCTTATAGGGTATTGCTTCTAACAAGGCATTGTTGTCAATCCCTTAACCATGTCATCCCTAACAGGATCTATTCTTAACAAAACTTTTGTAAATTTTTAACAGGATAGGCTCCTAATAGGCCAAACTTCAGAAGAGTTCAAATAGTTATCTTATTAGTCTCATCTCATTGTGGTTTTTCCCATTTGGGTTTCCATGTCAAAAAATATTGTGTTAAGTGGTGAATGTTTTTGTGGTTATGTTCTTATGGTTGATTTTCTTAACTACTTAACTACTTTGATAAGTCATGATAACCGGAAGCAATGAGAAATGTTTTACTAATATATGAAAAAGTATTTAGATGTTTATGAGTTTGAAGTTGTTTATTATAGATTTTTGGTAAAAGTCAACTAGTTTATCTTATGAGTTTTTATCTTAACAGTGATATTACATTGATAGTTTACTTTAAGAGATTGATTTTGAGATTGGTGAAGTTAGTATCAGTTTTTCTATCTACTGATTCACCCCCCCTCTCAATGGTTGACCGGATACTTATTATTTCATCATACCATCAATTGGTATCAAAGCATATTAGGTCCTCTGAGGTCTGAAGTTTAATAGAGACAACTATAGGATATGGAGTGACAAAATAAAAATTTATATCAAGAGTCTGGAAAGCCAGTACTGGGAACATGTTAATACTCAATATGCTGCACCTACTAGGATTATGACCAATGATCAGATTAAAGAGTAAAAAGAAAAATATCAAGCATTAGAGGCCATTATCAGTTCTTTGTGTGATGTAGAATATGTAGATGTTCATGGTCTAGAGACTACATATGAGATATGTAAAAAAATTGAAGAGATTTATAGCAATGATGAACATGTTAAGATTGCTAAAGAAGAGAGTCTAAGAGTAAATTTTGATGACATGCAGATCGCTAAAGGTTAGAATATCCAGCAGTATGGTCAAAGGATAAAAGAGATAGTGAAATTAAGAGTGCAAGAGGTAAAGAGGAAGATGCAATAGTGATCAGTAAGGTACTGAGAACCCTGCTATCGGTCTATGATATCCGAGTTGCAACCATTCAGGAGCTAAAGTCTATTGACAAAACTAAGGTAACCCTTGACTCCATCATTGGAAAGCTTAATGCTTTTGAATTAAATGGTTATGATTGTAGTGTATAGAAATCTAAGTCTGCATTTAGAGCTTTAGTTTCTAACGCATCTATGAGAGAAAGTAGAGATGCCAGTCACAGTCATGAATCCAGATCCAGTAGTGAAGCTGACGATGAAGACAATTTAGTTGATCTTGAAGAATTATTGGCCAAGCGGTTACCCAGAGGAAATGGTAAATATAGAGGTAAATTACCTTTGAAATGTTTTTCATGCAACAAGATTTGGCACATAGCTGCTAACTATCCTAATGGTCATAATGAGCACAAATGAGAGAGATTCAAGAAGTATAAGGGTAAACGGAAAAGAGATTGTCTTATTGTTGTTGATGGTGGTATCACTAGTGAGGAATCTGATGGTGATGATAATGAAAATATTGTGTTTGTAGCCATTAAAGAAGAAATATCAGACCAGAAGGCATTAGTATCTAGGAAGGATAACTTTGGTGATTGGATCATTGATAGTGGTTGTTCATATCACATGACCGATGATCGGAGAAAATTTGTTTCTTTGAAGGAATTTGATGGCAGAGTTGTAAGATTTGGTAATGACTCACCCTGCATGGTTAAAGGCAAGGGAACTATTTTTCTTAATGGAAAGAGTAGTGCAGATGATATCTACTAGGTTGAAGGTTTACAGAACAATCTTTTAAGTGTGGCACAACTCAATGACAAAGGATACCCATTGGAATTTAACAATGGTATGTGCAAAATCTATGGTAGCAAAGGTGAACTAATTGCAACCGAGAAGCAAACTAAAGGTAACCTATTTCACCTTAATCCTAAAGTCAGCAATTGTTTAATTGCAAAGATAGATAATAGTTGGCTTCGGCATAGGCGATTTTGTCATACAAACTTTGATACCATTGTTAAAGTGAGTAAGTCCAAGACAATGAGAGGTTTTCCTCAGTTGGACAAATTGGTTAATGCTATATGTAAGGAATATCAATTGGGAAAGATGACATCCTCAACTTTCAAGAGCAAATCATTTTCAGCAAAACATCTATTAGATTTGGTTCATATAGATCTTTGTGGACCAATAAGGACAAAAAGTATTCAAGGTGACAGATATTTTATGATATTCATTGATGATTGCTCAAGGATGATGTGGGTCACATTCTTGAACGATACGATTGATGCTTATGTAAGTTCAAGGCATTCAGGGCCTTAGCTGAGACGAAGAGCATTAAGAAGATAAAGTGTCTGAGGATAAATCAAGGTGGTGAATTTACTTTTGAGGAATTCACTAGGTATTGTGAGGAAAATAGTATCAAATGACAAATTTCTGCACCAAGGACACCACAATAGAATGGTATTGTAGAGAGAAACAACCGGTCAATTGTTGAAGCTTCTAGGATGATGTTGATACAAGGAGGTGTAGCCAATTTTTTTTGCAAACAAGCTGTCAGCACAACTATCTACACTATGAACCAAATTCTAGTAAAAAGAGGTAAGGACAAGACTCCTTATGAATAATGGTATGGAAGATCACCTGATGTTAGTTATTTCAAAATATTTGGAAGCAAATGTTTTATTAAGAGAGGTGATTATATTAGCAAATTTGAAGCTAAAAGTGATGAAGGCATATTTCTTGGTTATTCTGATAAGAGTAAGGCCTACAAGTGTTTTAACAACCAGACACAGAGAATTATTGAGAGTGTCAATGTTCTAGTGGATGAATACCCTGAAGTCTCAGAGGAAACTGGTTTGGAGAAAAAGGATGAAGATCCTTGCATTTTGTTTTTGGAACCAGAAACTATGAAATCGGTAAAGCAAATACTGATGTACCAGTTCAATTGGAACAGATAAATTCATAAGAAGATGATGATAATGAAGAAGATGAAGCTGATGATAATGATCATGTTATTCCATGATATGTGAGACTCAATCACAATCCTGAATAGATTATTGGGGATAAGGATGCTGGAATACTATCCAGAAGAAGAATCAAAGACAATTCCTACATGATCTCCATTATTGAACCAAGAACTTAGATCACTGGGTTAAATCTATTTGGTGATGCTCATTGGGTTAAAGCTATGGAGGAGGAATTAGATCAAAATGAGAAGAGCAACACATGGAACCTAGTACCCTGACCGGTAAATAAAAATGTAATAGGTACTAAGTGGGTATTCAGGAACAAGTTGAATGAAGATGGTGTTGTAGTTCGCAACAAAGCTAGGTTGGTTTGAAAAGGTTATGCACAAGAGGAAGGAGAAGATTATGGTGAGACCTTAGCACTAGTGGCAAGACTGGACAGTGTTAGAACTTTACTTGCATTTGCATCACATAAGAAATTCAAGGTATAATAGATGGATGCTAAGTAAGCATTTTTGAATGGAATACTAGAAGAAGAAGTATACATTCAACAACGACATGGGTTTGCTTTGATTGATGAGAAAGACATGGTATGAAGGTTGCATAAGGCTTTATATGATGAAGATAGGCTTTTTGAGAACCAATCAAAATAACAACATATATCAAAAATTTGAAAGAGATAAAATACTAGTCAGCAAAGTATTTGTAGATGATATCATATTTGGAGGTAATGATGAAATGAGCAATGATTTTGTAGATGAAATGAAAAATGAGTTTGAAATGTCTCTAGTGGGAGAAATAAAAATTTTCATTGGGTTGCAAATACAACAAATGAAGAATAGTATTTTCATCACATGGTCGAAGTATGTGAAAGCAGTCTTGAAGACATTTGGCATGAGTGAATATAAATGAATTGGGACACTAATGGTTATAGGTTGTAAGTTGTCTAAGGAAGATGAATCCACGTCTATTGATGAGAAGGACTACAGGTCAATGATTAGAAAATTACACTATGTTGTTCACAGTAGACCGGATATAGCTCATGCAATTGACATAGTTGCTAGATTCCAGAAGAATCCTAAGGAAACACATTTGATACCAACCAAGAGGCTCTTTTGATATTTGAAAGGTATTGTTGACTATGGATTATGGTATCCATATGGAGGAAACTTTGACTTGAAGGTGTACATAGATGCAGATTGGGCAAGAAATGTTGATGATAGGAAAAGAACAACCGATGGAGCATTTTTTCTTGGACGAAGACTTGTTACATGGAATAGTAAAAAGTAGAGTTATACTTCACAATCTATTGTTGAAGCTTAGTATATTGAAGCTTTCATGAATTGTACTTAGGCTATCTAGATGAGGCACATTTTTTAAGGTTTTAAGATGAAGATTTCAGAATGTATAATGGTCTTATGTGATAATACAAGTGCCATAAATATTTCCAAGAACCATGTTTTGCATGCACGAACCAAGCATATTGAATTGAAGTATAATTTCTTAAGAGAAAAAGTGCAGAGTAAAGATGTGATCTTGGACCATGTTTCTACCAAGGAGAACCTTGCAGATATATTTACTAAACCTCTACCTAAGACTACTTTTCAATATCTTAGAAGTCAGCTAGGGGTTGTACCCCTTCACGAGGTCAGTTGAGCATGATGTAGATTAAACTAGTCCCAGAGCTACTTGTAGAATTTTACAAAAGGATTGGTGTAGAAGTTGAAGTTATTCCATGGGGGGAGCATCAAGTTATAGGTTGTTGATGCTGCACAGTGAAATTTGACATTACATGTTTTACTTTCAATTTGGCATTACTGTCAAAGGGGGAGAAGAAATATGTGATTATGGGGAGAAGAACCAATGACAAGATGAAGACATGGAGAGCATGGTGAATACCTAGTAATGTAAACCATGATTCCTATTCACAATCACAACAACAATCAATGGTATTGATATTTGTATTTCCATCAATGCCAAAGGGGGAGATTGTTGGAAGTTGCATGAAGATTGCATTAATGATATCTTATGTTGTCATTGATGTCAATTAACTCGTAATGATATTTTTGATATTATTATTAAGTTGTTTTGTAACTGGTAGGAAGAGATAAGTGAAGGAAACTATAACTGATATGTAAGTTTGTGGGAGTGAACCAATATTGCTATGTCTTGGAGAGTTGAACTGGTAATAGGTAAACCCTACCTATTGTTTTGATAAACCTTAACCAATTAAGTTTGGTAAATTGGTTATATTGGTTTATAATCTGATGATGAGCGGTAATGATTATGACACATATGATTATTTTATGAAGACAATTTCAAGTGATTTTGGCGCGTTGATGTAATAGGTTTTGTCTAGTGAATGAGCAAGTATACTGCATATAATGCAAAGGATGTGATGAGCCACTAAGTTCATTGAAGCGGTGATCAAGGAGCGGTTGAGGTTTTCTGGATTGATGTGCAAAGATTGCTATGTAATCTAATTGTCATACTTGAACCAACTTGTTTGTAATCTCTATGAGAATTATATGTTTGTTTTTTTACCGACCTAATTGATTTGTTTGTAAGTTTGATGAGCTGTTTTGTTTCAGTGTTGGCAAAGATCAATTGAGTGTGTGGTTTCTGAACCAGATGATGTATTTGCAGTTTGAGTAAAGGTGGATAGGAGCATGAAAAGGATATGATCAAGCAAGTGTAGTGCTATTCAAACAAATCAGTAAACTCCTATTGTTTTCTAACAATTACAAAAAAATTGAAATCATGTAACTTGGTAAGCTCTAACAAGCTTGGTGCTATTGAAATCCTCTAACAAGGTGATCCATTAGCTTGGATTTTCAATTGCTCTACCGAGGTTACTCCTTACAGGGTATTGCTTCTAACAAGGCATTGTAGTCAATCCCTTAACCGGGTGGTCCCTAATAGGATCTGTTCTTAACAAGACTTTTGTAAAGTTTTAACAGGCTAGGCTTCTCTCACTGTGGTTTTTCTCATTTGGGTTTCCACATCAAAAAATATTGTTTTGTCATGAATGTTTTTGTGGTTATGTTATTATGGTTGATTTTCTTAACTACTTAACTACTTTGATAAGTCGTGATAACCGGAAGCATTGAGAAATGAAGTTTTACTGACATATGAAAAAGAATTTGGATGTTTATGAGTTTGAAGTTGTTTACTGTTAATTTGTTGTAAAAGACAACTAGTTTATCTTATGAGTTTTTATCTTGACAGTGATATTACATTGATAGTTTTTTTTGAGAGATTGATTTTGATATTGGTGAAGTTAGTATCAATTTTTCTATCTACTGATTCACCCCTCCCACCTCTCAATAGTGTTGGCAAATGCACACTCCAATGAAAAATTTTAGGTGATTGAAGGTATTGTCATTGATGGAAACCTTGCAATCATGTGATACCGATAGACAAATACAAGCACCAACACCGGCATACAGAACACTGACACCAAAAAGGAATATTACTGACACCTTGGCCGACATGAATTTTGTGTATTTATATTTTTTAATTAATTGTAAAATCTTTTGTAAGACAACTTGGTGGATTGTAATATGACTCATATAAGTATGATAACATTGTAGATCATTTAGTGTGTGTAATGCGAAGATAATAGCAAACCTAATGTGCAAATTATTGGGATAAAGGTTTATGTATATTGCAGAGCTTAAACTGGTACTAAATTTGGCATAGCAGATGCTGATCTGAAGTAGTACAAAATATTAGATTTGTATAATCCATTTTTGTAAGTTAGTGTGACTTCTTTTGTAACTGAGCAGTGAGCTCTAGGCACTTGGCCTTCCTGCATGTGCAGGCCCCTATTGTAAACAGTAATATTCCCTTATTGGCCAGTAAGCGAATATTGTGGGTCACAAATCCCACCGAGGTTTTTCCCACACCAGGTTTCCTCATCAAAAATACTAAGTTATGGTGTGCTTTTCATGTTGTGGTTGTTGTTCTTATTTACCACATTATTTCTGGTTTACCGGTACACAGTTTTAATATGCTTTTCATGTTATAAGTTAAGTAAATTATTTTACCGATTAGATACTGATTCACCCCCTCCTCTTAGTATCTTTGGGAATCCTAACAATTGGTATTAGAGCCTGGTCCTCTATTTTCAAAAGCCTAATAGCTTGAGGAAGATCTTGACATCGGTAGAGATGGAAAACCTAAGGAAGCAATTGGAAACAACTCTTACAGACTATGACATGGAAAAGATGAAAAATATCAAACTTGAAGATGATCTGAAGGCTGCATAGGATATTATTCAAGGACTTCAAGAAAATATTACTATTGCAAGGAATAAGAGAAGAGAACTTTGTGAAAAGATGCAAAATGATAATGATGATAAAGAAACTCTTAATGATCTAGTGAACAAACAGAGACAAGAAAACAATACAATGAAGAATGAGATGCAAGATATGACTATGAGATTTTGTAAAGAAATTGAAGATAGAAAGAAGAATGAATATGACTTGGTTAGAAGACTAAATGATGCTGGAAATTAAAACACAAGACTTAGTCATGAAAATGATAGGTTGAAGACAGATTTGATGCATACACAAAATGACACAAATGAACTCATGAGACAAAAATGAATCTTGGAGAGAGAACTGGCTGCTGCAAATCAACACAAGGAGAAATTCAAGAAAAGCTAAGAAGAACTTGATGACATGCTGAAGAACCAGAAACCAAATGGTGAAACAAATGGCCTTGGCTTTGAAGTTGGCAAAAGCTCCGGTACTGCAAACAATCATGATCATAGTAAACTAGTAAGACAACCTAATGCTTACAAATTTAATGGGAAATGCTTTAACTGTAACAAGTATGGTCATAAAGAAAATCAGTGTAGATCTAGAAACTATCAGAACACTAATAAACCCACTGGTCAATGTTCTAAGTGCAACAAAATTGGTCATAATTCAGAAAATTGCAGAATGTATGTAAGATGTTATGTTTGTGGAAGATTTGGACACTTATCTAATCAATGCAAAACAAAAATGGGCATAGGATATGGGAAATCTATTTAGAAAAATAATGTGACTTGTTATGCTTGTAACAAAATTGGACATATTGCAAAATTTTGTAGAAGTAAGGCATCACTGGCAAATAATAAAGGTCCTAGCTTGAAAGGTAAAGAAAAGGTTGAAGAGGTAAAGAAAGAATTCTCAAAACAATGGATCAGAAAGTCAGATCAAAATGTTGATGGGAATACCCCTCCACCAACAGAACAGAGTAACACTCCACCGACAAGAGACTCCTCATCTAACTGAAGGAAAACCCTTTGGGGGTTTAGCAACAGATTGAAAAAACATGCTATTATACCCTCGGTTGATGGTAATAAGTTGAATTATGTCTATATTGACAGATGAGTTAAGTTATGACTTAATCGACAATCATTAAATGCGGTAGTTGGAGAAAATAATATTATAAATCAAGTGTTTTGGCTCCTTTTTCATTCATTGAGCATTCAAATCTTCGAGAGCGCAAAAATTCCCGAGCAAAGGCATCCTTAGCAAAAAAGTGAAGTAGTTCATCCAAGCACTCATCCCTAAGGCAGATTGAGGTATTTATAATCATGGCATCATCCTCTACTCCTGAATTTATTGCAAACCCTACTATGATTGAGGTTATCAAGTTCTCTAGACCCGTATTCAAGCTTGTCCCCAAAATTGTGAAGAAAGAAGATACCATAGGTGCATTCTCTAAAATACCTAAGGGAGTAGTCTATGCTGAAGATCCTAGAATATACATACATTATCATATAGAGGAATTAGGTGATGATGAGATCAAGAACATGTATAGGACTATGATTTGTGATGTAGATGGTAATGTCAAGCCGAAACACAAGATAGTAGAAACCCTAGGCTTTGTGGATATTATTAGCTTTCCTGATTTTCCTGAAGTTGTAATAAGAATAGTTCTAAGAAAAGTCCATGGAAAATTCTTTTGGTTGGATTCTATCCATAAGATCACCAAAGAAGTGGTTAAGGCAGTAACAGGGTTACCTTCCACTGGTAGCAGGCTTGACAGAACAAAAAAGGTCTCAAATGACATAGTGATGAAACTAACCGACGCAACCTTTGACAAAAGATCCCTAAGGGTAAATGATGTGAAGGACATCAATGTCAGATTTGTTAGTATGATTTTAGGCTACAAGGCTACACATGCAAATAGGTTGAACTTAGTTTCTAGCCTATGTATCAAAAGTGCATATGACATGGCAAATGATAATGCTAGAATAGATGTGCGTGAATGGCTCAAAGATGAATTGATAGACAATCTAAAGAAGATTAAAGGAGATAAGAAAGGAACCTTTAGATTTAGAAATTTGCTTGTATGCTTAATGTTGTACATTGCTAAGCAAGTACCTAGTATTGGTAGGAGAGATTTTGGCTTTGGTATACCAGTAGGAAAGCAACTATTGGATTTACTGAACAACATGGGAGAAGACAGAGAGAAAAACATAAATGAACATTTTCAAGCATTGAAGGCTCGAATGAAAACTAGAATAAGATTGTCACGGGCAATTGTGGACAAATATCAGAAGGAAATATGTTTTGTAATCAAGAAAGATGAAATCTGGATGGAGGTAGTTGTCCCTAGAACTATCTGGGTAACTGAAATGGGGTATGAAACAGTTGACAACATCATAGAAACTTATGCAAAAGCCCTCCTTGAAGCACCAAAGGAACCCTATGAAAAAGTCTTTGGAAATGCAGAAACAATTGAGAGTGGAATTCAATCTAGGAAAAGAGTTAAGAAAGTTGAACAAATAGTGAGAAAAGGCACTAGACAAGCAAAGGCAATTAAGGGAGATGTATTGAAGCAAACTGGTATAAAAGAAAGTGAGTTGAAAGGACTTCAACTGGAAGCTCATCTTTCACTGGTTGGAACTTCTTCTGAGAGTGATATACTGGCAGTATTCAAAATGGTAGAAAGAAAAAGAAAACCCTCACCGGCACCCGCACCTACACCCAAGAAAACCAAACAAAAGCAATAGGTAGTTAGGCCTCCTATTAAGAAAATGACTCCAAAGAAGAAGAAGATAAAACAAGATATTGCTCCACTAGATAAACTTCTTAGTGAAATAACAGAGGATGGAAAGTTGAAAAACATTAGCAAACTGGACAACACACTTTCTGCTGATGACAGAGAGAGCATTGAAAATAGTGTAATTTTACACTTAGATATTTACAAGAAATTTTAGATGGAAATTGTTGATGAGATACCCAATGAGTTGTATAGAAGACTAAAAGCCATAAGGGTAGCCATTGTTGAGCTGGATAAGAAAATAAAAATTGAAAAATTACTTGCAGTGCATCTAGTTAACTCACCTGATGAAATAGACCAATTAATCAGTGAGGCTAACCAGATAGTGTTTTCAACCGCTCACCAGCATGTAGCACTGATGGCAGGTAGAGTGAATAAAGTCTCTGAAGAAACAACAGATGCATGGGACATATTCTTTGTAGAAAAAGAGAAATAGGAAGAACTCAGAAGACCTAAGACCATTAGGGTATACCGAAAGGACAAGGATAAGGGGAAAGGTAAGGTAGGTGGTCCTCCAAGTCTTAAAATAACTGATAATGTACCCCCACCTCTTTCTGATACTCCACCGTCACATACTGCTGATAGTCAACTGGTCACAGAGAGTATAGAGACTCCTCTAGAGGATACAAATCCTAAGTCAGAGATACTATACATTATGAATATAGACACCCAAGAGGTGAATATTGTGGTAGACAAAGAGACCATTGAGGATAAGAAGAAAGATGTGAATACTGAGTCACTAACTGTAGATGCTGAGGTTGAGGTCAATGATACTATAAATATAAACATAGAAAAACCTATTCAGACAGAGCAACCGATAGAGGAAACCACTGGTAAACCATTAGAAGAACCGATAGATAAAATTGGAAAACAATCAGGAGAACCGGCAATAGATAGTGCAGAGGTACAAACTGAGAAACCAGAAGTGCACACAGAGACTACATATGAGAAACTGGCAGTTGAGAGCTCAGAGAAACCTTCTAAGACATAGATGGAGAAACCAGAATAGAAACAGGTTGAGACATAGGTTTAGACCGAGACAGTGCCACCAACAAAAACTGAAAAGCCTAAACCTTTTCTAATAGAAATGCAAACACAGACTGACCCACTAGAGGTCGAAACAAGCAAGGTTATTACTACAACTGGTAGCATGGAAATTGTGAAAATAGTTGGGTAGACATCTGGTACTTCAATGACAAAATATCAGCCTAGAAATGTGACAGAGGTCTTACTGGATTCAATAAAGAAGATCACAAAGTGTAATGCTCAAGCCTATAAGGCTATTGATGACACAATTCCTATTCTTAGATTGATAGCAAAGCACAAGATGAGATTAATAGTATTGCTGACAATCTAATAGGCACATAAGATTCATTTTTGGAGATAGAAAAGAAAATTGTAGATCTTGAATAGAAAATAGAGAAGTTAGAAAAGAATAAAGAGAAAATTAAGCATAAGGCAAAGAGCTTAAAAAGCAAACTAGGTCCTAAACTAGATTAACTCATTTCTTTGAGAAAAGAAATTTTTGAGGCTCTGGTTCTCGGACTCAAGACACTGGAAGAGAAAATGCACATACTCACTAGTACAGCTCAGAGAACAGAAGTGGGATTAACATATAGCAAAAGATTCAGTGATAGTTTAAATCAGGTACTGGCAGACCTTTTTCAGCTTGTAACCCACCAGTTACAAGGATACAGGCAGGACCCACACTCCACTAATAGTGAATGACAACCTTTATCATTGATGTCAAAGGGGGAGTAGTGGAGATGAGAAAAATGGTCAGAAGAAAGGACATCATTTGCTCAGGGGGAGCACTCAATTTTGAGCATATAGTTTTGGTAAGATAATTTTGGCAAACCATTTTTGGATATACATTTCTGGATTTTTCTCATGAGTGTTGCCATCAATGCCAAAGGGGGAGATTGTTGGCAAATGCATACTCCAATGAGAAATTGTAGGTGATTGAAGGTATTGTCATTTATGGAAACCTTGCAATCATGTGATACCAGTAGATAGATATAGGCACCGACACCAGCATACATAACACCGACATCAAAAAGGAAGATTACCAACACCCTGGCTGACAGGAATTTTGTTTATTTATATTTTGTAATTAATTGTAAAATATTTTGTAAGCCAACTTGGTGGATTGTAATATGACTCATATAAGTATGAGATCATTGTAGATCATTTAGTGTATGTAATGCAAAGATAATAGAAAACCTAATGTGTGAATTATTGGGATAAAGGTTTATGTATATTGCAGAGCTTAAACCAGTACTGAATCTGGCATAGCAGATGCTGATCTAAAGTAGTACAAGATATTGGATTTGTATAATCCATTTTTGAAAGTCAGTGTGACTTCTTTTGTAACTGAGCAGTGAGCTCTAGGCACTTGGCCTTCCTGCATGTGCAAGACCCTATTGTAAATAGTAATATTCCCTTATTGGCCAGTAGGCGAATATTGTGGGTCACAAATCCCACCTTGGTTTTTCCCACACCGTGTTTCCTCATCAAAAATACTATGTTATGGTGTTCTTTTCATGTTGTGGTTGTTGTTCTTATTTGCTGCATTATTTTTGGTTTACCGGTACACATTTTTAATATGCTTTTCATGTTATAAGTAACTTCTTTTACTGGTCAGATACTGATTCACCACCCCCCTCTCATTATCTTTAGGAATCCTAACAAATAGTTGACCGGATACTTATTATTTCATCATACCATCAATTGGTATCAAAGCATATCAGGTCCTCTAAGTTCTAAGCCTAACAGCTTGAGGTAAAGATCTTGCAAATCTTGATGAAGAAGGAAGGTCCGAAGTTTAATAGAGAGAACTATAGGATATGTAGTGACAAAATAAAAATTTATATCAAGAGTTTGGAAAGCTAGTACTAGGAAGATTTTAATACTCAATATGTTGCACCTACTAGGATTATGACCAATGATCAGAAGAAAGAGAAACAAGAAAAACATCAAGCATTAAAGGCCATTATCAGTTCTTTGTCTGATGCAGAATATGTAGCTGTTCATGGTATAGATACTCCATATGAGATATGTAAAAAACTTGAAGAGATTTATAGAAATGATGAACATGTTAAGATTTCTAAAGAAGAGAGTCTAAGAGTAAAGTTTGATGACATGCGGATGGCTGAAGGTAAGAATATCCAATAGTATGGTCAAAGGATAAAAGAGATAGTCAATGAAATTAAGAGTGCAGGAGGTAAAGTGGAAGATTCCATAGTGTTCAGTAAGGTATTGAGAACCTTGCTATCGGTCTATGCTATCCAAGTTGCAGCCATTCAGGAGATAAAGTCTATTGACAAAACTAAGGTAACCCTTGACTCCATCATTGGAAAGCTTAATGCTTTTGAATTAAATGGTTATGATTGTAGTGTAAAGAAATCTGAGTCTACATTTAGATCTTTAGTTTCTAACGCATCTATGAGAAAAAGTAGAGATGCTAGTCACAGTCATGAATCCAGATCCAGTACAGAAGCTGATGATGAAGACAATTTAGTTGAGCTTGAAGCATTGTTGGCCAAGTGGTTTTCTAGAGGAACTGGTAAATATAGAGGTAAATTATCTTTGAAATCTTTTGCATGCAACAAGATTGGGCACATAGCTACTAACTATCCTAATGGTGATAATGAGCACAAACGAGAGAAATTCAAGAAGTATAAGGGTAAAGGCTAAATATATTGTCTTATTGTTGTTGATGGTGGTATCACTGGTGAGGAATTTGATGGTGATGCTAATGAAGATATTGTGTTTGTAGCCATTAAAGAAGAAGTATAAGACCAAAAGACATTAGTATCCAGGATGGATAACTCTGATGATTGGATCATTGATAGTGGTTGTTCATATCACATGACCGGTGATCAGAGCAAATTTCTTTCTTTGAAGGAATTTGATGGCAAAGTTGTAAGATTCGGTAATGACTCACCCTGCATGGTTGAAGGAAAGGGATCTATTTCTCTTAATGGAAAGAGAAGTGTAGATGATGTCTACTTGGTTGAAGGTTTAAAGAGAAATCTTTTGAGTGTGGCACAACTCAATGATAGAGGATGCCCATTGGAGTTTAAAAATGGTATGTGCAAAATCTATGGCAGCAAAGGTGAACTGATTGAAACTGAGAAGAAAACTAAAGGTAACCTGTTTCACCTCAATCCTAAAGTCAGAAACTATTTAATTGCAAACATAGATGATAATTGGATTTGGCATAGGATATTTTGTCATATAAACTTTGATAACATTGTTAAAGTGAGCAAGTCGGGGACAATGAGAGGTTTGCCTTAGTTGGACAAAATGGTTAATGCTCTATGTAAGGAATATCAGTTGGGAAAGATGGCATCCTCAACTTTCAAGAGAAAATCCTTTTCAACAGAAAATTCTGTTAGATTTGGTTCATACAGATCTTTGTGGACCAATAAGGACAAAAAATATTCAAGGTGACAAATATTTTATGATCTTCATTTATGATTGCTCAAGGATGATGCGGGTCATATTCTTGAAGGATAAGACTAAAAATTTTAGTAAGTTCAAGGCATTCAGGGCCTTAGCTGAGGAAGAGAGCATTAAGAAGATAAAGTGTCTAAGGACAGATCAAGGCAGTGAATTTACTTTTGAGGAATTCACTAGGTATTGTGAAGAAAATGGTATCAAACGACAACTTTCTGCACCAAGGACACCACAACAGAATGGTATTGCAGAGAGAAACAACCGATTAGTTGTTGAAGCTGCTAGGATGATGTTGATACAAGGAGTTGTAGAAAAAAGTTTTTTGGAGAGAAGCTATCAGCACAACTGTCTACACTATGAACCAGATTCTAGTAAAAAGAGGTAAGGACAAGACTCCTTATGAATACTGGTATGGAAGGTCACTCGTTGTTAGTTATTTCAAGACATTTGGAAGCAAATTTTTTATTAACAAAGGTGATTATATTAGAAGATTTGAAGCTAAAAGTGATGAAGGCATATTTCTTGGTTATTCCACCAAGAGTAAGGCCTACAAGTGTTTTAACATCCAGACATAGAGAATTATTCAGAGTATTGTTGTTTGAGTAGATGAATATCCTGAAGTCTTGGAGGAAACTGGTTTGGTGAAAAAGGATGAAGATCCTTGCATTTTGTTTTTGGAACCAGAAACTATGAAATCTGAAATCGGTAAAGCAAATACTGATGTACTAGTTCAACTGAAACAGATAAATTTAGAAGAAGATGATGATAATTAAGAAGATGAACCTAAAGATAATGATCATGTTATTCCAAGATATGTGACAGTCAATCACAATCCTGAATAGATTATTGGGGATAAGGATGCTGGACTACTAACTAGAATAAGAATCGAAGAGAATTCCTGCATGATCTCCACTATTGAACCAAGAACTACTAAGGAAGCATTTGGTGATGATCGTTGGGTTCAAGCTATGGAGGAGGAATTAGATCAAATTGAGAAGAGCAACACATGGAACCTAGTACCCCAAACGGTAAATAAAAATGTAATAGGTACTAAGTGGGTATTCAGGAACAAGTTGAATGAAGATGGTGTTATAGTTCTCAAAAAAGCTAGGTTAGTTTGAAAAGGTTATGCACAAGAGGAAGGAGAAGATAATGGTGAGACTTTTGCACTAGTGGCAAGACTGGAAGGTGTTAGAACTTTACTTGAATTTGTAGCACATAAGCAATTCAAGGTATACCAGATGGATGGTAAGTCAACATTTTTGAATGGAATACTAGAAGAAGAAGTATACATTGAACAACCAGATGGTTTTTCTTTGACTGATGAGAAATAAATGGTATGCAGATTGCATAAGGCTTTATATGGATTAAAGAAGACACCAAGAGCATGGTTTGAAAGGATTCATACACATATGATGAAGATAGGCTTTTTGAGAACCAATGAAGATAGCAACATATATCTCAAATCTGAAGGAGATAAAATATTGGTTAGCGAAGTATTTATAGATGATATCATATTTGGAGGTAATGATGACATGAGCAATGATTTTGCAGATGAAATGAACAATGAGTTTGAAATGTCTCTAGTGGGAGAAATAAATTTTTTCATAGGGTTGCAAATAAAACAAATGAAGAATGGTATTTTCATCACACAGTCTAAGTATGTGAAAGAGGTCTTGAAGATATTTGGCATGAGTGACTATAAACCAATTGGGACAGCAATGGTTACAGGTTGTAAGTTATATGAGGAAGATGAATCCACGTCTATCGATGAGAAAGAATACAGGTAAATGATTGGAAAATTGCACTATGTTGTTCACAATAGATCGAATATAGCTCATGCAATTGGCATAGTTGCTAGATTCCAGAAGAATCCTAAGGAAACACATTTGATACCCACCAAGAGGATCTTTTGATATTTGAAAGGTACTATTGACTATGGATTGTGGTATCCATATGTAGAAAACTTTGACTTGAAGGTGTACATAGATGCAGATTGGGAAAGAAATGTTGATGACAAGAAAAGCACAACCGATGGAGCATTTTTTCTTGGAGGAAGACTTGTTACATGGAGTAGTAAAAAGCAGAGTTATACCTCACAATCTACTATTGAAGCTGAGTATGTTGCAACTTTCATGAATTGTACTCAGGCTATCTAGATGAGGCACATTTTGGAAGGTTTTAAGATGAAGATTTCAAAACCTATAAAGGTTCTATGTGATAATACAAGTGCCATAAATATTTCCAAGAACCCTATTTTGCACGCATGAACTAAGCATATTAAATTGAAGTATCATTTATTAAGGTAAAAAGTGCAAAGTAAATATGTGATCTTGGAGCATGTTTCTACCAAGGAGTAGCTCGCAGATATCTTTAATAAATCTCTGCCTAAGACTACTTTTCAAGTATCTTAGAAGTTAGCTAGGGGTTGTACCCCTTCATGAGATCAGTTGAACATGATGTAGATTACATTAGTCCCAGAGCTACTTACAAAATTTTACAAAAGGATTGGTGAAGAAGTTGAAGTTATTCCATAGGGGGAGCATCAAGTTGCACGTTGTTGATGCTACATAGTGAAATTTGACATTACATGTTTTAATTTCAATTTGGCATTGCTGTCAAAGGGGGAGAAGAAATATGTGATTATGGGGAGAAGAACTAGTGACAAGCTGAAGACATAGAGAGCATGGTGGATACTTGGTAATGTAAACCAAAATTCCTATTCACAATCACAACAACAATGAATGGTATTAATATTTGTATTTCCATCAATGCCAAAGGGGGGAGATTGTTGGCATTTGCATGAAGATTGCATTAATGATATGTTATGTTGTCATTGATGTCAATTAACTGGTAATGATATTGTTGATATTGTTGTAACATTGTTTTGTAACCGGTAGGAAGAGATAAGTAAAGGAAACTGTAATTGGTATGTAAGTTTTTGGAGTGAACCGATATTGCTATGTATTGGAGAGTTGAACTGGTAACCGGTAAACCCTACCTATTGTTTTGATAAACCCTAATCGATTAGGTTTGGTAAATTGGTTATATTAGTTTATAATTTGATGATGAGCGGTAATGATTATGACACATATGGTTATTGTATGAAGACAATTTCAAGTGATTTTGGTGCGTTGATGTAATGGGTTTTGTCTATGGAATGAGCTAGTATATTGCATATAATGCAAAGCATGTGATGAGCTACTAAGTTCGATGAAGTAGTGATCAAGGAGCAGTTGAGGTTTTCTTGATTGATGTGCAAAGATTGCTATGTAATCTAATTGTCATACTTGAACCAACTTGCTTGTAATCTCTATAAGAATTAGACTTTTGTTGTGTTACCAACCTAATTGATTTTTTTATAACGTCAATGAGTTATTTAGTTTCAATGTTGGAAAAGATCAGTTGAGTGTGTGGTTGCTGAACCGGATGATGTATCTGCAATTTGAGTAAAGGAAGATAGCAGCATGAAAAGGATCTGATCAAGCAAGTGTAGTGCTATTCAAATAGCTCAGCAAACTCCTATTGTTTTCTAACAATTACAATAGAATTGAAATCCCCTAACCGGGTAATCTCTAACAAGCTTGGTGCTATTGAAATCCTCTAACAAGGTGATCCATTAGCTTGGATTTTCAAATCCTTTATCGAGGTTACTCCTTATAGGGTATTTCTTCTAACAAGGCATTATAGTGAATCCCTTAACTAGGTGGTCCCTAACAGGATCTGTTCTTAAAAGGACTTAACAAGCTAGGCTCCTTACAGGGCGAACTTTAGAAGAGTTTAGATAGTTATCTTGTGAGTCTCATCTCACCGTGGTTTTTCCCATTTGGGTTTCCACGTCAAAAAATATTATGTCAAGTGGTGAATTTTTTTGTGGTTAGGTTCTTATGGTTGATTTACTTAACTACTTAACTACTTTGATAAGTCATTATAGACAAAAGCATTGAGAAATGAATTATTACTGACATATCAAAAAGCATTTGGATGTTTATGAGTTTGAAGTTGTTTACTATTAATTTGTTGTAACAGTCAACCGATTTATCTTATGAGTTTTTATCTTGATAGTGATATTACATTGATAGTTTACTTTGAGAGATTGATTTTGAGATTGGTGAAGTTAGTATTAGTTTTTCTATCTACTGATTCACCCCCCCCTCTCAATAGTTGAATGGATACTTATTATTTCATCATACCATCAATTGGTATCAAAGAATATCAGGTCCTCTAAGGTCTAAGCCTAACAACTTGAGGTTAAGGTCTTGCAGATCTTGATGAAGAAGGAAGGTCCAAAGTTTAATAGAGAGAACTATAGGATATGGAGTGATAAAATAAAAATTTATATCAAGAGTCTGGGAAGCTAGTACTAGGAACATGTTAATACTCGATATGTTGCACTTACTGGGATTACAACTGATGATCAGAAGAAAGAGCAACAAGAAAAACATCAAGCATTATAGGCCATTATCAGTTCTTTGTCTGATGCAAAATATGTATATGTTCATGGTCTAGAAACTGCATATGAGATATGTAAATTTTTTGAAGAGATTTATATAAATGATGAACATGTTAAGATTGCTAAAGAAGAGAGTCTAAGATGAAAGTTTGATGACACTCAGATGGCTGAAGGTGAGAATATCCAACAGTATGGTCAAAGGATAAAAGAGATAGTCAATGAAATTAAGAGTGCAGGAGGTAAATTGGAAGATGCCATAGTGATCAATAAGGTACTGATGAACCCTGCTACCAGTCTATGCTATCTAAGTTGCAGCCATTTAGGAGCTAAAGTCTATTGATAAAAATAATGTAACCCTTGACTCCATCATTGGAAAGATTATTGCTTTAGAATTAAATGGTTATGATGGTAGTGTACAAAAATTTGAGTCTGCATTTAGAGCTTCCGTTGCTGACCCATCTGTCAGAAAAAGTAGAGATGCCAGTCATAGTTATGAATCCAGATCCAGCAGAGAAGCTAATAATGAAGACAGTTTAGTTGAGCTTGAAGCATTTTTTGGCCAAGAAGTTGCCTGGAGGAACTGGTAAATATAGAGGTAAATTACCTTTGAAATGTTTTGCATGCAACAAGACTGGGCACGTAGCCGCTAACTATCCTAATGGTGATAATGAGCACAAACGAGAGAAATTCAAGAAGTATAAGGGTAAAGGAAAAAGACATTGTCTTATTGTTGTTGATGGTGGTATCACTGGTGAGGAATCTAATGGTGATGCTAATGAAGATATTGTGTTTGTAGCCATTAAAGAAGAAATATCAGAAGGCATATCAGTTGGGAAAGATAGTGAGTAAGTCCAAGATAGTGAGAGGTTTGCCTCAGTTGGAGAAAACGGTTAATAATCTATGTAAGGAATATCAGTTGGGAAAGATGACATCCTCAACTTTCAAGAGAAAATCCTTTTTAGTGGAACATCTATTAGATTTGGTTCATATAGATCTTTGTGGACCAATAAGGACAAAATGTATTCAAGGTGACGAATATTTTATGATCTTCATTGATGATTGCTCATGGATGATGTCAGTCACATTCTTGAAGGATAAGATTGAAGCTTTTAGTAAGTTCAAGGTATTTAGGGCATTAGCTGAGAAGGAGAGTGGTAAGAAGATAAAGTGTCTGAGGATAGATCAAGGTGGTGAATTTACTTTTGAGGAATTCACTAGGTGTTGTGAAGAAAATGTTATCAAATGAAAATTTTTTGCACCAAGGACACCACAACATAATGGTATTGCAGAGAAAAACAACCGGTCATTTGTTGAAGTTTCTAGGATGATGTTGATAGAAGGAGGTGTAGCAATTTTTTTTGGAGAGAAGCTATCAGCACAACTGTCTACACTATGAACCAGATTCCGGTAAAAAGAGGTAAGGACAAGACTCCTTATGAATATTGGTATGGAAGATCACCTGATGTTAGTTATTTCAATATATTTGGAAGTAAATGTTTTATTAAGAGAGGTGATTATATTAGCAAATTTGAAGCTAAAAGCGATGAAGGCATATTTCTTGGTTATTCCACCAAGAGTAAGGCCTACAAGTGTTTTAACAACCAGACATAGAGAATTATTGAGAGTGCTGATGTTTGAGTGGATGAATATCCTAAAGTCTCAGAGGAAACCAGTTTGAAGAAAAAGGATGAAGATCCTTGCATTTTATTTATGGAACCAGAAACTGTGAAATCTGTAATAGGTAAAGTAAATACTGATGTACGAGTTCAACTGGAATAGATAAATTCAAAAGAATATGATTATAATGAAGAAGCTGAACCTGAAGATAATGATCATGTTATTCCAAGATATGTGAGACTCGATCACAATCCTGAATAGATTATTGGGAATAAGATTGCTGGAGTACTAACCAAAAGAAGAATCAGAGAGAATTCCTGCATGATCTCCATTATTGAACCAAGAACTTAGATCATTGGATTAAAGCTATGAAGGAGGAATTAGATCAAATTGAGAAGAATAACACATGGACCCTAGTACCCCAACCGATAAATAAAAATGTAATAGGTACTAAGTGGGTATTCAGGAACAAGTTGAATGAAGATGGTGTTGTAGTTCACAACAAAGATACGTTTGTTTGCAAAGGTTATGCACAAGAGGAAGGAGAAGATTATGGTGAAAATTTTGCACCAGTTGCAAGATTAGAAGGTGTTAGAACTTTACTTGCATTTGCAGCACATAAGAAATTCAAGGTATACCAGATGGCTGCCAAGTCAACATTTTTGAATGGAGTGCTAGAAGAAGAAGTATACATTGAGCAACCAGATGGTTTTTCTTTGACTGATGAGAAAGACATGGTATGCAGATTGCATAAGGATTTATATGGATTAAAGCAAGCACTAAGAGCATGGTATGAAAGGCTTCATACAAATATCATGAACATAGGCTTTTTGAGAACCAATGAAGATAGCAACATATACCTCAAATCTGAAGCAGATAAAATACTGGTCAGCGAAGTATTTGTCGATGATATCATATTTAGAGGTAATGATGAAATGAGCAATGATTTTGCAGATGAAATGAAAAATGAGTTTGAAATGTCTCTAGTGGGAGAAATAAATTTTTTCATAGGGTTGCAAATGAGGCAAATGAAGAATGGTATTTTCATCACATAGTCTAAGTATGTGAAAGAGGTCTTGAAAACATTTGGCAAGAGTGACTAAACAAATTGGGACACCAATGGTTACAGGTTGTAAGTTGTCTAAGGAAGATGAATCCACGTCTGTTGATAAGTAGGAATATAGGTAAATGATTGGAAAATTGCACTATGTTTTTCACAACAGATCGGATATAGCTCATGCAATTGGCATAGTTGCTAGATTCCAGAAGAATCATAAGGAAACACATTTGATACCAACCAAGAGGATCTTTTGATATTTGAAAGGTACTATTGACTATGAATTATGGTATTCATATGGAGGAAACTTTGACTTGAAGGTGTACATAGATGCAGATTGGGCAGGAAATGTTGATGATAGGAAAAGAACAACCGATGGAGCATTTTTCTTGGAGGAAGACTTGTTACATGGTGTAGTAAAAAGAAGAGTTATACTTCACAATCTATTGCTAAAGCTGAGTATGTTGCAACTTTCATGAATTGTACTCAGGCTATCTAGATGAGGCACATTTTGGAATGTTTTAAGCTGAATATTTCAAAACCTATAAAGGTTTTACGTGATAATACAAGTGCCATAAATATTTCCAAGAACTATGTTTTGCATGCACAAACCAAGCCTATTGAATTGAAGTATCATTTATTAAGGGAAAAAGTGTAGAGTAAAGATGTGATCTTGGAGCATGTTTCTACCAAGGAGAAACTTGTACATATCTTTACTAAACCTCTACCTAAGACTACTTTTTAGTATCTTAGAAGTCAGCTAGGGGTTTTAGCCCTTCATGAGGTCAGTTGAGCATGATGTAGATTGCATCATTCCTAGAGCTACTTCTAGAATTTTATAGAAGGATTGGTTTAGAAGTTGAAGTTATTCCATAGGGGGAGCATCAAGTTGGAGGTTGTTGATGCTACATAGTGAAATTTGGCATTACATGTTTTACTTTCACTTTGGTATTGTTGACAATGGGGGAGAAGAAATATGTGATAACGGGGAGAAGAACCAGTGACAAGCTGAAGACATGGAGAGAACGATGAATACTTGGTAATATAAACCAAGATTCCTATTCACAATCACAACAACAATTAATGGTATTGATATTTGTATTTCCATCAATGCCAAAGGGGGAGATTGTTGTCATTTGCATGAAGATTGCATTAATGATATATTATGTTGTCATTGATGTCAATTAACCGGTAATGATATTGTTGATATTGTTGTAATATTGTTTTCTAACCGGTAGGAAGAGATAAGTGAAGGAATCTATAACCAGTATGTAAGTTTGTGGAGTGAGCCAATATTGATATGTACTAGAGAGTTGAACTAGTAACCGATAAACCCTACCTATTGTTTTGATAAACCCTAACCGATTAAGTTTGGTAATTTGGTTATATTGGTTTATAGTCTGATGATGAGTGGTAATGATTATGACACATATGATTATTGTATGAAGACAATTTCAAATGATTTTGGCATGTTGATGTAGTAGGTTTTGTCTAGGGAATGAGCCGGTATACTGCATATAATGCAAAGCATGTGATGAGCTACTAAGTTCGATGAAGTGGTGATCAAGGAGCGTTTGAGGTTTTCTTGATTGATGTGCATAGATTACTATGTAATCTAATGGTCATACTTGAACTAACTTGTTTGTAATCTATATGAAAATTAGGTTTTTGTTGTATTACCGACTTAATTTATTCGTTTATAAGGTCGATGAGTTGTTTAGTTTCAATGTTGGCAAAAATCAGTTGAGTGTGTGGTTGCCAAACTAGATGATGTATCTGCAGTTTGAGTAAAGGTAGATAGGAGCATGAAAAGGATCTGATCAAGCAAGTGTAGTGCTATTCAAATAGATCAGCAAACTCCTATTGTTTTCTAACAATTACAACATAATTGAAATCCTCTAACTAGGTAAGCTCTAACAAGCTTGGTGCTATTGAAATCCTCTAACAAGGTGATCCATTAGCTTGGATATTCAAATCCTCTATCGAGTTACCTCCTTATAGGGCATTGCTTCTAACAAGGAATTTTAGTCAATCCCTTAACTAGGTGGTCCCTAACAAGATCTATTCTTAATAGGACTTTTGTAAAGCTTTAACAAGCTAGGCTCCTAATTGGGCGAAGTTCAGATGAGTTTAGATAGTTATGTTGTGAGTCTCATCTCACTGTGGTTTTTCCCATTTGAGTTTCCACATAAAAAAATATTGTGTGAAGTGGTGAATGTTTTTGTGGTTATGTTCTTATGGCTGATTTTATTAACTACTTAACTACTTTGATAAGTCATGATAATCAGAAGCATTGGGAAATGAATTTTTACTCACATATGAAAAATAATTTGGATGTTTATGAGTTTGAAGTTGTTTACTGTTAATTTGTTGTAACAATCAACCGGTTTATCTTATGAGTTTTTATCTGGATAGTGATATTACATTGATAGTTTACTTTGAGAGACTGATTTTAAGATTGGTCAAGTTAGTATTATTTTTTCTATCTACTTATTCACCTCCCCTCTCAGTACTTAACATGATACTTATTCTTTCATCATACCATCACACTATTGCTATGAGACCACAAACATTATTTCAAGTATGGATTATAATACAGAATAATAACTAACATTTGTAAATATTTGTGCTGAAGGCACATATACGTAAACATGAGGGTGCAAGTGATGGGGGTCACCTAGTTTGCTTAACACTTCACCTAGTTGGTGTTGATTAGTTCCACCAACTCACTAGACCTAGTTTCTCTCTAGATCTCCAAGTCCTTATTAGTCTCTTCCAGGGCTTGATTCTTGACCATTCCAATGTGTTTTCTTCAAGTGTTTTGTCTAGGAACCCTACCAATTCACAGTGCTTCCCAGGTGCTCAATTATGGCTTCTTGGCTTCAACTTGTCAAATCAACCTCCTACTATTGTGAGATGATGCATAGGTGTGGAGGTGGCTACTAAATTTTTTTGAATGCATTTAGGGTCCATTTGAGGTTTGCAATCATTAGGTTTCTTACCGATTTCAAAATCTTGCCTAGAAAAGGGCTACAAGGAATGAGCCCCAATTAGGCCTCAAAAATCCGGTTTTCTAGGGCTTGAAGGAAAATAGTACAAAAGACCCCCTAACAAGTTTGGTTTTTATTCAATTATTTACCTAACCTCAAGTTTTTTGTTTTGTTTTTGGCTTCTTGTTTCACCGTACAACATGCTAACCCCAAAATGAGGGTTTTGAAGGGTTTCTAAGCCTTCTAGCCGATAGTGACTAGTCAAGTTGGTGTTTGGGAATTAAATGACCTTATCAAGGATTATCCTTGTATTGGAAAAATTTTCACAACTCCATGGACCCCTCCAAAATCTTAGATGGTTATTTGGCATTCACCCCTACACTTAGCTCTTCAATTTCACCTTATTTCCTCTAACCGGGTTGCTCCTAGACTCACCTAGAATAAGGTGACAGTCATATTGAAACTCATCTCCAACACTTGTCCCTGAATATATACATTTTAAAAGTGGTTTCCCTTCATGTCCCAACAAGCAGTGATGACAACATGTGTGGACTTCATGGGGCATCCATTTTTACATAAAATTGCTATATACAAGCCAAAACTAGCTGTTTGCAAACCAAAGCAAGAAAAAACTAATGAAAACTATCTACAAAACTTGAAATTGAACCAAAAATACAGTAACACACTAGAGAGACTCAATCCATTACTGGATCAATGGATTCAATCCATTTTCAATTACAAAATGAGTAAAAACAAGTAAAAATATTGCCAACTAGTCTTAAAATAAGTAGTTTCAGATTGTGGAACTTACATAACACATTTTCCAACCTTGGTAATAGTGCAAGAGATGGTACTTATATTTTTCCCATGTCTGGAGTCATCTTAGGGCATAGGAAAATCCCTAACTCCATCGCTAACCAATTTTTGGACAAAAGTTGTCATGACAACTTTTTGCAACTTTGCACTTTTCCACATCTTGGTCTTCCCAACCTTTGGGACCTATTCTAAGTCATCACACATGACTTTTAAAACATTCCTAAGACTAATTTAACCCTCCCTAATGCCTATACCAATTTTTGACACTTTTGACCATCAAGAAGGTCAAATACCTACTCAAATCTACTATTTACAAAAAAATGCAAACCTAAGAAGAATGAACTCAACCTAGGCCTACATTGACTCAAAAGAATAACTCTTGGACCCTCCTAGAGTCCTTATTCACTACTGAATTGGCTAGGGTCAGTACAAGCCAAAATTGTGGAAACTAGATAGCCTAGGTCCTAGGTGCTCCTGCACCATTCTCCCAAACAAAAGAAAATCATGTCACCTCCTTGGGAATCAGATTCTGATCAATTCCAAGCTTCTTAAATTTTGTCTCAAGCACCCATGTAGCTTCAACATCATCCATACCCTCCCATTTGATTAGGTGCTCCAAATAGGCTTGATGCCTTGTCTTCTTGGCGATCCTTGAACTCAACACCTTCTCAGCCATTGGATTTGGTTTGGCTGGTAACTGAAGGTTGCTCACATCATTTGATACCTTTGAGTGACTGCAATCTGAACCTTGAATTGGTCCCTTGTACTAAATTAAGTCTTCTATGTTGAAAACCAGTGATAATCCTATGTCACTAGGTAGATCCACCTTGTATGCATTTTCTCCATACTTGGCTAGAATGGCACATGGACCTATCCTTCTCATTTACAACTTGTTGGGCACTCCTTGCTATAGCCTTTCTTTGTTTAGGTGCACCATGACAAGATCTCCCACTTGAAATTGTAGGTTTTTCCTCTTTTCATCAACTTTTTGCTTGAGTTTGCTTGTGTTCTCCATCAATGCTTGCTTGAGTGATTCATGGACCTCCTTCATTTATTGAGAAAAGTCTTCTACATATCCACTTCTTACTGTTGCATTACCTAAGTCTCTCAACTCCAAAATACCTCTTGGGTGCACACCATAGACCACTTCAAAAGGACTCTTGCCCGTTGTCCTATTTATGGTGTCATTATATGCATATTCAACTTGTGAGATTACTTGATCCCATGTTTGACCATATTCCTTAGTAAGGAACCTTAATAAGTTTCCCAAGCTTCTATTCACAACTTCAGTCTGCCCATCTGTTTGAGGATGGTAGGTTGATCCAAAAGAGAGGTTGGTGCCAAGCTTTTGCCAAAGTGTCTTCCAAAAATGACTCATGAACTTTGAGTCCCTAATCGAAACAATGCTCATGGGTAAACCATGTATCCTCACTACCTCTATGAAGAATAATTGAGCTATTTGGCATGCATCATGAGTAGTCTTGCAAGGCACAAAGTGAGCCATTTTGCTAAATCTGTCCACAATGACATCAATGTTGTCATATCCCTATTTTTTCCTTGGTAAACCTACGACAAAGTCCATACTAATGCATTCCCAAGGTCTATTTGGTATGGGAAGAGGTTGGCATAAACCGGCATTTGTAGAAGTACCTTTGGCCTTTTCGCAAACTATGCAAGTCTCCACATACTTCTTCACATATTGATTCATCCTTGGCCAATAATAGTACCTTTTAACCAACTCTTGAGTCTTATTGAATCCAAAATGTCCACTAAGGCTACCATTATGCTTCTCTTATATAAGGTTTTCTCTCATTGAGCCTCTAGGCACACAAACCTGCCCACCTTTAAACAATAGCCCATTTTGCAAAGTAAAATCAAAATACTCAGTATAGAAGTGATTTTGATAATCCTTACACACCTTGTAGGCATTTGAGAAGTCTTCATCCTCCAGGTATAAGCCTTTAAAACTATCAACACCTATGCTTCTCAATTGGATTTCTTGGATTGTCAAAAGTCTTCTACTTAATGCATCAGCTACTTGGTTTAGCTACCCTTTCTCATGCTTAGTGGTGAATGTATAGGCCTACATGTACTCCACCCATTTCATGTACTTATGACTGAGTTTGTCTTGTGAGTTTAGGAAACTCAATGCTTGGTTGTCCGTATACACTACAAATTCCTTAGGGAGGAGATAGTATCTCCACTTCCTCAAAGCCTGCACTAAAGCATATAACTCAAGGTCGTAAAAGGAGTATTTCCTCTTGGCATCACTTAGCTTCTCACTATGGAAAGCTACTGGTCTTTCTTCTTGGCTTAGGACAACACCTACTGCAACATTGCTTGCATCACATTCCATAATGAAAAGTTTCTCAAAACTAGGCAACACTAGCACCAGTTGAGTAGCTATATAAGGTTTCAAAACCTTTGTTTTCTTCTTCATTCCACCTCTAATGGTGTCTAAAATTGGTGCACATATAGCACTGAATTTCCTAATGAACTTCTTGTAGTATTGAGCTAGTCCATGGAAGCTTCTCACCTCTGTTGCTGACTTGGGAGTAGGCCAATTTACTATGGCTTCAACCTTGCTGGGATCCATCTTGAGGTTTCCTTGAGACAACACAAACCCAAGGTAAACCAACTCCTTCTTAATAAACTCACAGTTATCCAAGTTCATGGTTAGATTTTCATCATACAATCTTTGTAATACATCTTGCCAATGATTAATATGATCTACCCTATCCTTACTAAAAATGAGAATGTCATCTAGATATACCACCACAAATTTACCTATGAAGTCCTTCATCACCTCATTGATGAGTCTCATGAAGGTTCTTGGAGCATTGGATAAGCCAAATGGCATTACAAGCCACTCATAAAGACCCTCTATTGTCTTGAATGTTGTTTTCCACTCATCACCCTCCTTAATCCTAATTTGGTGATATCCACTTTTAAGGTCAATCTTGGTAAAGTACTTGGCTTCCCCTAAACAATCCATGAGGTCTTTTATTCTAGGAATAGGGAACCTATATCTAATGGTGATCCTATTTATGGCTCTAGAATTAGTTCACAATCTCCAAGTACCACCTTTCTTTGGGGCTAACACAGTAGGGATAGCACAAGGGCTAATACTTTTCCTAATTAGGCCTTGGTCTAAGAGCTCTTGGATTTGCTTGACAATCTAAACATTTTTTTGGGGAGTAATCTTATAAGCTACCTTGTTATCTAAGGATGCTCCAAGGATGAAGTCTATTTGATGGCTTATGGTTTTTTTAGGAGGTAAGGTGGCTGGTTGTCCATCACTTACTATGCCTTTGAATTTATTCAACAAATCTTGCACCTCTATTGGAAAATCTGGCTGCCCTTTTTTCACCTTCCTCAAGGATAGACTGAATCTTGAATGTGACTCCATCTTTCTTGAATGAGTATGCATTCTTGGATCCATCATGGATAGCTTGTCTATCAAATTGCCATGGTCTTCCTAATAGAAGATGGCATGCATCCATGGGTAGGACATCACATAACACTTTGTCCTTATACCTCCCAATGGTAAAATCCACCCATGCTTGCTCATTAACTAGGACATGTTGGCCTTAGTTTAACCAAGTCACTCTATAAGGATTGTTGTGAGGTATCCTTTAAAATTTGAGCTTACTCACTGCCTTTTCTAACACAGTATTGTCTGTAGACCCTGAAACAATTATCACTTTGCACACTTTGTCCATAATCTTGCATTTGATTCTAAATAAGGACCTTCTTTGGCTAGGCTCTTCTCTAACTAGTTGTTTGATCAACGTTCTCCTTATCATCATGTTTTCACCTACCTCTGACTCTAAGGCAACCTCTGAGGTCTTGCTGCTTGAATACTCTTCTTGAAGATAGCTCACTCTTCTTTCACTACCATGTGATGATGTTCCCTTCTCTGGACACCTATATGCCGGATGACCAAGTTGGTTACAATGGTAACACTTAATTGTTGCAAAATATGAGGAACCTCTACCTTGTCCACTAGATCTTCCTCTGGAACCACTATTTGATCCCCTTCTTCTATTGAATCCTCCTCTACTAGTGCCACTCTCTTGCTGCTCAGTGAGTTTAGACTCACCTTGTGTTCTTTGTTCAAAACTTCTTCCTCCAAAGCCTCCCCTATGGCCTCTATTATCTCTTCCTCTACCTTTACCCCTATTGTTTCTTGAGTCATGTCTTCTTTTCTGTTTTTCCTCCACTTTAAGGGTAAGTTGATAAGTTTGATGGACTATTTTTGGGCTCATTAAACTGATTTCTTCTTGGATGTTCCATCGTAGACTATTTAGGTACCTAGAAACCTTGAGACTCTCTTCTTCCATCACATGAGATATAAGACTAAGTTTGTGAAACTCCTCCATATAGCTACTGACATCAAGGTCTTTTTGTCTTAAGTTTTTCCTCTTCCTATGAATTTGCACTTCATAGTCATCAGGGAGATAGACTTCTTTGATTTTGACTAACATCCCTTTCCAAGAAGATGATGGGTGATTTGCCCATTTTCTTCCTCTCATCTTGCACAAATTGCCACCATGTGAGAGCATCTCCTCTCATTCTAGACTTGGATACCTTGACTCTCTAGGCTTCAATTATGCCTTCACATTCAAAATGGTTCTCCATACCTTCTATCCACTCTAGGACCACTTTTGCCTCCATCTTACCAGTGAACAATGGCAACCCTTCTAATGATTTACCACTCAAGGCTTTTAATGCCTTTAGGAAAGGTTCTTTCTCTAGGATAGGATCAAGTTCAGGCACTTTGTCTATCTCTAAAACTTCTTTACCCTTCCCTTCTACTCCTTCAACCTTTACCAACACTTCATCTGCCTTGGTTTCAATTGCACCAAGCTTACTCTCCAATTCAACCAACTTTTCTTTCAGGAGCCTATTCTCTTCCTCCTGATCATCCACTTTCCTTTCCAGCTCTGCATTGGTCATCATGTTGTTGTCTCCTACAAATTCCACTGAGGACATCAACTCTTCTAGCCCAAATCTTATAGGCTCTGATACTAATTTGATGGGGGTCACCTAGTTTGCTTAACACTTCACCTAGTTGGTGTTGCTTAGTTCCACCAACTCACTAGGCCCAGTTTCTGTCTAGACCTCCAAGTCCTTCTCAATCTCTTCTAGGGCTTGACTCTTCACCATTCCAAGGTGTTTTCTTCAAGTGTTTTGGCTAGGAACCTTACCAATTCACAATGCTTCCCAGGTGCTCAATTATGGCTTCTTGACTTCAACTTGTCAAATCAACCTCCTACTATTGTGAGATGATGCAGAGGTGTGGAGGTGGATACTAACATGTTTTTAATTCATGTCGGGTCCATTTGAGGTTAGCAATCATTAGGTTTCTTACCGATTTCAAAATCTTGCCTAGAAAAGGGCTACAAGGAATGAACCCCAATAGGCCTCCAAAATCCGATTTTCTAGGGCTTGAAGGAAAACGGTCCAAAATACCCCCTAACAAGTTTTGGTTTTTCTTCAATTATTTACCTAACCTCAAGATATTTTTGTGGTTTTGGCTTCTTGTTTCACCGTACAACATGCTAACCCCAAAATGAGGGTTTTGAAGGGTTTCTAGACCTTCTAGCCTGCAATGACTGGTCAAGTTGGTGTTTGGGCATTAAATGAACTTCTCAAGGCTTCTCCTTGTATTGGAAACTCTTTCCCTATTAGGATTCCCAAAGATACTGAGAGGGGGGGGGGTGAATTAGTATCTTACCGGTTTATGAATTTACTTGATTTACAACATGAAATGCATATCAATATTGTGTACCAGTAAATAGAAATAGTGCAGTAATAAAGAATAACAACAACCACATGAAAATCACACCATAACATAGTAGTTTAACAAGGAAACCCGGTGTGGGAAAAACCTCGGTGGGATTTGTGACCCACAATATTCGCTTACTATCCAATAAGTGAATATTACTCTTACAATAGGGGCCTGCACATGAAGGAAGGCCAAGTGCCTAGAGCTCACTGCTCAATTATAAAATGGGAAGTCACACTGACTTACAAAATGGATTATGCAAATCCAATGTCTTGTACTACTTCAAATTACCATCTTCTATGCCAGATCCAGTACTGGTTTTAGCTCTGCTTCATACATAAACCCTTAACCTAAAATTTGCATATTACGTTTGCATAATCTCACCTATCACCTTATTACAAAATGTTCTTACAATGATCTCATACATATATGAGTCATATTACAACTCACCATGTCGGCTTACAATGATTTTACAATTAATTACAAAATATATTATTAACAAAATTCCTATCGGCCTGGGTACCGGTATCCTTCCTTTTACTGTCAGTGTTTTGTGTGCCGGTATAGAGTTTGTCATTGTTGGTGCCGGTAAATTGTCTTGCCGGTATCATATGATTGCAAGGTTGCCATCAATGACAAAACCTTCAATCACCTACAATATCTCATTGGAGTGTGAATTTGCCAACAATCTCCCCCTTTGGCATTGATGGCAACACTCATGAGAAAAAATGTGTCATCCAAAAAGAATCTGCCAGAATTGTCTTACCAAAAATGTGTTACCCAAAATGTGTGCTCCCCCTGAGCAGATGATCTCTTCTTTTGGATTTTTCTCATCACTCACACTACTCCCCCTTTGACATCGATGAAAAAGCTTGTCAAGGTGTCAATTGAGTGTGGTTTTGGCTTCAACCCTATAACCGGTTGGTTACAATCTGAAAAAGGTCTGCCAATACCAGATTCAGGCTATTAGTGAACCATTCACTATCCTTTAATGCAGCCTCTGTCCTCTGAATTGTACCAGTGAGGTGTTGCATTTTTTGTTCTTGTGTCTTCTATCCTTGAACCAATGCCTCAGATATCTCTTTTCTCAAGGAGGTGAGGTAGTCCAATTTTGGATTAAGTCTCCATTTCAGATCTTTTGCCTTTCCTTTTATCTTTTCCTTCTCACTTTCAAATTTTTGAAGTTCCTCCTCAAAACCTATTATTTTCTGCTCAAGAACTGATAGTGGTTCAGATGAATTAATGAAATTTTCAGCTAATTTATTTATTTCTTCTTGTACCCTATTGATCTTCTTGTCTATATCTACTGTCAAAAAGTTTGTTTTACATGTATCTCTGTACAACATTTTAAACTCTTTTAGTGTTTTACATAGTGCCGGTAAAAGAGTGTCAAATTGTCTCATGCACTTCTTTATTTCTTCTTCAAAGAATTTATGTTTTACTTTCTCAATTTTCTCTTTGAATACTTCCTCATTTATTTGTTCAATTGTCACAATGTTGTCAGTAATATACTTAGACAATGTGTCAAGTTGATTTAAAGAATCCTTATTATCTATATCACACTTGGGTGCTATCATTTTCAAAATTGGGATTGTGTCATCAATAGCTTTGTATGCTTGTGCACTGCACTTTGTTATTTTCTTAATTGAATCCAATAGAACTTCTGTCACATTAGTTGGTCTGAATTCTGCCATGGAAGAACCAACAATCTGTATACCACTAGTGTGAATAACTTCTTTGCTTTTAGTGACCTCTGGTATGTCAATTTGTGTTTGCATTTCTCTAAGCAAAGGTTTGGGTTCCTCAACTTTTGTCGATGGCACTATCTCTGCATGAACTTGTTCCTATGAGGGAGCCTGTTGCTCTACCTGTTTCTCAGTGTTGTCCACTGTCAGTTTCTCTTCTGTGCTGCTTGTTGTCAATGGCGCAGTAGATGAATCATTATGTACATCTGTGGTCTTTGCTTTTCTAGTGTCCGGGGTCACTATAATGTTTTCTGCCGGTGGCTCTTTTACCACATCTGATTTACCAGTTGATTCCTTATCTACCACAAAATTGACTTTCTGAGTGTCAATGTTAATTGTATATAATACCTCAGAGTCAGGATTTGTATCCTCAAGTGGTGTGCCCACACTCTCAGTTGCCGGTTGATTGTTAGTAGTAACTATCGATGGAGTATTTAGAGGCAGTGGGGATAAGTTGTTTGTTATTTTTATACTAGGTGGTCCACCAACCTTACCTTTTCCTTTGTCTCTTTCCTTTTGATATACCTTGATGGGTTTAGGTTTGTATGTTCTTCTATCTTATTCTCTTAGTCTAGCATGTCTATCAGGGCATCTTGAAGCCATATGACAAATTTTGTTATAGTTAAAACATTTAAAGGGTGCTTTACCTTCATACTTACTTCCAACTGGACCTTTAGGCATTTTTCTTGCAAATAGTGCTTCAAGTTCTTCAGGTTCTTCATTTTCTCTCTCGCTTTCTTCAAGTTCTCTTGCATAAAAAGCTTTCCAATCAGATTTGTGAAATAATGGTGCAGATGATGTTGATGCCTTAAAAGCTAAGTCTATCTTTATAGTAGCAACAGGACCAAATTCCTCAATTTCAAAGGCTGAAAGTTTTCCAATCAATGTATTCCTAGTTATTGATGTCTTAGGCATTGTTCTTAGTTTTTTATAGTAGTAACTTTCATTTTGTATGCCGATGGTAATCCTTTTAAAACTTTTAAAACAATTTCATCTTCACTTAAGGTTCCTCCACAACATTTAATACCCAAAACAATTTCATTAACTCTTTCCATAAAAGCAGAAATCCTTTCATCTTCTTCCATTTTTAGATTTTCATACCTAACCCGGAAGCTTTCAAGTTTTGCAATTTTGACTGTGGGATCTCCTTCATTCAGTGTTTCCAAATGATCCCAAATAGCTTTGGCAGTAGACCTATCTGATAATCCCACGATTTGTTGATCAGATAATGCGCTTAAGAGTGCTTCTCTTGCCTTGCAATCATTCTCTTCATCTTTAGTCAGATTTGGTGGATTAGGCTAACTTGTAGTAGGAGTAGTATAGCCATTCTTTGTAACATCAAACTGAGACAAAAATCAGAGAAAAATCAGAAGCACTTGGGAAATTCAAACTGTTCAAAGCAATGGTAGAAAATGAAACTGGTAAGAAAATTAAATGTGTAAGATTAGATCAAGGAGGAGAATTTACATCTAAGGAATTTAATGCATTCTGTGAAGTGAATGGAATCAGAAGACAACTATCAGCATCCCGAACACCACAATAAAATGGAGTTATAGAAAGAAAGAACAAAACTATCTTGGATGCAAAAAGAAGTATGTTGTCTGAATCAAATCTACCACATGTATATTGGAGAGAAGAAGTAAGTACAGTGGTCTATACATTCAACAAAGTTCACATCAAAGGTGAAACCGGTAAGACCCCTCATGAACTATGGTTTGGTATTACTCCTACTCTTAAATATTTCAGAATTTTTTGAAGTAAATGCTATATTAGAAGAGATGAGTATATTGGAAAATTTGATCCTACAAGTGATGAAGGAATATTTCTTGGTTATTCATCTAAGAGAAAAGCATATAGATGTTTTAACAAAAGATTGCAGAAAATTGTTGAGAGTACAAATGTAAAGATTGATGAACAATTCAGAGGAACTTCAAGGTATATAGACTCTAAACTGGAAACATAGATTCTGACAGATGAATCTACGTTGAACCCACTAGCACAGAATGAAGATCTAGTTACACCAGTATCATCTGAAAATTCCACTGTGACTGAGGAACAACAACAAACAAAGACACCCCTGTATGTAAGATTGAATCATTCTGAAGATCAGATAATTAGAAACAAATATAAAGGAGTTATGATAAGAGGAAGATTGACAAATGAAGAGGTATGTCTTATTTCTCAAATTGAACCAACATCAATTAATGAAGCATATGAGGATAAACACTGGATTAAAGCTATGGAAGAAGAATTAGAACAAATTGAGAAAAACAACACATGGACATTAGTTCCCCGGCCTAAAGAAAAAAATGTAATTGGAACCAAATGGGTATTCAGAAACAAACTTAATGAAGATGGTAAGGTAATCAGAAATAAAGAAAGACTAGTGTGTAAGGGATATTCTCAGAAAAAAGGAATTGATTACAATGAAACATTTGCACCGGTAGCTAGGATTGAAGCAGTTAGATTATTCTTGGCTTTTGCAACACATAAGAACTATAAAGTTTATCAAATGGATGTCAAATGTGCATTTCTAAATGGATATCTTGAAGAAGAAGTTTACATTGAACAACTTGATGGATTTTCTTTGACAGAAAACAAAGATATGGTTTGCAGATTAAGGAAAGCTTTGTATGGGTTGAAGCAAGCTCCAAGAGCTTGGTATGCAAGATTGGATAAATATCTTTTGAAGATTGGTTTTTCTAAAGGCAATGCTGACAACAACTTATACTATAAAGTGACTAATGATGACATCATGGTTATAGAAGTTTTTGTTGATGATATAATCTTTGGAGGAGAAGATGGATTATGTAAAAACTTTTCTATTTAAATGCAGCAAGAATTTGAAATATCTATGATAGGAGGTTTACTGTATTTGACACAAACAAGACCTGACATTATGAATGCAACATGTATTGTTTCAAGATTTCAAATTAATCCTAGAGAAAATCATGAATTAGTAGTAAAAAAGATTTTCTGGTACTTACAAGGCACTACAAATCTTGGTTTATGGTACCCTAGAGATGAAAACTTTGAATTATGTGCATACACAGATGCAAATTGGGTAGGAGATGTAGATAACAAAAAAAGCACCACCGGTGAAGCATTTTTTCTTGGTAATAGATTAATTTCTTGGTTGAGTAAGAAACAAAGTTGTACATCTTTATCAACAACAGAATCAGAATATGTTGCAGTAGCAACAAACTGTACATAGGAATTATGGCTTAAACAAATGCTGAAAGACATAAAAGTAAAATGCAAGGAACCTATAACTATCTATTGTGATAAAACTACAACAATTGATATATCTAAGAATCCGGTACTACATTCTAAAACTAAACATGTTCCTATCAAATTAAATTTTTTGAAAGAGAATGTTGAAGCAAAAGAAGTAAAACTGGTTTATGTGAACACTAAAGAGCAGATTGCAGATATCTTCACTAAACCTCTGCCTAAGGAGACTTTTGAATATCTAAGAGATCAACTTGGGGTCATACTCCCACTAGTAGAGACTTAGACAATTGATGTTTATCATCAACAAGCGGAACTAATAGAGAAATCTTTTACTGCAGTTTTTTGATGAAGAAAGCTACTTCTCGGGGGGAGTAGTTGGTATACTGAATTGGTTGGTATTTTATACTTGCACTTGGTTTTGTAGTAACTTTGGCATTTGATGTCAAAGGGGGAGAGATGGATATGGAAAAACATCGAGTAAACACATGTTACTCTTAGGGGGAGAGATTCCTAGGGAGAGATTGTTATTTTGGGAGAGATTGATTACTCTCTGCATTTAAATTCTGTTATGATCTTTTTGGGAGATTGATTGGTTTTTGGTATTTGGCATTTCTGTTTTGGCGCTTTGATGGTTTTTCCATCTTGTGTTGCCATCAATGCCAAAGGGGGAGATTGTTAGTATTTTGGTATGGTTTTGTCATTGATGTCAACACCTACTAACACTTATCAACTCTAGCACTTTGGAGAATCAACAACATTCACCGGCAAGCAAGTGACTTATGCACAGTCACTGGTATCTAGTACACCAGTAGGATATAATGATCACCAACACTTGGAATAGCATGGAAAACATCTGGTTATGTTGAAGACATCATTTGGACACTTTGTCTTTAAGATTTGTTTATCGGCATATTCATATTTGCATATTTGCTGTTACCGGCAAATAAGTCCAGGATATACACTGGCAGGTTCATCTTTTCCAGATCAGCATGACACACTATGGAGATGTTTTATTATTGTTGTAAATGCATCAAGCTGACATATTGAATCGATTATTGCATCGGATATTGATTTATTTGTAAATTGATTTTATTGTAATATCCTTTAGAGCCGACCTACTATTGGTCTTAGGTAATGGTATAAATGTAAGATCTTATTTGCAAGATCGGATGTGGAATGTGAAAAAGAATTGTGTGAAGGTATATGCAAAAATAAGCAGAGCTATACACGCAAACATCATTTGAAGACTGAAGGAGGTTTTTGTGAAGGCAATTAGAACTACACCGATACTGAATCCAATATAGAAAGATGCTAATCTAAGCAGTACATCCATATTGGATTTAATCATCCAATTGTAATCAGTGTGACTCCCATTGTGATTTAGCAGTGAGCTCTAGGCGCTTGGCCTTTCTGCATGTGCATACCCCATTTGTATACACATACTATCTGCAGTAGTATCATCTGATTGTGGGTAAGGTTTCCCACTATGGTTTTTCCCCTTACAGGGTTTCCAAGTACAAATATTGGTGTTATGTGTTGTGGATGACTTTGTCTTTTTGTTTCATGCATTAATCCTCACCGGTATTACAATTAACTGATAAAACTGTCTACCGACATAAAAGATCGGTTCACCGATATTATGCATTAAAGTTGTTTAAATTGTTTTGGTATTAAATTTATTAGACAACTGATTCACCCCCCCTCTAGGTTGTCTCTGGGACCTAACATTCCCAACTCCATGGACCCCTCCAAAATCTTAGATGGTGATATGGAATTCACCTCTACACTTAGCTCTTCAATTTCACCTTATTTCCTCTAACCGGGTTGCTCCTGGACTTGCCTAGAATAAGGTGATGGTCATATTGAAACTCATCTCCAGCACTTGTCCCTGCATATATACACTGTACAAGTGGTTTCCCTTCATTTCCAAACAAGCCATGATGGTAGCATGTGTGGACTTCATGGGGAAACCATTTCAACATAAAGCTGATATATACAAGCCAAAACTGGCTATTTGCAAGCCAAAGCAAGAAAACACTAATGAAAACTATCTACAAAAATTGAAATTGAACCAAAAATACTGTAACACACTAGAGAGACTCAATCCCTTTTTGGATCAATGGATTCAATCCATTTTCAATTACAAAATGAGTAAAATCAAGCCAAAATGTTACCAACTAGTTTGAAAATGAGTAGTTTCAGATTGTTGAACTTACATAACACATTCACCAACCTTGGTAACCATGCAAGAGAGGGTACTTATAGTTTTATCACATGTGGAGTCATCTTAGGGTGTACAACAATCCCTAACTCCATCGCTAACCAATTTTTGGACAAAAGTTGTCATGACAACTTTTTGCAACTTTGCACTTTTCCACTTCTTGGTCTTCCTAGCCTTTGGGACCTATTCTAAGTCATCACACATGACTTAAAACATTACTACAACTAATTTAACCCTCCCTAATTCCTATACTAAGTTTTGACACTTTTGATCATCAAGAAGGTCAGCTACCTACTCAAACCCACTATTTACACAAAAATCCAAACCTAAGAAGAATTAACTCAACCTAGGCCTACATTGACTCAAAACACTAACTCTTGGACCCTCCTGGAGTCCTTATTCACTATTGATTTTTCTAGGGTTAGTACAAGCCAAAATTGTGAATACTAGATAGTCTAAGTCCTAGGTACTCCTACACCAGCAAGTATGCAAGTTCATGTTAACATGTATGATGTCAAATAGTCTAGCAACAATTAACTTAACTAAAAATAACATGAACATGTTGTGAATGGTAGTTTTCCATGAACTTAGAAAAACAAAGACCACACCAAGAATGTTCCAATAAGTAGTTCTTAAACTTGGAGTCAAGTGTGTTTCTAAACCCTTGTTAGTATGTAGTTCACGGGTGAACTCACAAAGTTGGTTCCCACTTTTTGGTACATCCTGATTTTTGCTGAAATCATACATTTTTTGGAAAATATAATTATTTAAGCTTTAAGAGATCCCATTTTAAGTAATTAATTGAAGAGAGTTAGATCAAAGGCTCTTAGATCGAAATTTCTTGGATAGAACCTCTCTACTTCTAAATCATACTTGCAATGGAGTCTCCTTTGCATCTATCAAATGCTGATAAAAAACCAATTTTACATTAGCTTTTGAGGGGTCAAACGAATTCATTTAGAAGTTTTGTTTTCTTAAGGATTTAGTCCTTATTATAAGCTTTCCAAATAGTATAATTTTTAATATATTTAAGTTCATTAATATATTTTTATTTTATTTTTTATGAATGTAGGTTTTTCACCAAACATGAACTTCTTTGTTCAATTCATTGGGAAAAATAGTAAACTAATTCAAAAAAATTCTGAAAAATATCTATGCCCTAGGTATTGATGTCTTCTTTCTAACAAAAAAAATAAAACTTAATTTTGATATAAATAGAGCAAGTTATGTGTTCAAACGTACACCTATATCTAAATTATAATTAGTCGGACTTCAAAACTTAATAAAATAAAAAATATTCAACATATCACTATCAAACCAACTGCATGCCCTGGGTATTGATGTTGCAAACCAAAATTTAAAAGAGATAAGTTTTTATCATTTATAGAAAAAAATTTATATGTTTCGAGATGCACATCACTCTTAAAAAATGTTGTTTGCTGTAAAAAACTACTTTTGAGGGAGATGGAAAAATCAATAAAATTTTATTCAAAAAAATTTGAAAAATATATATTTAGAATCTACAAAAAGGATGTTACAAATCACTAGTTTACATCATCTTCAAATTCTTAACGATTTAAAAGTTATAGGTGTCGGAAAGTGAAGGATTTTTGCAAAATGTTCATCTAAGTGTCAAAGTTGGTCAAAAAGTGGGAACCAGTATTGTGAATTCACCATCACATAAGAGATGACCTAGTTTGTCAATATGACAAAACCTTAGTTTGATTTTTTAGCTGAGTAGGGTAGTGAACATTCACTATAAGTTCAATCATTCTTGCAACTAGGAAAACCTTTGGCCAAGGTGGCATTGTGTTATGCAAGTGTTTGTTAGTTCACATGGTCTAGATGCACTGCCTAGTTAGAGGTCATACTATTTAGGAGGCACCTATTATGTGTGACTAAGTAGAGTTGTGTGGGGTGAAAACATCATGCTTATATGGCATTAGACCTATCATCTATTTATTACCTCGTGAAGGGCAGGGTCAATTCCAATGGGAAGATGTGCGTGAGACCATCAAGTCTATGGTTGGGTAGTAAATTGCCCTAATGATAATTTCCTTCTAGTTTTAGTTACTTTGGTTCTAAATAATTAAGAATGTAATGTGAATGCTATAAATTCACAACTTCTCTTGTACTTAATTTAGTGTTATACTATGATATAGGACAGATCTAGATTATAATATCATCTCTAAATTGATTTGTATGTTCTTGTACACTATTGCTATGACACCAGAACCATTATTTCAAGTATGGATTGCAATGCAGAAGTATAACTAACATTTGTAAAATCTTTGAGTTGAAGGCACATATACATAAACATGAGGGTGCAAGTATGCAAGCTCATGTTAACCTGTATGATGTCAAATATAATCTAGAAACAATTAACTTAACTAAAAATAACATGAACATGTTGTGAATGGTAGTTGTCCATGAGCTTAGAACAACAAAGATGACACCAAGAATGGTCCAATAAGTAGCTCTTAAACTTGGAGTCAAGTGTGTTTCTAAATCCTTGTTAGTATGTAGTTCACGTAAGAGACGACCTAATTTGTTAATATGACAAAACCTTAGTTTGATTTTTTAGCCGAGTAGGGTAGTGAACATTCATTGTAGGTTCAATTATTCTTGCAACTAAGAAAACCTTTGGCCAAGGTGGCACTATGTTATGCAAGCGTTTTTCAGTTCACATGGTCTAGATACACTTCCCTCGTTAGATGTCATACTATTTAGGAGGCACCTATTATGTGTGACTAGTTCTATAGTTGTGTAGGGTGAAAACATAATGCTTATATGGAATTATATCATCTATTTAGTCCCTCATGAAGGGAAGGGTCACTTCCAGTCAGAAGATGTGCATGAGACCATCAAGTCTATGGTTGGGTAGTAAATTGCCCTAATGATAATTTCACTCTGGTCAGTTACTTTGGTCCTAAAGAATTTATAATGGAATATGAATGCTATAAAATCATAAATTCTCTTGTACTTAATTTAATGTTATACTATGATAGAGTATCTCTTTGATCTATTCACATGCACATGCAATTATTCATGTTTCCCTAAAAGGAACTTAAGAAATATTAAAGCATTGAATTAGGAAAAATTAATATAGGATGAGTAGGTTTCTAGGAAGAAGGATTTAGTGATGTACAAGATATTTCTCCTGATCAAATATAGAGGGATAACATCAACCTCTTTCCCAAACTAGGTTCAAAATCTACTCCCTTTGTTTGATACTCAACCTTCACTAGATTTCATTAAATGCACTCAACTATGGATTACAAATCCAAAGGCTTATCCAACACACACAAGGGTATCAAAACACTCACATTAATTTTACAAAATGTTATCCACTCTTAAAATTCAGGGTTCTAACTTTATTACCCTGCACTGCTCTATAAGGCTTATTCCTACTAGCAGGCTACTAAATGGGTATTTGCAAATTAACTCCAAATTCTTCAAAAAATTATTTCCAACAAATTTACATATTAAGAAGCCCATTTGGAATTTCTACAATATATCCAAAAATCAGGTATAGGTATTTTGGACCAACTATATCAACCAGGACCCTGCTACGCATGAAACTAGGTTAATTAGCCTACTTTTACAAAGCAAATACCTCAAAAACTCATCACCAAACCTCAAAAACCCAAAAAGGTCTTACTAGAGGATTAAAATCAACATATTTTCAAATTTTTAGATGGTTCCATGAACATTTACACTCCCAAACACAAAACCCTCCTTTTTAGGTCTACAAACAAGGGCTTTCTCAATCTCACCCCTCATATCATTTCAAGCCTCCAAAAATGGATGAAACACATTCCATATGACTTGCATAAAATTCAAAAATCATAAAATAACCCACTCATTCAATGGTTTCACTCAACTCCACACATGACACCAGAAACTCACTTACTCAACACACAATTCCTCACCACTCTTCAACCTAGGGCTTCACCATCATGTCCTCATGACCATACCTGCACTCCAATTGTTATAATATGATATAATACAAATTTCCAAACCCATTCCAAAAGAAACAATAAATACATAAAGTGGAATGGGTCAATTCTTCAATGTGACCCTCAAACCCCTACAAAACTTGTCAAAGTGACTATTTTTAGGACAGTCAATATAAAATGCACAAAAAAAATTAAAGAAACCTCAAACTAGAGCCAAATGAAAGTTAAAATATTTACCTATCACTTCCAAAAAGAATCAGATCAAAATATTCTTTGAATGGAAAGCTACAGTAGTTGGAAGTTCAGGTTTTTTCCAAAATTGCAATGAAAACTGTGTATTTCATTGCCAAACTCCAAATATTTACAGTGCCAATAAAGTTTGACCATAAAAATCCATTACTAGGCATGTAAATGAGTATTTAAACTAGTCTAATTCCCATCCAACTGACATCAAACTCCTAACCAACTTTCAAAACTAATCATGAGCGTTGGAATTCAAATTTGACGACTTTAACAAGTTGTTTCATGACAACCTTACATTGCTTGATCTTTTACATAATTTGATTAATAAATAAACCTAATTAGACTCAAAATCACCTAAAACATGATCTTCACACCAATAAGGAGCATTTTAACATTTATTTGCTCATATGGCAACATTTGACACAATTTGACAACTTTTTGACACAACTAGACAACATGACATATTGACCCAAACGATTACATAATGGACCATAAATGGCCTTATTACATCACATATTGATAAAAAATGACCTTATTACACTTTATCTAGACTCAAATTGACACATTTACTCGTGTGGTCTAATAGGACCCTTGGGTGCTCCTGCACCATACACCCCCCTTACAAAAAGTCTCTCATCACAAGAGAATGTACTGAAAAGGGGTCTTCCTCTTACTCCATTCATCCTCCTTTCTAGTTTTCTATTGTCCTGGCCATAATTAGAAAAATATTTTCCAACTCCACCATGCATTTGCACTGTAGACTGCTACAACAACAACTCCCTGCTGCCCCTTGCTTCTTTCACCAACCTGTGACCTGCACATGCATCAAATTTGCATGAAATATTATTCCTCCAACATTTATCAACAGTTCTCTGCCATTTGTACTTGTGCCTTGGCTTTCTAGAGCCACCATCAATTGCAAAACAGAACATAACTGTTGTCCCACTCTTTTGGACATAATAGGAACCATACCAACACATGGTTTGCCATTAAAGGAACATTCTATGCTCCCAACCATCACACTCATTTGATCATCAACCAAATTACTGTCTCATATCTTGCACCGAGGTCTCCATAGGCTTATCCATCTTATGATTGTAACAAACTTCAATCTTCTTTTCACATGACTGGTCAACAACATGCTTACCCTTGTACATAATTCCTTCGTTAATAGGAACACCTGCATTTAACAACTATTTTCTTCCCATGAAAATAACTTTGGAAGTGTTAGAAACTTCATAATCTTGCAAATAATGTAACATAAAAACTTTCCCATCTTTCTTGATGGTATATACCTTATTGAAACCATTGTACAGAGTCTCCCTATCATATTGCCATGGTCTACCCAAGATCAAATGACAACAATCCATTGGTAATATGTCACACAAGACTCTATCCTGATATTCACCAATCTTAAAATCAACATAAGCTTTCTCATTAACCAAAAGAGATTGCTTATCATTCACCCAAGATGCTTTATAAGGATTTTGATGTGGCAATCTTGCTAATTGAAGCTTATCTACCATTTCTTGAGAAACAATATTCCCTTGAGAACCAAAATCAATAATCATTTTACATACCTTACCCTTACTCTTCAAATGGATTTTGAAGAGAGATTTCCTTGGTGTCTTTTGTTGCTCCTTTGATACTTTGAATAGTGTTCTCCTAAACAAGAGCATCTCACCAACTTCTGCAATCATTGTGATTGGTTTAAAAGATGTAACATCTTCACCTTCATCTTCTTGTACTAGATGCACTCTTTTCTCATTCTTCCTCTCAAAATTTGAATTCTTCTCAGGACACTTGAATGACTGATTTCCTGCCTCATTACAATGGTAACATCTTCCTGTGAACATAGTTGAACCTCTACCTGATCCAAATCCAAATCTGCCACCTCGACTAAATCCACCTCTTTGATCTACACTTGCCTCTTTGTTCTTGCTGCTATCTCCTTGTCCTTGAATCTCAGTGGTTTTCCTAGAGCCTCTTCCTCTATTAGAATTATATGTATCACCTCCTTGTCTTTCTTGTTTCCTCTTAACTCTTTCCTCAACCCTGATTGCAAGCTGAAAACATTCACCCAATGTCTTAGGAACACTCAACCCTATCTCATCTTGTATGTGATACCTCAACCCATTCAAATACCTTTCTACCTTTTCTTCTTCATCCTCTAGACCACCTCTAATACTTAGCTTGTGGAATTGCTCAATATAAGTCATCACATCGAGATCTTTTTGTTTTAAATTCTACCTCAACCTCCTAGTTTGAATTGCATAATCAGAAGGAAGAAATTGATTTTTCACCATAGCCGCGATTCTACTCCAAGAAGTAACTTTTGTTCCTCCTTTAGCCACTCTCTCTGCCTGCTCACTAGTCCACCATGTCAATGTTGTTCCTCTAAAATTAGTTTTAGAAAACTTAAAATTTTTATCCTCACTCATTTCCTCACACTCAAAGTAGTTTTCTAGGGCATCTATCCAACCCAATACTTCTTCACTATCCATCTTCCCATAGTATATAGGCAACTAAATGTTTGTTTTAGTTCCACCACCTTTAACAACCTTAAGTAATCTCACCATTCTCCTCTCATCAGGATCCACATCCTCTTCATTCCATCCATGTGGATTCTCATTTTCTTCAACATTTCCATCTTGATCAACATGCTCATCCCTTCTAGGATTCCTCTCTAAGGCTTCCAACCTTGCTTGTATTGCTACATTCTCTCTTCTTACTTGTATCAGTTCTCTTTCCCTTGATGCATCATGTTCTCTACACTCTCTCAACTCTCCATCTCTTGCTTCCAATGCTTCTCTCAATTCCTACACCTCTCTAGCAATCTGGTTCTTAGGAGGCATCTTCACACACTATCTTCAAACTCTAACTCAAGGAACCCCAAAATGTTCCCACAAGGTCCTTATTTTTGTTCTGATAACAATATGATGTAGAGGATATTGGTCCTGATCAACTCTAGAGGGATAAAATCAACCTCTCCCCCAAACTATGTTCACAATCTACTCACTTTGTTTGATACTCAACCTTCACTAGGTTTCATTAAATGCACTCAACTATGGAATCCAACTCTAAAGGATTATCCAACATATTCAAGGGTCTCAAAACACTCAAATTAACTTGAAAAAAGGTTCTTCACTCTTCAAACTAAGGGTTCTAACTTTATTACACCCAGACTGCTCTATAAGGCTTATTCTTACTAGCCCTACTAAATGGGTATTTTCAACTTAACTCCAAATTCTTCCAAAAAAAATTGCCAAATAAGGTATAGGTACTTTGGACCAACTGTACCAACCAACACCCTGCTACGCATGAAACTAGGCTAATTAGCCCACTTTTACAAAGCAAATACCTCAAAAATTCATCTCCAAACCTAAAAACCCAAAAAAATGTCTTACTAAAGGATGCAAATAAACATATTTTCAATGTTTTAGATGGTTCCATGAACATTTACACTCCCAAACACAAAACCCTTCTTTTTAGGACTAAAAACAAAGGCTTTCTCAATCTCACCCCTCAAATCACTTCAAGAATCCAACAATGGACCAAACACATTACATATGACTTGCATATCCAGAAACCATAAAAAAAACCCACTCGTTCAATGGTTTCACCCAACTCCACACATGACACCAAAAATTCACTTACTCAACACACAATTCCTCACCACTCTTCACCTTAGCGCTTCACCATCACATCTCCATGACCATACCTATAGTCCAATTGGAATAGGATATAATAAAAATTTACAAACCCATTACACAAGAAACATTATATACATAAAGTGGAATAGGTCAATTCTTCATTGTGACCCTCAAACCCCTACAAAACTTGTCAAACGTGACTGTTTTTAGGACAGTCAATATAAAATGCACAAAACAAATTGAAGAAACCTCAAACTAGTGCTAAATTAAATTTAAAACATTTCCTATCACTTCCAAAAGGAATAAGATCAAAATATGCTATGAATGAAAAACTATAGTTAGAAGTTCAGGTTTTAGACCAATATTGCAGGGAAAACTGTGTAATTCATTGCCAAACTCCAAATATTTACAATGCTAATCAATTCTGACCATCAACAACTATTACCAGGGATGTAAATGAGTATTTAAACTTGTCTAATTCCCATCCAGCTGAAATCAACATCCTAACCAACTTTCAAAACTAATCATGACCGTTGGAATTCAAATTTGACAACTTTAACAAGTTGTTTCATGGCAACCTTACATTGCTTGATGTTTTACATCATTTGACTAATCAACAAACCTAATTAGACTCAAAATCACCTAAAACATGATCTTCACACCAATAAGGAGAATTTTTACATTTATTTTCTCATATGACAACATTTGACACAATTTAACAACTTTTTGACACAACTAGACAACATGACATATTGACCCAAACCATTAAATCATGGACCATAAATGGTCTTATTAAATCACATATTCATAAAAAATGACCTTATTACACCTCATCTAGACTCAAATTGACACATTTACTTATGTTGTCTCATAGGACCCTTGGGTGCTCTTGCACCATCTAGTGATAGACAAGAGATAATGACATAAGGTTATAACTTAAAACCAAGAACCGCTAACTTCTAGTCAACTTGAAAACATAATATGCAGGGCTTTAGACATGAAATAGGAATTTGTGAGAAAAGGGCTTAGGTTTTAAGGGGCTAACATGATTTAACTAAAAATAAAACAAGAAAGATTTAGGGAAATTAAGCTCAAAATTTGTAGGTGCTACCAAAAAGTGGGTTCTCCTGGATTCCAAAACCATCTCCCATGCATAGGTAGACAATTTATGTCCAAAACAATGATGTTTTGTGTTATTGCCTTGTTGAAAATAAGAATTTTCAAACCACTAACACCCGTTCTTCTATAATAGTAAATTTACATGTCCAATTACTCCCACTGCACAAAAACTTGCCAAATCCACAATTAGGAATCAATCATTCATATAGTTACTTGCTAAAAAGAACTCACCATAATAAAAATTTCCAAACATTAACTCCTCTTGTCCTGCAAGTACTAACTTAACAGTATCCATATCCCGCTAAGAGTTAACTCAACAACCAAGGACACATGGAACCCAAGCACACCTTTGAGAGGGTTTTACAAAATACTCTCTCCAAATGAGCACCCAAGTTACAAGTGATTCAATTTCATGCTCTGCACTTTGCATGTAGGAATCCAACTCACAATTGGCTCCCACAAAGTGACATAGTAACTTAGAAACTTAACTCTTAGGATATAATTGTTAGTCCATATTTTTGTCATTCTCAAGATAATCTTAAAAATGACTCCTTAAAACCAAATGAAAGATAAACTGAAATAACAGTTGAGTTAAGTGTGATAATTTTTGACACTGACTCTCTGCTTATTTTAGAAGGTGTGGATACCTTCATATGATGGAAAACAACTAAAATAAAATGGGTATGCTTTTGACCTGAAAGTAGAAAAATCTCACTAACATCTACACATAACTATGCTATAGATGTGAATAACATATTTACAAACTAATGAGAGTGAAAGGAAATGGCACAAATTTTATTTATTCCACACCCATAACAAATAATTAGGAAAATAACATCAACTCATTACATATTGTGTGAATATTACTGACTCAAAGTTCACGAAATAGACAAACCCATTATTTGATATACCAAAATGAATCACCCAAGAAAGATTGTAATTGACATAGTAAAATCATGATAAAACAGAGACACAAATGAACACAAAATTTCAAAAGAACTCCATTATTTCTTGATAAAAATCAAAGAGTTCAAAGCTTGTTTATTTTTATACAAAAGACCATGTATTTCTCCAAAAAATTGTTGATATTCCCCTTTTTACAAAATCAGAGAAAGAATCCGCTTTCTTAGCATAAGCTTCCAGAAGTAAAACAAATCCCCTCCCTATAGAGCTCACTCCTTTGCCGCTCTAAAAAATCTTACAATAAATAACCGCCCATTGACTTCTCAGTTCTGATAATTGATTCTTGAATTGATTATCAACATTAAGTCTTTTAGTCTTCTTGTCTTCCTATCATATTTTATTTTATTTTTTAGTCCAAGGTATCTCTGTGACTCAGCCCAATAACATAGGTTTTCCATTATGGGGTGAGTTAAGGCGAGACTAGTCCATGTAGATGTACCAAGCCAGCTGTAGGCCAAATCCATTGGTTGATTTCAGGCCTTAGAATCGAACTCGAGACCAATGGGGAGCAAAACCACTGTCCAAGCCAACTTTTCTACCCATTCTGGCTATGTTCATATCATATTTAATTTATTACCAATGAATCAAAATATTTTGATTAAATGTTATGAGTGCAATAGTCATCTAACATATTATATGTTGACAGGTGGAGCTATTAATTGTTTCCACCTTTTTAGCTCTTTCTTCATCTTTCATAGCTTAGGTTTCTAAGCTATGTTGATCTTGCTTTCTTTCATACTTATATCATTTATTCTACTACATTTATGATCTTGCCAGGATATTGGTTGACCCCTTTAAGTATTGTATGGTAAGGAAGAGCATCTTTGAGTGTTTCCATTCAATGTGTGATTGTAGTTGAATCCTCAAGAATAGATCATGCTTGCATTATAACTTCTAAAGCTTGATCTATGCTTGCCATAATTTATTGTAATTGGTTTGCGAGAGACTCTCCCCACAAGCTACAAATATCCATCAACACTAGATGCCTCATGCTGGAATTGGAGCATTGAATGCTTGACCCAATAACATGATTCATACTTTAATGAACCCATGAACATATGTATGCATATTCATATCTTCATTGTTCAAGACAACATTACCGCTTCCTTCTATTGTCGTGGGAAATGCAAAATGCCACTCTTCACTATAGCACAAAGTCTAAATCAAGATCATATTTCCTAGCATTCAAGGAATCATTTAGATATAAACATTGATGATAGCATCAAATATAGATCAAAACTCTAATTGAACTAGCACAAAGTATCCTTCAAGCAGAATTCCATTAAACTTTCATAAAATTGCAAAAAATTACTGTTAACCAAAAATCATATCATTTAGATCCCAATCAGAACCCCTACCAATGGTCCGTACCATCCTTAAATAGTTTAACCATAACCTAATCAAAATAACAGCTTCTTGGAGACAACCCATTAAAGAGAGTTTAAACATAACTTTAAGATAAATGGTCTACTAGGACCAATCAAAATAATGACATAGAGAATAAACAACTAACTTAAGAAATAGGAAATCAAATAGCCACATCCTCATCTACTTCATCTTCTAATTCTACCGCATCACCTATTGTTTCTTGATCTGTTGTGGGTTCAGTGGTAGCATTGACTTTGATTCTCCACTTGGTGATCTTCTAGCTAGCTTCAACAATTTTGCTAGATATATCCTTAACTTCCTCACTCACAGGGTTTGACAACACTATTGCATCCCTTAAATTCTTCAGAGATTTAGATCCATTATTGGTCACTAAGGGACTATCTTCTACCTTCTGGCAAAAGGATCTTTTCACTATCTTCCCACTTAACAACTCTTTCCCATCATTTCCAAGAATGCTTACACCAATTGTATCAAAAGAGCTCTTTAAGCCTCTTTGAATATTTTTCATTTTGGACCACTGAAGTTGTAAGATGGGATTGGAGTTCATTTGTGACGTGATGTCTACATTCTAACATTTTTGTCTAAATGGCAATGTTGTCTACATCAAGGGCTTCAATGATATGCTCTGTGATCAAGACATTTTGGTGCAATTTGATGACTTCTCTCATTTCTAGAAGGGCAACAGATAACTAGTTGATTTCTCTCCCTGTCTTACGTAATTAGAACCAATTCATAGTGATCATCTCATTAAGAGTGTCATAGTTTCTCATACCATGCTCTATAAATGATAGTCCTTTTAAAATTACTTGAATAGCCAGTGATCAACTGCTTTAGCTATGGCTTGTGATCTTTTAACAAGCTCTAACTTATTAGAATTGATAAATTTTGTGATGCATACTCTTAGAGATGAACTAGGTGAAAAAATTTCAACACACCAAACAGATCAAATAAAGGAAGTGAGAGCCTCTACATATTGTGCAAGCTCTTGGTTTTTCCTTTCTACAACTCTAGTTCTCTTGGATAAAACAACAACATAGTGTTTAGCATGATAGATATCACCTTCAATAATTGGGGGGCCCATGTCAATTCTTCTTATGCTCAATTAACCTTCAATGATTTCTTATTAAGTCTTGTCTAAGATAGAATCAACAATATCTAGCACATGAGGCTTTATTTCTGGGTCACATGAGGCCTTATTTTTGGGTCCACAATCATCCTAGCCATTCACCTTGCTTTCTTAGGTTTTGGTGTTTCTTCTAACAAGCGTGCCACTTTATCCACTCACATCTCAGTGACTGGCGAATATTGTTTCCTTTGTTTCTCAATGGCCTTTTTGAGCCAAGGAGTAGATGAATTACTTGTTGGACTTTTGATAGACAAGGTATTGAAGGCAGCATCAGGTGTCAACACAAGAACATTGGAGGTGGGAGTTTGAGGATCTTCATCATCAATGAGAGAAATTAGGGGGTTCTATTCTCCCAACAAATAAAGAAACTAAGTATCTTCCTGAATAAAATTGATTTGCAAGGCTATCATTTTCTTTTTGGGTGGTGTTTTAGTGCCTACTTCATAGACAAATTTCAATTTTTGATTTCTTTCAGGAGGGGCACTATCCCCACCAGATTGTGAGATTCACCAATCACTAATGTCAATTTTCCTATCATCCATTGAGAGGTCTGAACAATTGTGCTCATCTCCTTGGGTGCTCCTTTCTTTGATGAAGAGCCAGAATGATTTTTAACCACACGATTTAACTAGGCATGTGAACTATCCATAACTTGAGAAGTTCTATCTTTGACATCTATTTCTTCTTCATCTTTGGACCATTGAAAAGGAGGCAAGGTGGCACCTAGATATGAGTTGTCTATCACATTATAGTTGTCATCTATAACATTATCAGGAATAGAAGAGATAACATTAAAATTCAACATCTGGCTTATAGTTAGTCACATGAAACCTCTTCTAAAAAATTCCTTTCCATCAAAACAATCCTCCTAGAAAATTTCTAGCTTGGGTACATGAAAATAGTGAGTATCTCCATAGAAATTTTGTCTAACATAACACTTAATATCAAAATGGGACCTCATGGGTAGAGAATGGAAACCATCCTCAGCTAGAAGTTTGTCAGAAAACTTTGCAGCTTGATTATTTTTACAAGAAAAGTGAGACAAGCTCATAGGGAAATAGTATCCATTCTTTCTCATCTAAACATACCTTATATTCATAAATCTCATCTTACAACACAATTCTAAAAAGATGAGATAATGAGAAGCATACCTGGGTAGTTTTAATAGAGAGCTTTCGTAACCTCCAATTCTCAAGTATGAGAAGCTTCTGAATGAAATGTAAAAACTACCATAATTTTGGATTAGGGTCATGGCTCCCTCTGATATTATCTTCTCAGGATTCCCTTCAATATATCTAATGACTGCCATGAGGAAAGCATAATGGAAACGAGAGAAACTCTACATACCTTCTCTTCTCTGTTATTGAGGGAAACAATTATAAACATGAGCACCATCTATGAGATTGCCAATTTGTCTCAAACATGGCCAATAAGTTCTCCCAATAGCTAATACATTAGAAAGATCAAAGAAGAAATGAAATTCTCTCCTATCAATAAGCTTAACAAGTTATTCATGAAGGGAATCACATATTAATCTCGCCCAATCAATCTAGTTTCTATCATCGCAGACAGTCGGGACAAACTGACACATCCATTTGTTGAAGACGACTGTTCTAGGTTGACCAACCATACAACACAATAACATGACAATATCCATGATATTATCTCTAAACAACTCCATTTTCATCTAGGAAGGTAGCCTAGATTTACCAAGTCGAGGGGCTTTTAACCACCCTTGGGCAATAGTGTCCAGACACCAATCTACTTGATTCTGAAAGAATTCAAATTTCCCTCACCTTCTCTTTCATGGATGCGTAGTGCGAGGGAGATATTATTTGTATCTATTTTGTCTTATCAGAGCTTGATTCACACTTTCGATTTCATGGCAGTTAAGATGGTAATGTTGCACACAAGAGAGGACCAATTCTGGGCATGCAAGGAAATAAGGATAACCCCTGGCCTGAGATAGAGTAGATTCGATGACCTTTTGCATAATGGGAGACTTCTCTAAGCTATGTAGCCTCTTTTGAATTTCATACATTGTAAATGGTCCAACTTCTGTGTCTTTGATATTGTCTAATTTGCTTTCAATGGGCTGAGAGGGTTTAGGCACCATAAAATTTGAATGCAAAAAGGCTAGGGTTTCTAATAGAGGATGAAATCTCAAATTGGGATAGAAGAAAAAGGAGTTGTGGGATGAACAGATGTTCATGAATGCCAAATTAATAAACTTCCCCTATCTATTCAACAAGAAAACTAGAAATTTCAACAATTTATAGGAAAGAGAGCTTCTATCTTAAAAGCTAGTTTTGTTCTTTCGCTTGGATGCACCTTCAATTTTATTAGAAGTCTCAAATGAAAATGACATGAACAAAGGTGACAAACACATGAAAACCTAGACCAATTAATTTTTTCATTTCGGTGGTTGTTGTACTACTTTGAGATTTGAAATGAAACATTTTATTAATGTCTCATTTATAGCCCATTACAAAAAGGTACTTTATTGATGAAACTGAACGAGTTCTCAGTCTTTAGGCTCCTACTATCGGCATGTCAAACAATCATGCTCTTTAAGAACTATGGAACAAAATAAGTGTGCATGCTAAAAAAAAAATTTTGGTGATTGGCTGACATGTGACTCATGAGGGACCCACTAACATGATACTATCGAAGATCGGGGTATCAGGTAGAACGAGACTCAATGACAATGAAGGCAAGTGATCTAAAATTCTGTTGAGTAGTGATAAGGTGATAAACTATGGTGGGGTCCCTTTTGGACATAATGAAGACTTAACACTTAAAGGGAAAAGGTTTATCAACCAATCAAGGGTTTTAAGAACTAAAGTATGTAGTGTACTTCCACAATGTGGCAAGGTTTGCAATCTAAGAAATTGACTATGGCATGGTGGGTAGGGTAGGTAATAACTGGCTCTAACATGAGACAAGGACAAAGAGGATGCAGAGAACCTAGACTAATATGGTATAAATCCTTATTCATAAGGGCTACAAAGTCACACAAAAAATGAGGCTTATACTACCCAAAATACAAAGCTATAATACAAGAACTAGGAGCTTCAAATCTTGCCCATTGTAGGTAAGAGACAATTGTGTACAATCTGGATATGCTAGGTACAAATTATTTTCTCTAGCCATCTTTTTGATCACAAATGGACCTATCCATAGAGAATCAAACTTCTTGTTTGCGCCTTTAGGTTCCCTCCGACGATCCCAAAGAAAAACTGAATCTCCCACTACAAATTGTTTTCTCTTGGCTTTCTTATCAAATACATTCTTCACCATCTCTTGATGTTTTCCTATTATATCAATTTTCTCATACTTTTGTTCTTCTAGCTTACTCAAGTACATACTCCTTTTTTCCAAAGAAACTCTTTTGAATTTTTGATGTCGATATCTCCAATGGGAGAGGTAGCTCATTCTCCCTTCCATAAACCAATTGAAAGGGGGTAATTCCTATGGCTCTCTTTTATGAAGTTTTATCAGCCCATGGAGCATGATACAAGTTTTTATGCTAGTTCTTCTGATTTTGTTCTACCAACTTCTTCATAAAAGTAATGATATTTTTATTGCTTGATTTCGCCTGCCCATTTCCTTGTGGATAGTAATCTAAAGAGTGAACAAGATTAATCCAATAATTGTGACAGAACATGGATAACTCTAAAGAAGAGAAACTACTGGCATTATCAGTTACAATCTTCTTAGGAACACAAAATCTAGACATGATATTTTCATGAAGGAATTGGATTACTACTTGTAAAGTGGCACATTTGGTAGGGATAGCTTCTACCCACTTAGTGAAGTAATCTATGGATGTGAGGATGTGAGTGTGTTGGGCACTTGACCTTGTGTTTATTGGCCCTATGCAATCCAAACCCCTGCTGGAAGGGTTCTTCAATGACCACTGGTCTTAGAGGTAAAGTAGCCAACTGATGTCTAGCTGTAAACTTGAGACATTTTTCACATTTTTCTACCCAAGCATATGCATCTTTAAAACTACTAGGCCAATAAAAACCTTGTCTCATAATTCTGTAAGCAGTTATAGAGGCTGAGAGGTGCCCACCACAAAATTTTCCGTGAAGAGCTTCCAAAAATTTCTTTTGATGCTCTTTATCTACACACCTCAAAAAGGTAATATCTATACACTTATTCTATAGATTCCCTTCCCATACGATATATTTCGCTACCCTAGGCTTTAAATTTCTTTTCTACTTGGGTGACACTATAGCAGGGCATTCTCCATAAGTCAAGAAATATATGACATCTTTAAACCAAACATAAATAGTGCTAATGAATAGTACCAATGGGAGATCATCTTGTTGTTATGGTTTATTTTCGACAGTCATAGTGTAGACCTTTCCCTCTAACCAAAGTGGTTGGTTTAATATCAACATCATACTCATGTACCTTTGCAATTCAAGCACCTCTCTTATTGATATGTCATAGGGCATCTAGATTGGAGATAATGTTGGCTTCACTTTATTGGGTGCTTTTAGCCCATGGTTTTGTAATATTATTTGACAGTTTCTTATATTGTATCTCCTATATATGAGGTGCATGAGATAGAGGTTGTGTGTGAGAATCTAATAGCTATTGTGTTACCTCTAATTCTCTGGATGGTGATACTCATGTGAAGAGCTTTCTCTGCAAGTATATTGTAATTTGTTATTGATTTTTGAATAAATATATTGGGCGGCTTTTGGAGTGTGGGGTTTTTCTCTCGGAAGGGTTTTCCCCAGATAGATCACTGTGTTGTGGTATGCATGTTATTATGTATATTTATTTTAAGCTTTTGTAACCATTGTAACTATCTATAATTTTTTTTGCATTATCCTCCTCTCAAGGTTAGTGTAGGAAGTTGTTATGCTACTTAACTTCCTTACACAAAGTTCATCAATCTTCACCCAAAAATGGGTGTAGAGGCTACACTAGGTCAAATTCTAAGAATCCAACTAGACTTGGAGAAGAACATTATTAATGGAAGGCACATCCTCTGAAGGGGTAGAAGGAGAGGGACTAACCCTAGTATTAGTAGAATATTGGGAATCTTTAAGACTAGAGGAGCTTCAGAGTGTCAAAGTCAACCCTTGCTCCACCATCCTTCCAAAAGGTTAGTTTTGTCATCTTTTGCTCCTCCTTTGATGACTCCACTAAGAAAAATTTTGTCCCCTCCAAGGAAATTACCTCATGTATTTATGGGGTCCCCAACATTTGTAAATTCGGTATCCACCTTAGTCCCATCGTTGATGCCATAGGCTCTCCCACTTACAAGCTAGCAGCCTTCCTCACCAAATTTATCTCTCCCCTTGTGGGAAAATCTAATTTCTATATCAAGGACTCTACCCACTTTATTGATTTTGTCCAAAGGTGACTAGAAAGTAGGGACATCTTGGTGAGTTTTGACGTGGTGTCTCTTCTTACTAAAGTTCTTATCCCAGATACCATTGATATTGTTGGAAGCAAGACAAATGAGGAAGTGACCTCCTTAGTTGAGTTATGCCTTAGCTCCACTTTCTTTTCTTTTCGAGGAGAGATCTATGAGCAAGTCAATGATATAGCTATGGTATCCTCTCTTTCTTCTATCATAGCTAATCTATACATGAAACATTTTGAAGATTTGGCCCTCTACTTCTTTCCTCTTAAACCAAGGTGGTGGAAGTGCTATGTGGATGACATCGACATGTATTGGCTACATGCCTTGGATAAATTAGAAGAATTTCATGCCCACCTCAATAGTCTAGTCCCTTGTATCTCTTCTACCAAAGAGATAGAGTCTAACAACCAACTCCCTTCCTTAACATTCTACTCACTAGGCAACTAGATGAAACCTTTTCTTGTTAGGTTTTTTGTAAATATGCCCATATTGATCTCTATCTACATTCTTCTTCCCACCACCACCTCACCCAAAAAGCTAGCATCCTCAAAACTTTAACCATGAGAGCCTTTCGTATATGTGACATGAAGAAAGATTACCCCAAGGAGCTGTCATGTCCTCAAAAAATATTCCTTTCATGTACCTTCAAGCTTTTCTATACTTTAATAAGCCTTATCCCCCCTCTTAAAGATCCTAGAGATGTTTATCTTGAGTTTAGCATTAACAAAGTTGTTTGTTATTGTGGCATTTTTTATATTAGGTGAAACTAGTTGCTCTTTCAAAACTAGATTGAAAGAGCATAGTGTTGGCATCAAACATGAGCATGCATTCAAATCAGCCCTTGCTGACCAATCATCTTCCACCAAGCATCATATTTGCTTAGAAGACACCCAAATCTTGTATGAAAAAGATAACCTCTTTAAGAGAGAACTCAAGGAATCCATCAAAATACATAACCACCCATCTAATCTTAATAGAGATAGAGGCTGGAAAGGTTGGAACCTTAGTTTCTCTCGACTTCCTCTAATAAATAACCTCAAAATCCACAACCACCTCCACTCCCAACCTTCCCTCCCTCCTTTCTTTCATCTTTTTCCACTGCTAAGCCCCACCCTTTCTCCTTGTGATTTTTCCATTTTTATTTCCTTTCTCTCTTTGCCTTAGCCTTTTTCTTCATTTCTTCTTAGTTATCCCTTTCCTTCACTTTATACTTTGTGGGTGTGTGTTTTCTATTTTTAAATTTTTTTTTTTCTTTCTAATTAGTTTTCATCTTAAGACAATATTATTTACATTAGAAATCATTAATAATCCCCAATGCCTTATTTATGGTGTCTTGTCTAATTAATGTTATCTTACTTTTATATTTTTATTTTATTTTTATATTTTTAATTCCTTTTAGGTTCATTTTTCCTACCTTGTTTTCTCTTTTTTTTTGTTTCTCTTTTGTGTTTATCATTTTTTCTTTGATTTATTTTTGTCAATTTTTTTTTGTTTTTTGGTTCTTTAACAATAGGAAATTTATGATATCTTATTAATAAGGTATGATTATCTTGATTAGTTCTCATTAATAAGACTGCATTTATTAGACAAGAAAACATCAACACTTTTTATCTATTTAATGTGTCTTGTTTACATTTGTCTTCTCGACCATGCTTTGTATTCTGGTGAATATTATTTGAGTAGGTATAGAAAACCCATTTCTTACCTCCATTTTGATCTTGTTTTCAAACACTTTTGGCATTGTAGATATTATAGGGTTCAAAATGAGAGTTTCTAATGACATCCCTTTTCCTTGATTTTCTGGAACACTTGAGTCGCAGGTCGTTTTCGATTATGACATCTAGGAAAATGTTGATAATTAAAAGTCCGTCCGTCACCTCCGTTTTCGTCATTAATGTATATATATAGTTGTTTTTGTTTAGAATAGAAATTTGTATGTAGTCCACGCAACAATAATGACAAAAACGGCCTGTCCTTCGTTTCACGCGGAGAATACAGCACAAATTTTCAAGATTTATAATCACTCGTAATTTGGGTAATTGGAATCCGTAATGATGCCATTAACGCGGTGAGAGAAAAGGTGGTGCTGTATAAATCTCTACAAATTTAATTCTGATGCTCTGCAAAAAGGATTAGAAAATCTGTTTGATGGCAACACACACAAGAGCACAAGAAACAAACGTTAGTGTTAGCAACAAAAGATTATCCTAAACAGGCATATCAAGAGAGATATTAAGCATGAATTAGAAAGCATATAAACATAGAATGAAATAGCTAATCAAGATGCTCATAGTTTCTCCTCCCTTGTTCCTCTCCTCTCCAAGTCCCAAATGAGTGTAGCTCTCAGCTTTTAGCACTAGCCATGGATGCCATATGGAGATTCAAGATGGTTGAATATGATAAGCAAATACTATGCAAGAGTAGATAGTGATGCTATGAAAAAGCTCTATGCTAATGCCAGTATAACAACAATACTCTAAAATGCTTCTCTTTTTGCTTGAGGAGAAGGGTTCTATTTATAGAAGAAATAGGGAAATGAAGGGTTAAGATTGAGCAATCTTAACAAGGGTTAGGATTGAAAGTTGGGGATCCATGTGCACAATTGGCACCAATAAAATGGTGACAAGTTTCAACATAGGATTGGGTTGAGAGAAGAGGTTGGAGGCATTAAAGGCCTGAGAAGACCTAATGGTTATCTAGAAGGTAAGGGTCAAGTCTAAATTAGGATTACCCATTGGATTAAGAGTTAATCCAAGGATAAACCTTTGTGCAAATGTTTAAGAGATAATCATGGTCAAAGCATTAAAGGCTTGATGAGACCTTTGGGTTGGGTAGAGGTTGAGTCAAAACAAATGTTTTAACCATGTGGGAGGGTTGAATTAACCATTAATGGTTATTGGAGACTTTGGGGATTAAGTGGTTGAAGGTTGGAAGCTTTCAAAGGTTATCCAAGACTTTGAGGGTTAGTGGTTGAAGGTTGGAAGCTTTCAAAGGTTATCCAAGACTTTTAGGCTTTGAGAAGTGACTCCATTTTGCTTAGGAATGTGACAATAATTAGGGGATGGATTAAGCTAATTAGGAAGGGTTTAGAAGAATCTAGAAGGGGTTTAGGCATACAAGTGGATTTTGTAGGAAAATGCAAGTGGGAGAAATTTTGGTATTTTCAATTAAAATAAAATCATTTATTTCAATTAAATGGTGTAAGTTGAATTTGGATAAATATTTAAATAAATATTAATTTATTTAAAGGAGAAAAAGAAGATAAAGCATTTAAAATGCTTGAAGACTTTGAGGGAAACCATTAAAGGCTTGAAGACTTTAAGGAAAACCATTAAAGTCTTAAGAAGACTATAGAAGGAAGCCATCAAGTTTGAAGACTTTAAAGCCATCAAGTTTGACTACTTTAAGGGAAACCATTAAAGGTTTCAAGTGGGTGAGGATAAATAGGATTTTAAATAAATAATTTATTTAAAATAGTTGTGGAACTTGCTTTTGTAGGAAAATACAAGTGGGTGGAGGATAAAGGTGATTTAAATAAATGATTTATTTAAAATAATTGTGCAACTTGTATTTGTAGGAAAATGCAAGTGGGTAGAGGATAAAGGTGATTTAAATAAATGTTAATTTATTTAAATGTGAGAGAATATTTAATTAAATAAATATGATTTATTTATTTAATTAATGGTCTGAATTTGGTTAAGTGAATTAAATCAAATAAATTGAATAATTTATTTAATTAATAGGAGAATAGGGTTAAGATGAATTAATTAAATATTAATTTAATTAATTATTAATTGATGGTTAAATAATCAAATAAATACTAAGTATTCATTTAATTAAGTGGACAGATTTATGTGACTACATTTGCCCCTCTTTGAGACGGTGCGGTTTATCGCGTCGTTTCAAAGAAAGAAAAATAGGTGTGAAGAAATGCCCCATAAAATGTAAATTTAATGGGTGGTATGCCCCCTCGAGAGATGGGCCGAATTTTTTTGAAAAATCGGGCGATCTCTCGAAAAAGAATGAAAAGCGGAGGGGACGTAGAATAGAAGAAATTAGAACTAATGATGAAAGAATGGGAGAAAATGGAGTGAATATGAAGAAACAACAAGCCAGCGAGTACCCTGAGGTCATGCAAGAGATACATAGCAGATGTAGTGTGGGATTTTGATTGATGCTATACAATTGATCAAAATTGGTTGGACAATCTGGTGCAATCGGTTGAATTGCCCCGGTCAAGTCAAAGCGTGACAGTTGATGTCAGTTGGTCGCTTGAACATGATAAAGTCTGAGTAAGTGAATCAAAGTGACCTGATGGTGACTTAGACAATTGATGTAATTGCCCGATGAAGTCAAGGTATATGAAGCAAAATACTCGTTGAGACGTAGACAATTGATGTAATTGTCCGTTGGATTGTGTTTGATTGGTTGATCAATTGATAGTGTGTGCATGTGATGGATGGCTGTGGGGAATCATGGCAGTCCCGTTGAGACTAGGTCATTATGATAAATGCCTGATGTAGTCTAGGATTACCATAATCGATTACCTGTTGAGACCCGAAGATACTTGATCAGAGTATCTGTTGATAGTCTAGGTGTGTGGGAGTCGATGTATCTGTGTAGACAGAGCAACTTGCTGGATTGTGTGGATGAATGAGGATGGGAAGCGATGAAGGATATGTGATGCTGATTATCGAGATGGGGAGGGTGGGGGGGGTTCAATGTTAAATAGAAGAAATGGAGGACCTATTACATTCCTATGGAAGAAGAGGAAAATAGAGTATCCATTGTCATTACTAGTATGAATGATATGCAGCTATTTATGAATGTATGGATGGATGGAATGCAACGAAATGCAATATATACAGATGAGATGGAATGACGATCCATGGTGCTTTATTTTTCATCATTGAGCTTTAAAATGTTGTAAGAAAATACAAGCAACTTGACATAAAGATTCAAGATGACCAGAGTATTTCTTACATGGATTTTGATATAGCAAGTTAATACAAGCAACTTGATATAATGGATCAAGTTGACCTGAGTATTGCTTGCGGAACAGATAAGGATTATCTCCATTCATGCATGACTTGGATCGTCCTCCTTGATCTTAGGCTGATCATATCCTGAGACAAGTGCATACCATACAAAGAAATAAAAACCTTTATCCAAATTGGATGAGGAGGAACCAAAGAATGAGCATTGTACCTGTAAACAAACAGTATATACATAAAGAATAAAAGAATATGGATCCTTGGTAATGGTTCATGCTCATATGGTCGAGGTATACGCTGTAGTCAGCAAGCCGTAGTGATCTATGATTGCATTTGGCATAAGATCACATAGCCTAGTGAACTTCCCACGTAGACACCATTAGTACATGCCCCAGAACTTCATCGGAAATAATTCACAAACGATACAAAACAATGCTGAAAGATCCCGATACAGATAAACGAACGATTGTACTCACAAATCAACCAAGTATTTGATAGCTTAACATAATTTTCTTGTCAAAGAAAACGTCATCTTGTCTTTGTTTTGGTAAGGAAGGATGCATCCTTGTTTTAAAGACAGTTTTGGATTGTTGATGTCGATTGTTTTGGTTGATTGATAAGTGGTCATTGTGTGAGTAGTTTGTCAATGTTTATTTTGGTATCTGCTCGAATAAATATGTACAAGGTGTTGTCATGTTTTTGGGTGATTTTCGATGGTTTTTCTGATGTTTTTTGGATTTTGTGAAACAATTTTGAATGTTTTTGGTATTTTGAGAGTCATTTTTGAATGTTTTTGATATTTTTTGATGATTGCCTGAATGAAGAGCGTAATGATATATAAGACAATGTAGAATCCACTTCCATCACTAGGGTAAGGGTACTGCCCCCAGTTTGTAGACCTGACTATGAAAAGGTGGGATGCTAGACGCATGGAGTACTTTCTTAATTGCAGATCAAATAACAAGCCATGGTTGGGATGGATGGATGTATGTGTGCATGAATGTGATCGCAACAAGTCTGAAAGATAATGGAGCCATAGCCTTTACGAATGGCGCCTGTTTGCCAGGTTTTCACCATCGTTCTTACCCAAGGTGCCACCGGAGTGGTTGTTCACCGTTTGGATGCATGATTTTTCTTTACTTTTTTGAATGTTTTTATATTTTCTTCAGGACATTTTTCTGAATGTTTTTTGGTATTTTCTGATAGGCAGGGGAGCCTGATGCTCTGTACAGCTTATGTGTAAAACCGTTTGAGGTGCATGCTGTTGATTGGATCTGCGAGCGGTTCTCCGTCTGATGTAGCCAACTGATATGCCCCGGACCCAAATACAGCAGTGACAACATATGGGCCTAGCCAATTTGATTCAAACTTGCCTTGATGTTCTCTGTTTGGTTGGTTGCGAGGATTCTCTCGAAGAACAAGATCACCTACCTCAAATGTACGAGATCTAACTCGGTGATTGTAGCTTCTACTCATGCGCTGCTGATAGGCTTTGAGGTGATTGTATGCAGCTTGTCGCTTCTCATCTAGTAACTCTAAGTCCTGAAGACGAGATACTCTGTATGCTTCATCATCGATGAGATTGTGCAATGAAACTCGTAAGGATGGTATCTCGACCTCAATAGGTAAGATAGCTTCAGCACCATAGACCAATGAATAAGGAGTTACACCTGTAGGGGTCCGAATGCTAGTTCGATATGCCCATAGCGCTGGATTCAATTGAACATGCCAATCATGGCCGGCATCATTGACTATCTTCTTTAGGATCCTCAATATGTTTTTATTGGATGCTTCGGCCTGACCATTGCCTTGTGGGTAATAGGGAGTGGAAAAGCGGTGTTGGATATGAAATTTCTCACAAAGTTCACGGACATCCTGATTTTTAAAAGGAAGACCGTTATCTGTGATGATGGAGATGGGTACACCATACCGGCAGATGATGTAATTGAGGATGAATGAGGCGATCTGCTTGCCGGTGACTTGGGTAAGTGGAACAGCTTCGATCCACTTGGTGAAATATTCGGTGGCGGTAATAATGAATTTATGGCCATTGGATGAAGATGGATGGATTTTACCCACAAGATCAAGACCCCATTGACAAAAAGGCCATGGTGTTGTGATTGGTTGCAGTTCTTGAGCTGGTGCATGTATTAGGTCGCCATGAACTTGACATTTTTTGCACTTCCTGACAAAGTAGTAGGAATCCTTTTCCATAGATGGCCAATAGTATCCAGCTCGCATGATCTTCTTGGCTAGTGATGGACCACTTGAATGAGTCCCGCAAATTCCTTCATGTACCTCTTCCAAAACCTTTGTTATCTCATCTTGTTCCAGACACCGAAGGAGAGTACCATCAAGACTACGTCGGTATAGGGTTTCGGCAATAATGGTATATCGAGCAGTTTGGCGAATGAAGGTTTTACGTTGGTTATTTGATTGGTTGGGAGGAAGGGTGTGATCGCGGAGATAGGTGTAGAACTCACCATACCATGGGGATTCAGAACCGACAAGGTGACATATCATTTCAGATTCTGGGATATCATAAGCGGGAATCCAAAGCTGTTCTACCAAGAACTCATAGCGTGTTGAATTCTGTGGAAGATCTAGTAGAGATGCGATGGTAGCCATGGCGTCAGCAGCTCGATTCTGATCTCTTGGTATCTGCTCAAAAGTGATAGTAGTAAATGATGTCTTTAGAGTGTCCACCATTTGCTTATATGGCATGAGTTTATCATCTTTGGTCTGATATTCATCTGTTGCTTGTCGAATGACTAGTTGGGAATCGCCATATACTTGCAATTCTTTTAATTTCCATTGTATGGCTAATCTGAGTCCTGTGATCAAGGCCTCATACTCTGCTATGTTGTTTGTGCATGGAAATGTGAGCCTGTAAGACTTCGGGATGCTATCACCTTGAGGTGTGATAAACAGAATGCCTGCCCCCGAGCCGTGCCTAGTGTATGAACCATCAAAGTATAATTTCCATGACTGTGCTTCTATAATCATGAATATCTCTTCATCTGGAAAATTGGAAATGAGAGGATGATCACCTATGAGAGGTGCATCAGCCAACTGATCTGCAATAACTTGACCTTTGATAGCTTTACGGTCCACATACTTAATGTCAAATTCACTTAGAATCATCACCCATTTGGCCAAGCGACCTGTCAATGCTGCTTTGCTGAGTAAATACTTGAGTGGATCAATCTTTGCAATGAGTTGTACCTTGTGTGTTAACAGATAGTGCCTCAGTTTAGTGGCTGCCAAAATTACTGCTAGGCAAGCTCGCTCAATAGGTGTGTAATTGAGTTCATAGCCCACCAGTGTGCGAGAGATGTAGTAAATAGCACACTCTTTTCCTTCTGCATTATGTTGTGCCAGTAGTACACCCAATGCTGTACTTGTCGCTGAGATATAAAGTAACAATGGTCTACTTGGATCTGGTGGCATCAGCAATGGTGGATTTATGAGATAGTCTTTAAGCGCCTGAAATGCTTGCTGGCATCTGTCATCCCACTGAAAGTGGATGTTCTTGTGTAGCAGGTGTGTGAATGGGTGACACTTATCAGCCAATTGTGCAATGAATCTGCAGATAGATTGAAGCCGTCCTTGTAGTGTTCTTAGCTGACTGATATTCTTTGGAGGTGGCATGTCCATTATTGCCTTAACCTTTGCTGGATCGACCTCAATACCTTTGCTTGAGACAATGTATCCTAGAAGCTTCCCGGAGGTCACTCCGAAGACACATTTCTTTGGGTTGAGTCGAACATGGTACTGTTCCAGTCTATCAAAGATTTTATCTAAGATGTGAAGATGTCCTTCTCTAGTAAGTGATTTTGCTAGTAAATCATCCACATAATCTTCCATCATAGTATGCATCATGTCATGGAAGATGGTGGTCATTGCTCTTTGATAGGTCGCTCCTGCATTCTTTAGACCAAAAGGCATTACATTCCAGCAGTATGTGCCCCATGGACATGTGAAGGCTGTCTTATGTTGGTCCGCTGGTGTGATCTTTATTTGATTGTATCCCGAAAAGCCATCCATGAGTGAAAGCATGGCATGTCCTGCTGTCAAATCTACTATGATGTCGATATTTGGTAGAGGGAAGTCATCCTTAGGACATGCCTTATTCAGATCTCTGAAGTCTGTACAAATGCGGATGCCCCCTTTTGGTTTGCCAACTGGTACAATGTTGGAGATCCATTCTGCATAATCAATTGGTCTAATGAAACCAACATCCAGGAGTTTCTTGAGTTCTGTTTTGACTAGCACTGCAATCTGGGGATGCATCTTACGAAGCTTCTGCTTGACAGGTTTGGCTCCTTCCGCTACAGTGAGGTGATGCATGACTAAATCAGGATCAAGCCCAGGCATGTCTGCATATGACCATGCAAAGTTGATCTGACGCTTCTGGAAGAACTCTATGAATTGAGGCTGTTCCTCTGGAGTGAGAAGAGATGCCAGATGTATGATATGAGGATTTTCAGGAGTCCCCACATTGTATTCTTTGGTTTCTTCGATAAGAATCGTTGATCGTTCCTGTTGTGTACTAGTAGGGAGAATGTCAAACCCTTCATCCTCAGGCGCCTCAGAGAGGTTTTCACCATTGGATACGCTCTTTCTTTTTACTTTTGTCGGATCAAACAGTGCCACAGTGTGGTTTTCACTGGAAGATCCATGTTTTATCGTTATATTTTTGCAGCTGAAGGGTTTGGCATCCGCCCCGAAGTATGCTGCGCTATTAAGTTGAATGGCGAATCCAGCTTTGTGATCCCCGCTTGGTAGATTATCCCTTAATTCCAAAAAGTCAATGATAGCCTCATCGTTCTGGAAGAGGTCAAGACATGGGGGATTTGGTTGGTTCCATTCAATGAGTTCAGGGTGGATAATGGGCATTACGTCATCGATTAGGTTAAGTGCGTTAGAGGTATCAGTGAGGGTTAAGACGTTATGATGAAGGTCGTTAATGGTACTCTCCCTGTCAGAATCAGGCGTAGGATGAGACATAGGGTCTGTGGAAGATGTTTCCAGCTCAGGTACCCAAGTGGTCTTTATCTGTGCTTCTCCGTAAACAGGAATGTCTTTGCGTGGCGGAGGTGGTGATGTGTCTTCCTCATCTGAAGTGTTAAGCTGTACAGAATCGAATTCCCACTCATGTGAGTCAATCTCTGAATCACTCTCCAGCATCCGATTGCTATACCATACTGGGATGTCTTTGGAGTTGAATACTGTAGGCGTGATTGGTTTATGTATCTTTGTGGTGATCGGTGCTGCAGGAACCGTGATGGGGTTTAAAGGATTGGTTACTGGAAGTATTGGTAATGGTGACTCAGTGGTTCCTGCTGGAACTACTGGTGCCATAGATGTTGCTGCGGGTTCTGATACAGTTGCTGCTGCTATTGGTGTTATTGATGGGATTACTGGTTTGTTTGGTGGGATGATTGGTAGTGTAGATGGTTGTGGTGGGTTTGTGAGCCTCGATGGGGCAGTGGGGATAGTGTTTGATGGTGCTTTGATTATGAAAGGTATCCTCTTTGCAGTAGGTGGGCAAAATGGTTTGCTGGGTTTTCCTTTGAATCTGAGTTTAGGAAGGATCTCTTTTTCAAAGCCAAGGCCTGTATTACCTTTGGGCTTGAATTCTGGTAGTAGAGGTTCGTGTCGTCCTTGTTTGCAGTATCCCAAAGCACTCTGACCATCATATCCCATTCTTTGCATAATGAGGAGGCCTTTGCCATATTGTTCCGTAGGAAGTGTAACTTGCGGTTTGTCAGTGGTGATGGGATCTTTATAGATCCAGTCCGCCAGGTCCTCATCTTGTGTCTCTTCCTCTTGACTCTTTCCAAGAATGAAAGGCGTTAAGGCACATGGAGGCGTGATTAGTGGTTGCTGGAGCAACTGCTGTGGTTTACCATGTGTTCTAGGAGAAGTGGGCATTTGTCCCACACAAAAGAGCTGACTCAAGTTGTATTCTCCAGGACCTTCCTCTGCGATTTTCATCTTAAGCTTTTCTTGCTTGGGTATAGGGGTGTTTGAACTAGCAAGAGAGGCGGGATTTACATATGATGTGGAGGAAATGGCTTCCCTATTATTAGGAACAATAATTTCTGGTTGATGGCTGATATTATGGCAAAATGCAAAGGGATTTGCATCGCCCAGGATTGTGATCTCGACCCCATTATGTGGGAACTTGATACATTGATGGTAGGTAGATGGAACAGCTTGCATGGCATGTATCCAAGGTCTCCCTAATAATAGATTATATGGCAAAGGAAGGTCCAGAACCTGACAAATTATGTGTTTTACCACAGGGCCCACTCGGATGGGTAGTACCACAGCTCCTTTGGATGAACGCTCTGCATCATCATAGGCCTTGATGGTGATCTTTTTGCGAGGATCCACTGATTCTAGTGCATATCCCAATGCTGTGACCAACTGTAGTGTGCAAATGTTTAGGCCTGCTCCATTATCGATCAAGACTCGCTTGATCCTGTGTTGGTTGACGAAGCCTTCAATGTGGAGTGAGGCGTTATGAGGTTGCTGGAAGGAAGAGTTGTCACTTTCAGAAAAAGTGAGACAAGGTGATGACTTTAGACTTCCAACCATGGCTTGAAATTGGTCCGTATTTAGATTTGCAGGGACTGACGCCTCTTGGAGTGCTTGATCCAAGATTGTTTTATGAGAGGGTGACAGACGCAAAAGCTCCAAAATGGATATAAGTGCAGGGGTTTTGTCTAATTGTTCCACAAGATTGTACTGCTTTGGGACGGAGGTGGTGCCTTGTGGAGCTGCCTTGATGGTGACCTTGCCACGACGTGTAACAACATTGCAATTTGAGGTGGGATTTTTGAAGGTTATGGTTGCAATTTGTTCACTGGCATCATACAGGTGATTTACAGTGTAATTATACGCAGCTTGTGTATAATCAGTGGTATCAGGACCTCGACTGGACGTCGAAGGACCCCTTTGATCTTGCGATGGAAGTGGATTCTTGAACATCTGATGATCATTATTGGTTGTTTTTGGGTCATGCCCTTCAATTTCAATTTCTCCTCGGTCAATAAGATCCTGAATGAGATCTTTCAATCGGTGACAATTACTTGTCTTGTGTCCTCTTCCTTGATGGAACTCACAGTGTTCAGTATCCTTCCACCATGCTGGTTTGACTTGAGGCTCATAGTTTGATAGCTTAGGTAGAGTGACCAAATTTTGAGAGAGGAGTTCTCGCAACACTGTTTCAATGGGTTCCCCTAAGGGAGTGTATGTGCGTTTTTGTTTTTGTGGACGAGGTCTTGGTTCATCATGAGATGTGATGCGACCTTGATTAAGAGGAACATTTGTGTTATTTTGAGGTGGAGGATTTTGTCCTGCAAACCGAACCACAGGTTGTGCATTTTGGACAGTCCGAGCATCCACAACTCCATCGTTGACGATGTTCTTATTCTTGTTCCAGAAGTTCGGTTTATCGCTATTGAAGCGCGGGCGAGGAGCATCTTTTGGTTCATTAAAGATTTTGATGAGTCCTTTTTTGATGAGTGCCCTTTCACATTTTATACCCTTGGTGATCATATCGTTAAAAGAGTCTGTGTCTTTGACATCCAGGTGAAATTCCATTTCTTCGTTTAAGTTGGAAATGAAAATTTCCACTAGTTCTCGTTCAGGTAACTGAAGAGAACGTCTGCTAGACATTTGGCGCCATCGTTGCAGGAATACTGCGAATAATTCACCTGGTTTTTGTTTGGTGTTGCATAGATCAGCCATGGTGATGTCGCGTTCAATACTATAAGAGTAATGAGATAGGAACTTCTGGATGAGTTCCTCAAATGTTCTAATGCCACCTGGAAGTCGGGAAAACCATGATGTGGTTGTTCCTCCCAAGCTTTGGGGAAAAAGGCGCATTAGGTATGTGTCCTCATAAGCTACTTCAAGACAAGCAGAATGAAATTCTCGGACATGATCACGGGGATCCCCCTTTCCTCTATATTTTTCAAATTTGGGTGTTTCAAACCCGCGTGGAAAGGGTGGCATATAAAGATTCCTATCAAACGGATAGGGACAGATGTCGTTAAGTGAAAATTGATTGGTCTTAACACCACTATGAAGTTGTTGGGCGAGATTCGCGACTTGTTGCCGCAACATCTCCATTTCATTTGGAGGAGGAGGTGGTGGGTTACCTCGAGGGATGTTATATCTGATGGGATCTCTACGTCTTTCCTCCTCATGGCAACTTTGTCTTTCTGATGCTTGTCTTAATTGGGCAAGATCAAAGTCTGAGGGGAGTTTGGCTCCTTCTTGAGCAAGTCTTAAGAAGTGAGCATCCGCATTGCTCCTGAGAATTTCATCAAATAATCTGTTAAAGTGAGGGTTATGCTGAACCCTTTCGATTGTTGAAGGAGTGGGACTACTTGGGTTTTCATCATTTACATTTCCTCCAAGTGCTTCTTGAAATTCATTGAGGTTGTCCTCTTCTTCCTCAATTTCTATTTCTCGTTGCCTTGATCGCGATCGGGTTTGAGCCATTTTGTTTGCAAGTTTGTGTTGAAGTTGATTGAAGATGATGATGAGTTGTTCGATGAAAGATGGATGATTAGTGGATTGTAGATCTCTAGCACTCTAAAGGTAAATGTAACCAGAATTCTTTCTTTGAATTGCTTGTTTGTTTTGATGAGTTTGGATGTGATAAGGTGTAGAGAAATCTGAGATGTGTTACAGATTTTGACTACCTAGCAATGAGAGGATTCACTCATGAACTAGTTTTAACCTGCGTAGATGTGTCTCTTAGGATGAGCTTATCCTAGATGTAGAAACAATCTAAAAGTGATGTGATGTGTTTGATTTCAAGCAATATCTAAAAAGGAATCTTGGGACAAGAACCTCTTAATGTTTTGAGAGTTGGGATGGATTGATGATGAAGTGATGATGTATGAGTGGGATGATGGATGAAAATGTTTTCAACTTTCAATAAAAACTTTGTGTCACAAATGGGACAAACTCTTCTTCTTCCCTTTCAGACGTTGGTGGCACTTCTCGAGCTGTGTTGTAGGTGATACAGATGTTTGGGAAGAAATTGGGATTAATCTTTCCTCCTTGATTTTTGTGATAACTCAGAGCTCTATATTGCATAAAAGCTCGGTGGTTCAATGATTCTGAATCAAACTCGTTTGTTTTACCTTGAAGGTATAGACGCATGCGATGTAGAAAGACTCTATGGGAGACAAAGATTTGTCGATTGATATAGAAGAATTTCCTCCTTTTGATTAAAGCCTTTGAGCTTAGTGGTCTCCTTTTCAAGGTGATACTCTGATGACACTTCTTCTTTCGCAAGATGTGAAGAATGGTCATAAATTTTTGACTCTTTGTTTGTTTGCACTTTGTTTTTGGTATTTTTGGTTGTGTTGACAGATGTTGGATGAATACTTTGTTTTTGGGATTGATTTTCTGATTTTTCTTTGACAAGAAAACAAAGCAAGCACACAAACACAAGATTGTAGCCTCAAAGGCACAAATGAGTATGGGTCTAGATCAACCCAATTCTTGGACTTGTTTTTGACCCTTCCTTTAGATGTATTTTAAGGTGTATTTCCAAAGCCTGAAGTCGGCTCAATTTGCTCTAGGTCTGTAAAACGAACACACTTCAAACACTCTTTATCCCTATGGTCAAATGGCCAGTTGTGATAAATTTAGCCCACATCTTGATATTTCTTCGACTTTGGTACTACATACCTTATGAATCCCGCCGTGGCAGGTAAGGATGTGATATACTAAGTCTTGCATGAGCATAACAAATAGATGATCCCTATGATGGGGGAGTCACCACTTTTATCAAGCCACAAGTGACTTTTCAAAAAGCTATGTTTCTACTCAAGGAAATATGTATGGTGAGTATCTTGGGAGCAAAACCATCTATGCTCTTGCACTAAATTATATCTCAAATATCCTCAATCAATAGAACAGGTGGGCTACTACTTAAAGGTGTTTAGTCATGTTCGATGTTTTTGGACATAAGTTCATTCTGCAATGACTCACTTAAGAGCCTTGTAACTGGTGGTGGGGCCCATTTGTCCTTTCGGCCAGTTACACTGTAGGAACAGCTATACCCAAGGCTACAGCTTTCGCTCTCACCTGATTTCTATAGCGGCTCGAAAGATTTACCGCTCGAGGTCGTTCCCAAGAGTATCGATCCCTTGGCAGGCCTCTCTTAAAAAGATAAAATGTGAGTGTTACTAACACTTTTCTCTTGCACCTAGGACCACGAAAGCCAAGGGAGAGGATAGTGTGTGTTAGAAGTAGGACCACTCGACCAACTCTTTGCACAAGTGTACCAAGCACGAAAAACACCTGTTCTTTTTAATCTATCATTGCAATGTGATCTAACTATTTGGAGATGTTGCTCCAACAATCATGGTGTTCTTTTTAATTTTCAAAGGCAATTGTTTGAGTAAACTAGAATTTGAAAATCCTAGTCAACTTAATGAAAAACACGTTTGCATGAAGTAAGATTGCTTTAAAAATGAGACAAGTTGATTGTGAATTTTATTTGCACCAAAAATGGAAGTGTGGATTGTGAGTTTTATCTTGATGCAAGAAATAAAATTTGCCTTGTTGATTTTAAGCACCAAAACGAAGTTTGTTTCCTAACTTGCAAAAAAAAAAGTTGTTTTTGTATAAGTTTGTGGTTCTTTTTACCTTTGAACAATGAAATTCTTTTTAAGAGCCCCAAACAAATGTGTGATTCTTTTTCAAAAGCCCAAATTTGAAATGTGAAGTTAATTTTAAACCAAAATAAAAAGTGAATTCATTTTTAAAACCAACTTCAAAAACAAGTTAGTAAAAAATATAAATCTACTCTTTAATCTAATTTAAATCTGCACAAAAGAGAAAAATAGTTAGTAAAATCTGCCTATTTGGTGGGCTTCTACAAGCCTAAATTTTTTATTTTTTTTTGGTTACAAGGTGATTTGTACAACGTTTTGTTACAATAGCGCTAGTCTGCGTTTGAACAGAGGCACTATTTAACACAAACGTATTAAAAGAAAGGGAAAGACAGAGAAGGGAAAAACACTGAAACAGGGGGAATAGCGCCAAAATAATGCCAAACGCACCAAAACAGTGTCAAAATCGCAACCTGTGTGACATTTTCAACATTCAAACATGTTATTGGTTAAAAAAAAAAAAAAAAAAAATTGATCTTTTTGGTGTTTGGATTCACGTCGGGTTCACCAAATGATGCTCTGCAAAAAGGATTAGAAAATCTGTTTGATGGCAACACACACAAGAGCACAAGAAACAAACGTTAGTGTTAGCAACAAAAGATTATCCTAAACAGGCATATCAAGAGAGATATTAAGCATGAATTAGAAAGCATATAAACATAGAATGAAATAGCTAATCAAGATGCTCATAGTTTCTCCTCCCTTGTTCCTCTCCTCTCCAAGTCCCAAATGAGTGTAGCTCTCAGCTTTTAGCACTAGCCATGGATGCCATATGGAGATTCAAGATGGTTGAATATGATAAGCAAATACTATGCAAGAGTAGATAGTGATGCTATGAAAAAGCTCTATGCTAATGCCAGTATAACAACAATACTCTAAAATGCTTCTCTTTTTGCTTGAGGAGAAGGGTTCTATTTATAGAAGAAATAGGGAAATGAAGGGTTAAGATTGAGCAATCTTAACAAGGGTTAGGATTGAAAGTTGGGGATCCATGTGCACAATTGGCACCAATAAAATGGTGACAAGTTTCAACATAGGATTGGGTTGAGAGAAGAGGTTGGAGGCATTAAAGGCCTGAGAAGACCTAATGGTTATCTAGAAGGTAAGGGTCAAGTCTAAATTAGGATTACCCATTGGATTAAGAGTTAATCCAAGGATAAACCTTTGTGCAAATGTTTAAGAGATAATCATGGTCAAAGCATTAAAGGCTTGATGAGACCTTTGGGTTGGGTAGAGGTTGAGTCAAAACAAATGTTTTAACCATGTGGGAGGGTTGAATTAACCATTAATGGTTATTGGAGACTTTGGGGATTAAGTGGTTGAAGGTTGGAAGCTTTCAAAGGTTATCCAAGACTTTGAGGGTTAGTGGTTGAAGGTTGGAAGCTTTCAAAGGTTATCCAAGACTTTTAGGCTTTGAGAAGTGACTCCATTTTGCTTAGGAATGTGACAATAATTAGGGGATGGATTAAGCTAATTAGGAAGGGTTTAGAAGAATCTAGAAGGGGTTTAGGCATACAAGTGGATTTTGTAGGAAAATGCAAGTGGGAGAAATTTTGGTATTTTCAATTAAAATAAAATCATTTATTTCAATTAAATGGTGTAAGTTGAATTTGGATAAATATTTAAATAAATATTAATTTATTTAAAGGAGAAAAAGAAGATAAAGCATTTAAAATGCTTGAAGACTTTGAGGGAAACCATTAAAGGCTTGAAGACTTTAAGGAAAACCATTAAAGTCTTAAGAAGACTATAGAAGGAAGCCATCAAGTTTGAAGACTTTAAAGCCATCAAGTTTGACTACTTTAAGGGAAACCATTAAAGGTTTCAAGTGGGTGAGGATAAATAGGATTTTAAATAAATAATTTATTTAAAATAGTTGTGGAACTTGCTTTTGTAGGAAAATACAAGTGGGTGGAGGATAAAGGTGATTTAAATAAATGATTTATTTAAAATAATTGTGCAACTTGTATTTGTAGGAAAATGCAAGTGGGTAGAGGATAAAGGTGATTTAAATAAATGTTAATTTATTTAAATGTGAGAGAATATTTAATTAAATAAATATGATTTATTTATTTAATTAATGGTCTGAATTTGGTTAAGTGAATTAAATCAAATAAATTGAATAATTTATTTAATTAATAGGAGAATAGGGTTAAGATGAATTAATTAAATATTAATTTAATTAATTATTAATTGATGGTTAAATAATCAAATAAATACTAAGTATTCATTTAATTAAGTGGACAGATTTATGTGACTACAAATTCGATCTCATTGGATTGCATCAAAGTAGGAAAGAATTCGTGCTGATCATTGGATTGCATCCGTTCATGTCGCGTCAATTGTGTTGTGCACCATCAATTTTTGGCTCTTCTAAGGTTTGGACAATAAGGAAGTCCAAAAATATAGAATTCCTTAAGGTTTGGACAATAAGGATGTGGCATTGAAGTTTCTTAAATAGCCATCCCAATGCATGCAAATGTGTAAAATAGGAAGTTTCAGTTATAAAATTCCTTGTACTTTTGTTTTCTAAGCTTCTTCCTTGGTGGTTGGAGAAGGGACGTGGAGGGATAAGGTGTGTGGGCCCCACTTGACTTTTATCGTCCTCTCATTTTAGAAAGGCGGCCGCCCTCTATTTTGCATATTTCCTTCCCTTCACGTCTAATTTGAGCACGTTGAAGTGAGCGTGACTGGACGTCATTGTCAACCTAATTCTTTTATTTCGCACGACCCACCACCAACCTTTCTTTAATAAATATTCCTCCATCAACTTCACATAATGGAAAGGTAATTTGGATATAGATATTTAAATATTTCTATTGTGGGAGATATTATTATTTTAAAGGTGTTTATTTATCTAAATTAAGTACATCTAAAATGGGGAAAAAATATTGTATTTGAATATTATAGAAATCTTATATACATGAGTATATAGTTATTTTAATAATGTACAGGTTTCATTTGAATGAGAGAATATGTTGGTTGTCTTGCTTTTTATGTTTTTTTAAATTGTATAACTATTTCAATAATGTACAAGTTTCATTTGAATGAAAAAATATGATGGTTGTCTTGCTTATTATGTTGTTTATTAAATTGTATAATTATTTCAATAGTTTTATTTATTATTTATTATTTTTTCTTTTTCTTTAGTATTGGTGATATGTATTTTTTAGTGATACTTAACAAAGGGAGATATCAAGTAGTTATGTAGTATGTTTTAGATTGTTGATGATGTGCTAATATCGATCAAAGGTTTTTTAAAAGCTTCTTTATATGTGAAAAAGATGATTGTTTTATAGATTCACATCATGTTTAAATAAATTAGGCTAGTCCTTAAATACAACTTCAAGGAGTAAATAAAATGTCCAATGCTTTAAGCTAGCTTATGATGGCTAAGGGGAGGGAAAACAAGTGAGCTCAAATTTATATTTAATATTTAAAAGTTCAAGGGTCATTTTTGTAATTTGCAAATGACCTATATCACTTGCAAAAATTATGAGATTCGCTTGAGGCAATAAATTGTTTTGTAAGCTAGGGGAGCATATTTCTTTGGTGCCCTTACAAGTTCTGACCATTGACCTTCATTAGGATATGTTTTTAGTATTAAACATAATGGGAGTGACACATTTCTTCCCTACCAACATCATCCCTTGGCTAAACCCATTTCTTGTCCTCAAGACATGTTAGGTCTATCCACTAGCGTACTAAAAAATCGATTGGATTTTATCTAAATATCAAATGTGTACCATTGTTGTCAAAATTCAATAAAATTATTCATCCTATAGTAAAATGTTCTTGTAGAATTCCCTTAGTTAAGTGTGTGTTGTCCAATTATAAAATAACTTGTTTTAGCATATGGATATGACCATTGGTTTTAATTATTGTTGATTCACTTGTGGTGATGGAGTCTAAAATCTCAATCAACTATTACATTTTCTTTGTATCAACTAGAATCCTACCAAGTGAGCTAATTGTGAATTAACTACCTTCTATTATCTCTTCATTTGAGCCCTTAAACTCTCTCACTATCCTTGCACCTATTGTTATCAAGTATGTAGAATTTTGATTTGTATTTTGTTGTTACCATCTAATTCCTTCATGAGATTATAAGAGGTTGAGCCTTGCATGCATTGATTTTCAATATTTTGTAACTAAAGATTAAATTCCTCAATAGATATAGGACATCCTAAATAAAATTGATATATTGTATTAACATAATGGAAACGGAGGAGTCTGGAAGTGAGGAAAGTTGCAAAGATGCGGACATGGGGGAAGAGGAAGGTGAAGCTGAGGACGTGTCTGACCAAGATAGTCCTACTCACAGTGCTAGTTTAGGCAATTTCAACAACCAGCCTATGGTGGAGAAGTATGATAAGGTTAATGAGGAAAAAGAAATGGATATTGAGAAGGAGAAGAATAAGGAACCTGAGAAGGAATTGGCTAAGGATAGTCTGAGTAAGGATAAGGAGGGTGCTGGAGAAGGGTTATTCCTGGATAATCTCAAAAACCTTACCGAGGCTAGATTGGGTTTTGATAGGTGGACTTATGAATTTTTAAAGAATTTGGAAAAAAAATGGGAAGCAGCTGGAAGAGAAAAGGAAGGAAGATGAAAGGGACCAGAAGCAATGGAAGCAGGACATGGAGGAAAAAGCTAAGAAGATGGAAGCTCAAATTGACTATCTGGAAGAAGGTAAAGCGGTAATGAAAAACTTGTTGGGAATGATTCTGAATATCTTGACTGTTGTCACTAAGAACCTAGAGGAAATCTCTAAGGTCCTTGAAAGCTCCAACTCTCCCAAACAGGTGGTGGACCTTGACATTGATGAAGATGCAATCAAGACTGGGATCGGGGAATCAACTCCTGGTGGAGCGACAAAGAGAACTAGGGCGAGCTTGAAGAAAGTTGTTGTGGCTTCTTCTAAGGATATCCCTAAACTTAGGGATAATATTAAAGAACTGTATGGGATTAGCAGTAACTTGGCTAATGCCTTGAAAAACATAAATTAGTTCCTTTTTTGTGCTTTGTCTGGTTTGGCTAGTTGTCACCGGTTTTTTGGGGCTTTTTTGCTGGTTTTTTCTAGTTGCTATGCTAGTTTTTCTATTGTATGTTCCTTCTAGTTTCTTAATGCTATTCTATCTTAAGGATCTTTTGTAAAGGGTTTCAGGGCCCCTTCAAAACCTATTTTTACCTTAATCAAAAACATTATTGCAAGTTTTCATATTATTAATCTTCATCTCCAATTTTATCTATATGGTGGTACATTTTATTATGATTTCCTCCAACTACTTCTTTTCTGGTGCAGGAGCACCTAGGCCATTTGACAGGAACAGCAATGGTGTAAATGTGGTATTATGTTTTGAGTATTTTGCAATGTAATATGGTCTTGCATGAACATTTCAAGTGTGTTTGAGTCATTCTTAGGTCGGTAGGGTTGATTTAAAGGTTACATGCAAAATGTTGTCAAAGTTGCATAAGTTGACAAGCCACTTTAGACATTCTCTTAGCATAAAGTGTTATAATGAGATATTAATTTGAAAGGTAGTTAAGGACAGTTGAAAAATGATTGGGAAACCTTTAAAATCCTTGTATCATCAACCATGGGGCTGGGTTGATTCTGTTTGGGAAGAAGAAGCAATAAAAATCTCTATTTTCCTAAACAAATTGAGTATAACAGTCATGTTCCTTTGCTTGTCAGGTGTGTGTATGGATAGATAATGCTAGGGCACTGATTGGGGATAAAATTAAATTGAATTAGATTTCATTTGATTTTTGTGGCATTAAAATTCATTCAAATTTGAAGTAGTTATGATTATTTTAGTGATTGTCACTTCCCAGAGTTTCCTGTAACAATCTGGTTGCAATGTATAAAATGGGCTTGTAAGAAAGATTTGTGATCTCTAACTAGATTAATTTGAAAGTGAAGTGAAACACCTTTAGTTTGGCACTAGTTTCATGAGTTTTGGTTAAGATTACTGCAAGTTATAGTAATTTTTCTGAAATTCGCATGTGTAAACATAGGTTCAAGGGTTTGAGAGTGAAACATGGACTTTTAATACATTCCACCCATTGTATCATGTTGTAAATCAGTGGAATGGCTCACACAATTGTAAATTTTGTATTTGAGGGGTTGTCAGGAGCAGGGGAGACCATTTGCCCATTTTTTTGGTGATGCCCTAGGTGCATTCTATGTCTTTTTTTGGTGAAAGTTGATGCTTTCATGTAGGGTTTGGATGAAAGAACATTGTTATTGAGTGTGTGAATGTTTGTAAAGAATTTACAAACATATTTTGACATTTTTGAGGTAATGGATAAGTGGTTTGAGATCTGGAGATAAGAGTTCCAATAAACCCTCATTACAAACATATTGAGTGTGTGAATGTTTATAAAGAATTTACAAACATATTTTGACATTTTTGAGGTAATGGATAAGTGGTTTGAGATCTGGAGATAAGAGTTCCAATAAACCCTCATTATAAGCAAGCCTAGAAGGCCTAAAAGTGAGGTTGGTGTGTTGGGTGAATTTGTGAGGGTGCCCATTGATAAAAATTGTGAATTTTGTCTATTTGAATTTTGCCTAGGCTATTGAAGGAAAAAGTCTGGTTTGGAAGAGTGTTTGGAGGGTATTTGCTTTGGAAAAGTGGTCTAATTGGCCTTGTGGGATAGTGTATTAGTCCATTTTTGGGATGTTGGTTCCAAAGTGACCTAGACTGATTTTGAGATATGTTTCATAAGAGGGAAAAAGGGTATCTAAAATGATTAAAATTTTGGGGATTGAGGCCTTTATCTAAAAAATATTCCCAAGTTTCATGTTTTGGAGGGCTACAAGAAGTATAGGGTGGAGTTGTGAAAGTATGTTGAGTTAGGGTTATAAGGGCTAAAAGACTATGGGAACTTGACCAATTTGGGTTTGTTAGAAGGTTGCCACCCTTCTCTGCATCATTTTCCTATTGTATTAGGATATCTTGTTTAATATTTGTTTTTTATATTTCCCAAAGTTGAAATTCAAACAAGATTATACTTATTTATATCCTTGATTATTTATTTTCTAATAAAGAGGTTTATATCTTTAATCATTAATTTGATAGCAAAAAAGTATCTATATGTATGTATAGTAAATAAGATTATACCTCTATCAACATCTTCTCTATAGATTCAAAATATTCATGTGTTATGTTAAGAGACTCTCCCTAATAGTCTTGTGCATGGCATCTATTTAGAATTATTGGATAGGAGAGATCTAGGTTAGGTCTACCTATGTAATAGAGGATATAGATGTGAATAAGGTCAATGTTAAGGTTGTCACATGTTGCAGCTAATTTTGTTGGGCTATGAACTCCTCAATCATAACTAGTGGGTCCAAAGATAGATGCATCATTGGAGGTATTAAAAGTTGAAACATGGGTGATTGTCCTACACTAGATTCTACCATCATGATGTAGGAGCATCCCTGGTTCTTGGAAATCTTGCATCACCCAAAAATATTTACATTCCATTTGTTTTTTGTTCAGTTCGACTTTGCAGTTTCAACATTTCATTCTTTGTTTTACCGCATTTGTTCAACAGATCTTGTGGAGCTGGATTTTGTTTGTGGACATGTTCATCTACCTTATCCTAAGTTCTTAGGATGTTTGGATCTTTTTTCAGAAAGTTATCACTTCCAGAATATGAGACAGTTTTCTAACTCAAAGCGATAGAATTGCTTGGACCTATCTACTAATGGAGAATCTTGCAGATCATTTTTGTGGCTTGTGGAGTCTCATTTCATAGCCTCCAACGTTCATTGGCTTAAGGTCAACCTTCCCTTAGGTCCACACCTCATTCTATGTATTTTTTGGAGGAATTCTTTTGGCAGAGGCCAACCTAGTTGTTCTACACAATACACCTTCTACGACAATTGTTTTTCATCTTGGGCTGATGTGGACCATCTTAGAGCTATGAATATTATATAAATCAATGTAACCAAGAATTTAGGGGGGAGATAACATAGAAGATTAATCAGAAGATTAGGGAAATCCGGAGTTGGCTCGCATTCTTGCTTGAGCCCAGATATTGTATTTTGAGCATGTTTGTAATCAAGCTTGTGTGCCCAATCTGCAAGCCCACATGTTGCTGGTTGATTTTCATTTGAATCCCTTGATATAATAAAAGTCTGATTCTACATCACCTCCATCACATTGCGTTGCTTCTATTGGGTTGCTCTTGTTGCACGATCCGAACTGTTCTGTTTGAGGACTCTCCCCTATTGTGACTACACCAAGTGGTATCAGAGTGAGTTTTTGTTCCAAAGATTGTGGAGTCATGTAATAATTTTTGTTGTGCGGTGGCAGATTGAGGATCTGACCTACAGTTGTAGAGGACTAGTGTAAAGATGGGCCAAAGAGGAAATGCTAGCAGTGGTGGAGCGCATGGAAAAGCAGACCCTATTGTGATGGAAATGTTGAAAGGAACTGCAACTTGATTGGAAGTTGTTGAAATGGCTCAGAGAAGAGGTCAACATGTTGAATATGTGAGTGATGATGAAGAAGAAGAGGTGGTGGGAGAGGGAGTAAATCCACCGATCCAGAAGAAGAGAGATTCCTAAGAGCCTTGACAAGAGTGAATACTAGACCATATTTTAACCCACCAAATTATGATGGCATGTTAGTTTCAGATGAATTTCTTGATTAGATCATGGAGATAGAAAAGTACTTTAATTTGAGAGCATAACCAAAGAGAAGAAAGTGACATATTCTTGCACCAAGTTGAAAGGACATGCATCTCTTTGGTGGGAACATTTGCAGGTAGATAGACAGAAGAGTGGTAAAGAGAAGATTAAATCTTGGGAGTGGATGGTTAACAAGTTGAAATCAAAGTTTATGCTTGTCGATTATCAAGTGAATCTATTCGAGAAGCTGCAGAACCTGAAACAGAAGGAATCTAGTGTGAAGGAATATACTAAAGAATTCTACAAGTTGAATATCAGATCCAAACACACTGATGATGAGATTGAACAAGTTGCTAGATACTTGAATGGGTTGCAAATGTTTGTACAGGATGAACTCAGTCTAATCAAGTTGTAGAGTGTTGAGGAAGCTTACCACTATACCCTGAAGGTGGAAAGAAATTGAATAAAAGACATGAGTAGAAGTAAAGAGGCAGAGGAGGAATATTTTAGGGAGGAAGGACCTATACCGAAGGAAGAGGACCTTGTTTGGATCAAAACAAAGATAAGGAGGCTAGTAGAGATGGTAGTTCATACCGAGGGGATGATAAAATTTTACCGACGAAGAGAACCTGATGGTTAACAAAATCAGGGTTATGGAACGAAAGACAAAAGACGAGATAAGAAAATGTTTAGAGGAACTTGCCTTAAGTGCAGAGGAGAAGGGCATTGTGCTTTTGAATGTTAGAAGACAGAGAATAGTGGAAGAGCAACATTGGTGGAAGAAGAACCTACCAGATCAGCTAATAGACCTGAAGATTGAGAATTATTGATGATAAGGAGAGCATTATGTCACACCAAAGATAAGAAGGAACCTTTGCAGAGGAAGAATTTGTTCAAGCCAAGATGCAAAGTAGCCGGTAAGTGTTGTAAAGTTATAATTAATAGTGGTAGTTTAGATGATCTTGTTTCAGAGGAGATGATGAGTAATCTAAAATTGAAGAGATTGAAGCACCATAAGCCTTATTAGATAGCATGGATTCAGAATGATCATAAGGTACTAGTAAGTGAACAATGTCTAGTAAAATTGAGAATTGGATCTTATCATGATGAAGTTTTGTGTGATATTATGCCTATGGATGTATGTTGTATCTTATTGGGTAGACCTTGGCAGTATGATAGGCAAGCAATACATGATGGAAAGAAGAACATATACACTATTGTTGCAAATGGGATGAAACATGCCCTGTTACCCTTGGAGGAGCCTTAGATTAAGAGTGAAGTTTGTACATATTCTAGGATTTGTTTGGTAGATGGAAGGAAATTCTTGGATGGGATAAGACATAAGAATATGCATTTTTCTTTAGTTCCTAAGAAGGCTGAAAATTTGGAGCATGAAGAAGAACAACAGGAAGAGATAAAAGAGTTGTTGACAAAATATGAAGACACCATTTCAAATAACGTACCTGACTGATTACCACCTATGAGAAGTATCATTTATTGCATGGACTTGATTCTCGGAGCTAGTTTGCCTAATAAAACAACGCATCGGATGACACCAGTAGAAAATAAAGAGTTGAATAGACAAGTGCAGGAGTTGTTAAGAAAAGGTTTGATCAAAGAAAGTTTGAGCCCTTGCAAAGTTCCTCCACTATTATCACCTAAGAATGATGGAGAATGGAGGATGTGTACTGACTCTAGAGAAATAAACAAGATCATAGTGAAGTATAGATTTCCCTTGCCTAAGATGGATGCCTAAATGGATTGTTTAAGTGGAGCCAAATATTACACAAAGATAGACTTGAAAAATGGATACCATTAGATCAGAATCAGAGAAAGGGATGAGAGGAAGACAACATTCAAGACAAATGAAGGACCGTGTGAATGGTTGGTGATGCCTTTTGGACTGAATAATGCACCAAGTACTTTCATGAGGTTTGTTGGTGTAAATAATTATCCATCATGGATATTACACTTTACTTAAGTTTACTTAGGTACATGCACTTCATAGTAGTTTGGGTATGATACACTTGGGTGTTTGGTGTCACATTGCGATAGTGTGTGTAGGAGAATTTCCACCTTTTATGGTGTTGATCTTATCTTGTTGTTACATTCCACCTCATGTGGAATATTATATTGTTTCTCCTACATACCCACACCTATTTCCTACCTACCCTTGTTTCTTATTGAGCCACATGTCATGTTTGTGTGCTCACATATCTATATAGCCTTGCCTATATAAGCAGACTCATCTACATTGTTTGTACGGGCAATCATTGAACATCTTGTAATGATCCAGTTGATCATATTTTTCATCTTGATAGAATACAGTTTATTCCTATCATCTATTTTGTTCTCTCTTATTTGTGCTTTCCATTGCCTCTAGATCTTGGCAAAATCTCACAAGGTTGATGAATGAGGTATTGAAGAAATTCTTGGGTAAGTTTGTTATTGTGTACTTAGATGACATCTTGATATTCAGTAAGACCAAGGAAGAACATATGTTCCATTTGAGACAAGTTTTGCAAAGGTTGAGAGAAGAGAAGTTGTTGATAAACATTAAAAAGTGTAGCTTCATGAAGGAAGAGCTAGTCTATTTGGGATTTGTGATATCTATGGATGGATTGACAATGAATCTTGAAAATGTAAGAGAAATTGTTGAATGGCCTACACCTAAAAGTATTGGGGAAGTAAGATCATTTCATGGATTGGCTAGTTTCTACCAGAAGTTCATAAAAAATTTCAATTCAATTTGTAGTCCTATGATAGAAGCAATGAGAGGAGATATGAAGGATTTGAAGTGGACATCTAGAGAAAATAAATGTTTTGAGTTGTTGAAGCAGAAGGTGACAGAGCAGCTTGTATTGACTTTTCTAGATTTTAGAAAAGTATTTCAAGTGGATTGTGATGCAAGTGGGAATACAATTGGGGCAGTGTTAAGTCGGGAGGGAAGACCAGTAGCTTATTTTAGTGAAAAATTGATTGATGCAAGAAGGAGATATTATGTGTATGATCAAGAATTTTATGCAATAATTCAAGCATTGAAGAAGTGGAGACATTATTTACTACCTAAATAGTTTATGTTGTATACCGATCATCAAGCTTTGCAATATTTGAATAGTCAAGGTAAGTTGAATCAAAGACATGAGAGATGGGTGGAGTTCTTGCAGAGTTATACATTTTCTTTGAAGCATAGAAGTGGGAAGTCAAATAAAGTTGTTGATTCCTTGAGTAGAAGGAAGAACTTGTTGATAGAGATGAGAGTGGAGCTATTGGGTTTTGAGGAACTGAATAACTTGTATGAGAATGACCCTGATTTTGTAGAATCTTGGAAAGCTTGTAACAAACCTATTGTGATGGATAGGAGTAGGTGGCTAGATTATTTCATTCAAGATGAGATGTTGTTCAGAGGAATCTAGTTGTGTATACCTAGGAGCTCTATGAAGGAGAATCTGATAAAAGAGAAGCATACTAGAGGACTAGAAGGACACTTTGATGTTGGTAAGATAGTAGCCTTGGTTAGTGAGAATTACTTTTGACCTCAGATTCATAAGGAGGATAGGAAATTTGTTTAGAGTTTATAATTTTTCAACTTGACAAAGGTAGTAGCCAGAATGTTGGATTGTATAAGCCTCTAACAGTTCTGGAGAGAACTTGGGAGGACATAAGCATGGACTTTATACTTGGATTGCCTAAGACATAAAGAGGAAATGATTCTATATTTGTGGTTGTGGATAGATTCTCAAAGCTGACTTATTTTATACCCTATAAGACGACAATAGATGTCATGCATGTATGTGACCTATTTTTCAAGGAGGTGGTGAGACTAAATGGATACCTAAGAGCATAGTTTCTGACAGAGACACTAAATATGTTGGATATTTTTGGAGAACACTTTGGAAGAAGATGAAGACAGATTTGAGATTTAGTTCTACTTTTCACCCACAGACCGACAAACAGACATAAGTAGTAAATACGAATTTGGGAAATTTGTTGAGATGACTAGTTGGAGAGAAAATCGGAAGTTGGGACTTGGTTCTTGCACAAGCAGAGTTCGCCTACAACAATTTAGTGAACAATAATGTCGACATAACACCCTTTGAGATTGTTATCGAAGTACACCCTAGAGGCATATCAGAGTTAAGAGACATCAGTAATGAGGATAAAAGGAGTGCAGAAGCATAAGCATTTGCATAACATGTGAAGGCAATACATAATCAGGTCAAACAAAATTTGGAGGACATGAATAGTAAGTATAAAGAGAAAGCAGATGAAAAGAGGAAACCCAACAAATTTGAAGTTGGAGATGAAGTGATGGCCTATCTAAGAAAAGAAAGATTTCCAGTTGGTACCTATAATAAGTTGAAGATGAGGAAGTTTGGACCCTATAAGATCTTGAGGAAATTTAGTTTTGAAAATGCATATGAAGTGGAGTTACCTGATACCTTGGGTATTTCACCTATATTCAACATTTCAGACCTACATCAGTATCATGAGGCATAATTCAGTAAAGACAGTGCAACAGAATTAGAGAAGCAACTACCCCAAGGAGTACCAAACCAGATTGAAGACATTTTGGATAGTAGAATTGGGCACAACACCTGAGGCAAACAATACAGAGAGTATCTTGTTTAATGGAAGGGCAGACCAGTTGAAGAATCATCATGGATTTCTTAGGCTGAGCTAGAACATATTGGTTTTCCTCTAGACTCTACAAAGTGAGGGGCTCACTTTTCATCAACCCCGAATGTCTATTGCAGGAGCATCCCTGGTTCTTGGTAATCTCGCATCAGTTATTTCCTATGCATACCTCTAAGATTTAATTTAAATATCAACTCATTTATCTAGTTGCTGTTAAGTTTATTAAATTTTGTCATTTATATAGTAGCTGTAAGAATTATTAAATTCTGTCATTTGTTTATGTGCAGAAAATAAAATCTATAGTTAAACAGATTAATATAAATAAATAATTTCTAGAGTTGTTCTAAGTATATTTAATTATGTTATTTACTTTATTTATGCAGAAAGTAAATCTCTATTTAAATAAGCTATCTATTTTTTTTTAGCAACTAGGATTTTGATAAAAGGAAATAAATACAATGATTTTAATCTGAAGAATTTATCTAATTTGTTAAAATGTTTCAAAATAAAAGAATATCCACATTTATTTACAAAGAAAATGCCCTAGATCTAATATACAGTTAAAATATATATATATATATATATATATATATATGTATGTATGTATATATATATATATATATCTATGTATGTATGTATGTATATATATATATATATGTATGTATGTATGTATGTATGTATGTATGTATACAAAGATATATACAAATATATATATATATATATATATAATTTATTAAATATTATAAACGAAATCATTTTTTTTAAAACAAAAAAAATATATAATAAAAAAATAACTCATCGCATAGGGTTTCGGGGCCGAACCAGGGCCGAACCACTGTGTTTAGCACAGTGGTCGGCGTGGCCGGGGAGCCTCCACTGTGGGCAACCACAGTGGACGGTGCCACTGTGGGCGACCACAATGGTCGCCGCCACTGTGGCTTCGCGCCGCCACTATGGGCGGCCACAATGGTTGCCGCCACTGTGGTTTTCCACAGTGAGTGGCACCCCCGGGAACCGCCGCCGCCGACCCTCCATCCATGGCCGCCACCCAATAAGCCCGCCCCTGCACAGACAAAAAAAATAAAAATAGAACGCTAGCCTGGTTAGGGCTAGGGTAAAATGTGGAAAGATAATAAAGAATGAAAAAAAAAAGAAATGAGGGGCATATCTTATATTAAATAAAGGATTAGGGTTTGCATGGTTAAAACACTTTTATTTTTATATATATAAATATATATAACTTCTTCTCCCTTGTTCCTCTCCTCTCCAAGTTCCAAAATAGTGTAGCTCTCAGCAGCTTTTTGCACTATGGATGCTTATGGAGGATTGAGATTGTAGTATAGCTCTAAATGTGAAATAAAAAGCTAATAATAATGCTAAAATGATGTATTTTAACCAAAAAGACAAGATGTTAGATTGCTTATGCTAAAATGCTCTCTAAAATGTCTATAGCTTAGATGCATACAAGTTTTTCAGGATTTTTGGATTATGAAGGAATGGGCTCTATTTATAGAAAAAAATGGAGCAATGGATGACCAAGATTGAAAGGTTTAATCAAGGGTCAACCTTGAAAGTTGGGGATCCATGTGCACAATTGGCACCAATAAAATAGTGACAAGTGTCAACACAGGATTGGGTTGAGAGAAGAGGTTGGAGGCATTGAATGCCTGAGAAGACTTCATGGTTATCTAAAGGCTAAGGGTCAAGTCTAAATTAGGATTACCCACTGGATTAGGAGTTAATGCAAGGATAAAACCTTTGTGCAAATGATTAAGAGATAATCATGGTCAAAGCATTAAAGGCTTGATGAGACCCTTGGGTTGGGTAGAGGTTGAGTCAAAACAAATGTTTTAACCATGTAGGAGGGTTTGGGTTAACCATTAATGGTTATTGGAGACTTTGGGGGATTAAGTGGTTGAAAGTTGGAAGCCTTCAATGGTTATCAAAGACTTTGAGGAATTAAGTGGTTGAAGGTTGAAAACCTTTAATGGTTATCAAAGACTTTTAGACTTTGAGAAGTGACTCCATTTTGCTTAGAAATGTGACAATATTTAGGGGATGGATTAGGCTAATTAGGAAGGGGTTAGAAGAATCTAGAAGGGGATTAGATTTTGCAAGTGGATTTGGTGGGTGAGGGAAAAATAGGATTTTATTAAAATAAAAATTCATTTATTCCAATAAATGTGTGCAAGTTGCATTTGTAGGAAAATGCAAGTGGGGGGGGATAATGATTTAAATAAATGTTTTATTTAATTTATTTAAAAGAGGAATAGGGGGATATAATTAAATAAATTGATTTTATTTATTTAATTGATTGAAATTTGATTTAATGAATTAATTAAAATAAATTGAATAATTTATTTAATTAATAGAAGAATGTTTGGGGATGAATTAATTAAATATTAATTTAATTAATTGATGGCTAGTGGATTTTTAATCAAATAAATACGAAATATTCATTTAATTAAAATGGACAGATTTGTGTGACTACATTTGCCCCTCTTTGAGACGATACGGTTTATCGCGTCATTTCAAAGAAAGAAAAATAGGTGTGGAGAAATGCCCCATAAAATGTAATTTTTATGGGTGGTATGCCCCCTCGAGAGATGGGCTGAAAATTTTTGAAAAATTGGGCGATCTCTCGAAAAAGAATGAAAAGTGGAGGGGAGGTAGAATAGAAGAAATTAGAACTAATGATGAAAGAATGGGAGAAAATGGAGTGAATATGAAGAAACAACAAGCCAGTGAGTACCCTGAGGTCATGCAAGAGATACATAGCAGATGTAGTGTGGGGTTTGGATTGATGCTATACAATTGATCAAAATTGGTTGGACAATCTGGTGCAATCGGTTGAATTGCCCCGGTCAAGTCAAAGCGTGACAGTTGATGTCAGTTGGTCGCTTGGACATGATAAAGTCTGAGTAAGTGAATCAAAGTGACCTGATGTGACTTAGACAATTGATGTAATTGCCCGATGAAGTCAAGGTATATGAAGCAAAATACTCGTTGAGACGTAGACAATTGATGTAATTGTCCGATGTGATTGTGTTTGATTGGTTGATCAACTGATGGTGTGTGCATGTGATGGATGGTTGTGGGGAATCAGGGCAACCCTGTTGAGACTAGGTCATTATGATAAATGCCTGATGTAGTCTAGGATTACCATAATCGATTACCTGTTGAGACCCGAAGATACTTGATCAGAGTATCTGTTGATAGTCTAGGTGTGTGTGAGTCGATGTATCTATGTAGATAGAGTAACTTGCTTGGCTTATTGGATGACTTAGCATAGGAAACACAATCCCTCCTATTTAGAGATGGATGGTGATGAACGTGGCTTGATTGGGTTGATTGAGAAATGATGTAGGGTATATGATGTTGATTATCGAGATGGGGAGGGTGGGGGGGGTTCAATGTTAGATAGAAGAAATGGAGAACCTATGACTCATTCCTATGGAAGAAGAGGAAAATAGAGTATGCATTATTATGACTATGTATGCATGATATGCTGCTATTATGAATGTATGGATGGTTGGAATGCAACGGAATGCAGTATATACAGATGAGATGAGATGACGATCCATAGTGCTCTATTTTCATCATTGAGCTTTAAAATGTTGGAAGAGAATACAAGCATCTTGACATAATGATTCAAGATGACCTGAGTATTCCTTACATGAATTTTGATATAGCAAGTTAATACAAGCAACTTGATATAATGGATCAAGTTGACCAGAGTATTGCTTGCGGAACAGGCAAGGATTATCTCCTTTCATGCATGACTTGGATCGTCCTCCTTGATCTTAGGCTGATCATATCCTGAGACAAGTGCATACCGTACTAAGAAATAAAAACCTTTATCCAGTTTGGATGAGGTAGGAACCAAAGAAAGAGCATTGTACCTGTAAACAAATAGTATATACATAAAGAGTAAAAGAATATGGATCCTTGGTAATGGTTCATGCTCATATGGTCGAGGTATACGCTGTAGTCAGCAAGCCGTAATGATCTATGACTATATTTGGCATAAGATTACGTAGCTTGGTGAACTTCCCACGTAGACACCATTAGTACATGCCCCAGAACTTCATCGGAAATAATGCGCAAACGATATAAAACAATGCTGCACGATCCTGATACAAATAAACAAACGATTGTACTCACAAATCAACCAAGTATTTGATAGCCTAACATAATTTTCTTGTCAAAGAAAATGTCACTTTGTCTTTGTTTTGGGATAAGGAAGGATGCATCCTTGTTGAAAAGACAGTTTGATTGTTGATGTCGATTGTTTTGGTTTGATTGGTAAATGGTCAGTGTGTGAGTATTTTATCAATGCGTGTTTGGTATCTGCATAGATGGGTATGTACAAGGTGTTGCCATGTTTTTGTTTATTTTCAATGGGTTTTGTCGATGTTTTTGGATTTTGTGAATCATTTTTGAATATTTTTGATATTTTCGAGTCATTTTTGAATGTTTTTGATATTTTCGAGAGTCATTGTTGAATGTTTTTGATATTTTCTTATGATTGCCTGAATGAAGAGCGTAATGACATATAAGACAATGTAGAATCCACTTCCATCACGAGGGTAAGGGTATTGCCCCCAGTTTGTAGACCTGACTATGAAAAGGTGGGATGCTAGACGCATGGAGTACTTTCTTAATTGTAGATCAAATAACAAGCCATGGTTGGGATGGATGGATGTATGTGTGCATGAATGTGATCGCAACGAGCCTGAAAGATATTGGAGCCATTGCCTTTACGAGTGGCGCCTGTTTGCCAGGTTTTCACCATCGTACTTACCCAAGGTGCCACCGGAGTGTTTGTTCACCGTTTGGATGCATGATTTTTCTTTACTTTTTTGAATGTTTTTGTATTTTCTGAATGTTTTTGGTATTTTTCTGATATGTAGGGGAGCCTGATGCTTTGTACACCTTAGGTATAAAACCATTTGAGGTGCATGCTATTGATTGGATCTGCGAGTGGTTCTCCATCTGATGTAGCCAACTGATATGCCCCGGACCCGAATACAGCAGTGACAACATATGGGCCGAGCCAATTTGATTCAAACTTGCCTTGATGTTCTCTATTTGGTTGGTTGCGAGGATTCTCTCGAAGAACAAGATCACCTACCTCAAATGTACGAGGTCTAACTCGGTGATTGTAGCTTCTACTCATGCGCTGCTGATAGGCTTTGAGGTGATTGTATGCAGCTTGTCGTTTCTCATCAAGTAACTCTAAGTCCTGAAGGCGTGAGACTCTGTATGCTTCATCATCGATGAGATTATGCAAGGAAACCCATAAGGATGGTATCTCAACCTCAATAGGTAAGATAGCTTCAACACCATAGACCAATGAATAAGGAGTTGCACCTGTAGGGGTCCGAATGCTAGTTCGATATGCCCATAATGTTGGATTCAATTGAACATGCCAATCATGATCGGCATCATTGACTGTCTTCTTTAGGATTCTCAATATGTTTTTATTGGATGCTTTGGCCTGACCATTGCCTTGTGGGTAATAGGGAGTGGAAAAGCGGTGTTGGATATGAAATTTCTCAGAAAGTTCACGGACATCCTGATTTTTGAAAGGAAGACCGTTATCTGTGACGATGGACATGGGTACACCATACCGGCAAATGATGTAGTTGAGGATGAATGAGGCGATCTGCTTGCCGGTGACTTGGGTAAGTGGAACAGCTTCGATCCACTTTGTGAAATATTCGGTGGCGGTAATAATGAATTTATGGCCATTGGATGAAGATGGATGAATCTTACCCACAAGGTTGAGGCCCCATTGACAAAAAGGCCATGGTGTTGTGATTGGTTGCAGTTCCTGTGCTGGTGCATGTATCAGGTCACCATGAACTTGACATTTCTTGCATTTCCTGACTTTGTAGTAGGAATCCTTTTCCATAGATGGCCAATAGTATCTAGCTCGCATGATCTTCTTGGCTAGTGATGGACCACTTGAGTGAGTCCCGCAAATTCCTTCATGTACCTCTTCCAAAACCTTTTTTATCTCATCCTGTTCCAGACATCGAAGGAGAGTACCATCAAGACCGCGTCGGTATAGGGTTTTGGCAATAATGGTATATCGAGCAGTTTGGCGAATGAAGGTTTTTCGTTGGTTATTTGATTGGTTGGGAGGAAGGGTATGATCGTGGAGATAGGTGTAGAACTCACCGTACCATGGGGATTCGGAACCAACAAGGCGACATATCATTTCAGATTCGGGGATATCATAAGCGGGGATCCAAAGCTGTTCTACCAAGAACTCGTAGCGTGTTGAATTTTGCGGAAGATCTAGGAGAGATGCGATGGTAGCCATAGCGTCAGTAACTCGATTCTGATCTCTTGGTATCTGCTCAAAAGTGATAGTAGTAAATGATGTCTTTAGATTGTCCACCATTTGCTTATATGGCATGAGTTTATCATCTTTGGTCTAATACTCATCTATTACTTGTCGAATGACTAGTTGTGAGTCGCCATATACTTGCAGTTTTTGTAATTTCCATTGTACAGCTAGCCGGAGTCCTGTGATCAAGGCCTCATACTCTGCTATGTTGTTTGTGCATGGAAATGTGAGCCTGTAAGACTTCGGGATGCTATCACCTTGAGGTGTGATAAACAGAATGCCTGCCCCTGAGCCGTGCCTAGTGTATGAACCATCAAAATATAGTTTCCATGGTTGTACTGTTGTGATCATGAATATCTCTTCATCTGGAAAATTGGAAATAAGAGGATGATCACCTGTGAGTGGTGCATCGGCCAACTGATCTGCAATAACCTGACCTTTGATAGCTTTACGATCTACATACTCAATGTCAAATTCACTTAGAATCATCACCCATTTGGCCAAACGACCTGTCAATGCTGCTTTGCCGAGTAAGTACTTGAGTGGATCAATCTTTGCAATGAGTTGTACCTTGTGTGTCAACAGATAGTGCCTCAGTTTAGTGGCTGCTAGGATTACTGCTAGGCAAGCTCGCTCAATAGGTGTGTAATTGAGTTCATAGCCCACCAGTGTGCGAGAGATGTAGTATACAACACACTCTTTACCTTCTGCATTATGTTGTGCCAGTAGCACACCCAGTGCTATACTTGTTGCTGAGATATAAAGTAACAACGGTCTACTTGGATCTGGTGGTATCAACAATGGTGGATTCATGAGATAGTCTTTAAGTGCCTGAAATGCTTGCTGGCATCTGTCATCCCATTGAAAGCGTATGTTCTTGTGTAGCAGGTGTGTGAATGGGTGACACTTATCAGCCAATTGTGCAATGAATCTACGGATGGATTGAAGTCGCCCTTGTAATGTCCTTAGCTGACTGATATTCTTTGGAGGTGGCATGTCCATGATTGCCTTAACTTTTGCTGGATCGACCTCAATACCTTTGCTTGAGACAATGTATCCTAGAAGCTTCCCGAAGGTTACTCCAAAGACACATTTCTTTGGGTTGAGTCGAACATGATATTGTTCCAGTCTATCAAAGATTTTATCTAAGATGTGGAGATGTCCTTTTCTGGTGAGTGATTTTGCTAGTAAGTCATCCACATAATCTTCCATCATGGTATGCATCATGTCATGGAAGATGGTGGTCATTTCTCTTTGATAGGTTGCTCCTGCATTCTTTAGACCGAAAGGCATTACATTCCAGCAATATGTGCCCCATGGACATGTGAAGGTTGTCTTATGTTGATCTTCGGGTTCGATCTTTATCTGATTGTAGCCGGAAAAGCCATCCATGAGTGAAAGCATTGCATGTCTTGCTGTCAGATCCACTATGATGTCGATATTTGGAAGGGGGAAGTCATCCTTAGGACATGCCTTATTTAGATCTCTGAAGTCAGTACAAATGCGGATGCCCCCTTTTGGTTTGCCGACAAGCACAATGTTGGAGATCCATTCTGCATAATCAATTGGCCTAATGAAACCAACATCTAGGAGTTTCTTGAGTTCTGTTTTGACTAGCACTGCAATCTGGGGATGCATCTTACGAAGCTTCTGCTTGACAGGTTTGGCTCCTTTTGCTACTGTGAGATGATGCATAACTAAATCCGGATCAAGCCCAGGCATGTCTGCACATGACCATGCAAAGTTGATCTGACGCTTCTGGAAGAACTCTATAAATTTAGGTTGTTCCTCTGGAGTGAGAAGAGATGCCAGATGTATGATATGAGGATTTTCAGGAGTCCCCACATTGTATTCTTTGGTTTCCTCGATGAGAATCGTGGATCATTCCTGTTGTGTACTAGCAGGGAGAATGTCAAACCCTTCATCCTCAGGCACCTCAGAGAGGTTTTCACCGTTGGATACGCTCTTTCTTTTTACTTTTGTCGGATCAAACAGTGCCACAGTGTGGTTTTCACTGAAAGATCCATGTTTTATTGTTATATTTTTGCAGCTGAAAGGTTTGGCATCCGCCCTGAAGTATGCTGCGCTATTAAGTTCAATGGCGAATCCAGCTTTGTGATCCCCGCTTGGTAGGTTATCCCTTAATTCCAAAAAGTCAATGATAGCCTCATCGTTTTGGAAGAAATCAAGACATGGGGGATTTGGTTGGTTCCATTCGATGAGTTCAGGGTGGACAATGGGCATTACTTCATCGACTAGATTAAGTTCGTTAGAGGTATCAGTGAGGGTCAAGACAGTGTGGTGAAGGTCGTTGATGGTACTCTCCTTGTCAGAATCAGGCGTAGGATGAGACATAGGGTCTGTGGAAGATGTTTCCAGCTCAGGTACCCAAGTGGTCTTTATCTGTGCTTCTCCGTAAACAGGGATATCTTTGCGTGGTGGAGGTGGTGATGTGTCTTTCTCATCTGAAGTGTTAAGTTGTACCGAATCAAATTCCCATTCATGTGAGTCGGTCTCTGAATCACTTTCCAGCATCTGATTACTATACCATACTGGGATGTCGCCGGAGTTGAATACTGTAGGTGTGATTGGTTTATGTACTTTTGTCATGATTGGTGCTACAGGAATTTTGATGGGGATTAAAGGATTTGTTACTGGAAGTATTGGTAATGGTGACTCAGTGGCTTCTGCTGGAACTACTGGTGCCATAGATGTTGCTGTGGCTTCGGATACAGTTGTTGCTGCGAATGGTTTTATTGATGTGATGGCTGTCGCGGATGGGATTACTGATTCGATTGGTGGGATGTTTGGCATTGGTGATGGTTGCGGTGGAGTTGTGAGCCTCGATGGGGCAGTGGGGATAGTGCTTGATGGTTCTTTGAGTATGAAAGGTGTCCTCTTTGTAGTAGGTGGGCAAAATGGTTTGCTGGGTTTTCCTTTGAATCTGAGTTTAGGAAGGATCTCTTTTTCAAAGCCTAGGCCTGTATTACCTTTGGGCTTGAATTCTGGCAGCAGCGGTTCATGTCATCCTTGTTTGCAGGATCCCAAAGCACTCTGACCATCATACCCCATTCTTTGCATAATGAGGAGGCCTTTACCATACTGTTCCGTAGGAAGTGTAACTTGCGGTTTGTCAGTGGTGATGGGATCTTTATAGATCCAGTCCGCTAGGTCCTCATCTTGTGTCTCTTCCTCTTGACTCTTTCCAAGAATGAAAGGTGTCAAAGCACATGCTGGTATTTTTAGTGGTTGCTGGAGTAACTGCTGTGGCTTACCATGTGTTCTAGGAGAAGTGGGCATTTGTCCCACACAAAAGAGCTGACTCAAGTTGTATTCTCCAGGACCTTCCTCTGCTACTTTCATCTTAAGCTTTTCTTGCTTGGGTATAGGAGTGTTTGAACTGGCAAGAGAGGCGGGATTTACATATGATGTGGAGGAAATGGCTTCCCTATTATTAGGAACAGTAATTTCTGGTTGATGGCTGATATTATGGCAAAATGCAAAGGGATTTGTATTGCCCAGGATTGTGATCTCTGTACCGTTATGTGGGAACTTGATACATTGATGGTAGGTAGATGGAACAGCTTGCATGGCATGTATCCAAGGTCTCCCTAATAATAGATTATATGGCAGAGGAAGGTCCAGAACCTGACAGATGATGTGCTTTACCACAGGGCCCACTCGGATTGGTAGTACCACAGCTCCTTTGGATGAACGCTCTGCATCATCATAGGCCTTGATGGTGATCTTCTTGCGAGGATCCACTGATTCTATTGCATATCCCAATGCTGAGACCAACTGTAGTGTGCAAATGTTTAGGCCTTATCCATTATCGATCAAGACTCGCTTGATCCTGTGTTGGTTGACAAAGCCTTCGATGTGGAGTGAAGCGTTATGAGGTTGCTGGAAGGAAGAGTTGTCACTTTCGGAAAAAGTGAGACAAGGTGATGACTTTAGATTTCCAACCATGGCTTGAAATTGGTCCGTATTCAAGTTTGCAGGGACTGATGCCGCTTGGAGTGCTTGATCCAAGATAGTTTTATGAGATGGTGACAGGCGCAATAGCTCTAAAATGGATATAAGCGCAGGCGTTTTGTCTAGTTGTTCCACAAGATTGTACTGCTTTGGGATGGAGGTGGTGCCTTGTGGAGCTGCCTTTTATGGTGACTTTGCCGCGACGCGTAACAACATTGCAATTGGAGGTGGGATTTTTGAAGGTTATAGTTGCAATTTGTTCACTGGCATCATACAGGTGATTTACAGTGTAATTATACGCAGCTTGCGTATAATCAGTGGTATCAGGACCTCGTCTGGATGTGGAAGGACCCCTTTGATCTTGTGATGGAAGTGGATTCTTGAACATCTGATGATCATTATTGGTTGTTTTTGGGTCATGCCTTTCAATTTCAATTTCTCCTTGGTCAATAAGATCCTGAATGAGATCTTTCAATCGGTGACAATTACTTGTCTTATGTCCTCTTCCTTGATGGAACTCACAATGTTCAGTATCCTTCCACCATGCCGGTTTGACTTGAGGCTCATAATTTGATAACTTAGGTAGAGTGATCAAATTCTGAGAAATGAGTTGTCGCATCACTGTTTCAATGGGTTCCCCTAAGGGAGTGTATGTGCGTTTTTGTTTTTGCTGACGAGGTCTTGGTTCATCATGAGACGTGATGCGACCTTGATTAGAAGGAACATTTGTGTTATTTTGAGGTGGAGGATTTTGTCCTGCAAACCGAACCACAGGTTGTGCATTTTGGACAGTCCGAGCATCCACAACCCCATCGTTGACGATATTCTTATTCTTATTCCAGAAGTTCGGTTTATCACTATTGAAGCGCGGGCGAGGACCATCTTTGGGTTCATTAAAGATTTTGATGAGTCCTTTCTTGATGAGTGCCCTTTCACATTTTATACCTTTGGTGATCATATCGTTAAAAGAATCGGTGTCTTTGACATCCAGGTGAAATTCCATTTCTTCGTTTAAGTTGGAAATGAAAATTTCCACTAGTTCTCGTTCAGGTAACTGAAGAGAACGTCTGCTAGACATTTGGCGCCATCGTTGCAGGAATACTGAGAATAATTCACTTGGTTTTTGTTTGGTATTGCATAGATCAGCCATGGTGATGTCGCGTTCAATATTATAAGAGTAATGAGATAGGAACTTCTGGATGAGTTCCTCAAATGTTCTAATGCCACCTGGTAGTCGGGAAAACCATGATGTAGTTGTTCCTCCCAAGCTTTGGGGAAAGAGGTGCATTAGGTATGTGTCTTCATATGCCACTTCAAGACAAGCGGAATGAAATTCTCTGACATGATCACGGGGATCCCCCTTTCCTCTATATTTTTCAAATTTGGGTGTTTCGAACCCGTGTGGAAAGGGTGGCATATAAAGATTCCTATCAAACGGATAGGGACAGATATCATTGAGTGAGAATTGGTTAATCTTGACACCACTATGAAGTTGTTGGGCGAGAGTCTCGACTTGTTGCCGCAACATCTCCATTTCATTAGGAGGAGGAGGTGGTGGGTTACCTCGAGGGATGTTATATCTGATGGGATCTCTACGCCTTTCCTCCTCATGGCGACTTTGTCTTTCTGATGCTTGTCTTAATTGGGCAAGATCAAAGTCTCAGGGGAGTTTGGCTCCTTCTTGAGTGAGTTTTAAGAAGTGAGCATCTGCGTTGCTCTTTAGTATTTCATCAAATAATCTGTTAAAATGAGGGTTATGCTGAACCCTTTCGATTGTTGAAGGAGTGGGTGTACTTGGGTTTTCATCATTCCCATTTCCTCCAAGTGCCTCTTGAAATTCATTGAGGTTGTCCTCTTCTTCCTCAATTTCTATTTCTCGTTGCCTTGATCGTGATCGGGTTTGAGCCATTTTGTTTGCAAGTTTGTTTTTGAAGTTGATTGAAGATGATGATGAGTTGTTTGATGAAGGATGGATGATTTAGTGGATTGGTGGTATGTAGGTCCCTAGCACTCTAAGGTAGATGTAACCAAAATTCCTTCTTTAAATTGCTTGCTTGTTTTGATAAGATTGGATGTGATAAGGTGCAGAGAAATCTGAGATGTGTTACAGATTTAACTACCTAGTAATGAGAGGATTCACTCATGAACTAGTTTTAACCTGCGTAGATGTGTCTCTTAGGATGAGCTTATCCTAGATGTAGAAACAATCTAAAAAGTGATGTGATGCATTTGATTTTAAGCAATATCTAAAAAGGGATCTTGGGACAAGAACCTCTGAATGTTTTGAGAGTTTTTGGGATGGATTGATGATGAAGTGATGATATATGAATAAGATGCTGGATGTTTTGTTTTTCAACTTTCAATAAAAACTTTGTGTCACAAATGGAACAAACTCTTCTTCTTCCCTTTCAGGTATTGGTGGCACTTCTCGAGCTGTGTCGTAGGTGATACAAATGTTTGGGAAGAAATTGGGATTAATCTTTCCTCCTTGATTTTTGTGATAACTCAGAGCTCTATATTGCATAAAAGCTCTGTGGTTTAATGATTCAAAATCAAATTCATTTGTTTTACCTTGAAGGTATAGACGCATGCGATGTAGAAAAACTCTATGTGAGACAAAGATTTGTCTATTGAGATAGAAGAATTTCCTCCTTTTGATTAAAGCCTTTGAGCTCAATGGTCTCCTTTTCAAGTTTATATTCTGATGACACTTCTTCTTTCGCAAGATGTGAAGAATGGTCATAAAAGTTGTGACTCTGTGTTGTTTGCCCTTTGTTTTTGGTATTTTTGGTTGTGTTGACAGATGTTGGACGAGTACTTTGTTTTTGAAAGTGATTTTCTGATTTTTCCTTGACAAGAAAACAAAGCAAGCACACAAACACAAGAATGTTGCCTCAAAGGCACAAATGAGTATGGGTCTAGATCAACCCAATCCTTGGACTTGTTTCTGACCCTTCCTTTAGATGTATTTTAAGGTGTAGTTCCAAAGCCTGAAGTCGGCTCAATTCGCACTAGGTCTGTAAAACGAACACACTTCAAACACTTTTTATCCCTAAGGTCAAATGGCCAGTTGTGATAAATTTAGCCCACATCTTGATATTTCTTCGACTTTGGTACTACATACCTTATGAATCCCGCCGTGGTAGGTAAGGATGTGATATACTAAGTCTTGCACGAGCATAACAAATAGATGATCCCTATGATGGGGGAGTCACCACTTTTATCAAGCCACAAGTGAATTTTCAAAAAGCTATGTTTCTACTCAAGGAAATATGTATGGTGAGTATCTTGGGAGCAAAACCATCTATGCTCTTGCACTAAATTATACCTCAAATATCCTCAATCAATAGAACAGGTGGGCTACTACTTAAAGGTGTTTAGTCATGTTCGATGGCTTTGGACATAAGTTCATTCTGCAGTGACTCACTTAAGAGCCTTGTAACTGGTGGTGGGGCCCATTTGTCCTTTCGGCCAGTTACACTGTAGGAACAGCTATACCCAAGGCTACAGCTTTCGCTCTCACCTGATTTCTATAGCGGCTCGAAGGATTTACCGCTCGAGGTCGTTCCCAAGAGTATCGATCCCTTGGCAGACCTCTCTTAAAAAAATAAAATGTTGAGTGTTACTAACACTTTTCTCTTGCACCTAGGACCACGAGAGCCAAGGGAGAGGATAGTGTGTGTTAGAAGTAGGTCCACTCGACTGACTTTTTGCACAAATGTGCCAGATACGTAAAACACTTGTTCTTTTTAATCCAGCATTTGCAATGTGATCTAACTATTTGGAGATGTTGCTCCAACAGCCATGGTGTTCTTTTTAACTTTCAAAGGCAATGTGTTTTGTAATCTAGAATTGGGAAATCCTGGTCAACTTAATGAAAAACATGTTTGCATGAAGGAAAATTTGTTTGCCAAAAATAAATCAAAAACAAGTGGTTTGTCAGTTTTATTTGCACCAAATTTTTGAAATGTGGATTGTAAATTTTAGGTCCCAATTGATGCAATGAAATCAAATTTTGTGTTGTTAATTTTAAGCACCAAGGAAAATGAGGCCTAACTAGAAAACAATGAAAAACTGTTTTTGTTGTGTTTTTTTTTTTTTTTTTTTAAGTTCTTTTTAAGCACTAAATGAAAATTTTTGTGATTTTTGTTGGGTTGTTAACCTGCACAAAGAAAAACAAGTCAATAAAAACCAATGCTCAAGGGGGGCTTCCACAAGCCTAAGTTTTGATTTTTTGGTTACAAAGTGAATCGGACAACATTCTGTCGCAATAGCGCTAGTCTGTGTTTCTACAAAAGCGCTAATTTACATAATAGCGCTAGTCTGTGTGAGCAGAAGCGCTAATTCGCACCGTAGCGCTGAAAGAAGGGAAAAATCCGAGAAGACAAAAGCGCTGGAAGTGTGTCAATAGCGCTGAAACGGTGACAATAGCGCTGGAATGTTGTCAATAGCGCTGAAATCTTTTCAATAGCGCTATCTTAGGGTCAATAGCGCTAAAAGAAATTTTTGCAACAGTGCTAAAACGCGTTCAATAGCGCCGAAGCGCGACCTGTGTGGCAATTTCAACAAGCAAAATGTTAATTTTTTCAAAAAACAAGTATCAGAAGGTTGCATGTTCGATTCACGTCGGGTTCACCAAATGATGCCCTCCTAAATGGCACAAATAGTTAGTTTAAGATCAAACAACACAAAACACACAAAGCATTAGCGTTAATCAATCAAAAACTAAAACATATGAAGGCATTCCAAGAGAGACACTAAAAACATGCTAATGAATCTAACTAAAGAAGTAAAGACAATGAGACATCTCCAACTATCTCTTAGCATGAGATTCTCCCTTGTTACTCTCCTCTCCAAGTTTCAAAATAGTGTAGCTCTCAGCAGCTTTTTGCACTATGGATGCTTATGGAGGATTGAGATTGTAATATAGCTCTAAATGTGAAATAAAAAGCTAATGCTAATGCTAAAATGATATATTTTAACCAAAAGACAAAAGATTAGATTGTTTATGCTAAAATGCTCTCTAAAATGTCTATAGCTTAGATGCATACAAGTTTTCAGGATCTGGATTATGAAGGAATGGGCTCTATTTATAGGAAAAATGGAGTAATGGATGGTTGAGATTGAGTAATCTCAACAAGGGTCGGGATTGAATGATTTCAAATCCATGTGAGGGCTTTCAACCCAATCCCAGGATGACAAGTGTCAATGTGAGATAGGTTGAGAGGAGAGGGAATAAGCATTAAATGCCTGACATGACTTTGGGATTTTGAGTCAAGGTTGGTTGAATGAATAAACTCTTTATTCAAATAATAAAGCTTTTATCAAATGGATAAACTCTTGTGCAAATGTGAAATGGATGAATATGGTCAAAACAATAAATGTTTGGGGAGACAAGATTGTAATAACCATAAATGGTTATGTAAGAGCCATTAGTGGTCTTGGAAGACTTTGGGGGTTAATTTGTTGAACACACAAAGCATTAAATGCTTTTCAAAGACTTTAGAGTCTTTGAGAAGTGACTCCATTTTGCTTAGGAATGTGACAATAATTAGGGGATGGATTAGGCTAATTAGGAAGGGGTTAGAAGAATCTAGAAGGGGATTAGATTTTACAAGTGGGTTTGGTGGGTGAGGGAAAATAGGATTTTATTTAAAATAAAAATTCATTTATTTCAATAAATGTGTGCAAGTTGCATTTGTAGGAAAATGCAAGTGGGGGGGGTTTTAAAATGATTTAAATAAATGTTTTATTTATTTAAAAGAGGAATAGGGGGATTTAATTAAAATAAATAGATTTTATTTATTTAATTGATTGAAATTTGATTTAATGAATTAATTAAAATAAATTGAATAATTTATTTAATTAATAGAAGAATGTTTGGGGATGAATTAATTAAATATTAATTTAATTAACTGATGGCTAGTAGATTTTTAATCAAATAAATACGAAATATTCATTTAATTAAAATGGACAGATTTATGTGACTACAATATATAATTATATATTTATGAAGTTTAATCTTTAGGGAATTTAATTCTGTTGTAAATTATTTGACTATAGGGAATAATTTTAGCCCACCTAGATGTAGGTATATGTGATTAAACTTTATGGGACATAGGGCATTATGAATTTAATTGACCCTTTAGTCAATTTAATTTTAAGCACATTTTAATTATTGATTGAAATATAATTTTAGACATTATAAATAAAGTGCTAGGTCTAATTTAATTTGTTCCTTAAAACAAATTTTGATTATAGGAGATTAATAATATCTTCGCCAAATATTTTATGAAGTTTTTAATTAAGTTAATTTAGAGGTTAAAATCGATGAGACAATAAGTTCATTCATTTAGTATTCCGCATTAAATTTTAAATTATTTTCATTACTTGAGTTAGTGGTTTAAGTCAATTCAAACCTAGTTAAAGACAAAACTTGATAGTGCGGCTCATATTAGCAACAATTAATGTCACTATGTTGTGATCTTTTAAAAAAAAGAAATTATCCCCTTCATGCTTAAAAGTTGGGCATGACATTTTGGTATTAGAGCAAGGTTTCCAACACTAGGAACCTTTCTCCATTACGTTTCGCTTTAATTATTTAATTAAATTTATTTTATTAATTTTCTAGGATATTTAAATTTAATTAATTAAATATTTTTTTGTCAAAAGAGTTAGTTATTTAATTTAATTTATTTTTATTTAATTTATTCTTATTTAATTTAATTCACAAAGCTAGTTCCCACTTTTGCCAACGAAGGAATTTGGTGAAAGTGGGAACTTTGATTTTCTAGGTGTTCGAGCGAAATAGAGGTATTCGCTCGAACTACCCCTAGGAGTTCGAGCGAACAACGTTGTGGACCTGGGTTCACTCAAACCGCGGGTGACTTTGTATGGGCTGAAATCAAGCCTATTGGTTCGAGCGAATGGGGGTTCGCTCGAACCATAATGGATTTGAGTGAACCCCATTCGCTCGAAGTACTGTTCATTCGAACCCTCTAATTTGAGGTTTCTCCCAAAAATTTTCAGAATTCTGAAGAATTAATGACTTCAGAGCTCTGGTTCAAAGAACGAATGAAATAATCTTGATAACCCAAAAATATTAGATTGTAGTACTCGGAGCAAGCTTTCCAACAAGTATAATTTTGTTATATTTTGAATTTATAATGTTCTTGTTTTTTTAATTTTATGGAAAATTGGTTTTTCATCGAACATGAACTTCTCTGTTCAACACATTGGGAAAAATAAGAAACTAATTCAAAAAAATTCTGAAAAATATCTATGCCCTTGGTATTGATGTCTTCTTTGTAACCAAAAAAAAAATTGAATTTCGATTTATATAGAACAAGTTATGTGTTCAAATGTAAACCTATGTCTAAATTATGACTAGTCGGACTTCAAAACTTTATAAAATGAAAAATATTGAACATATCACTATAAAACCAAATGCAAGCCCTGGATATTGATGTTACAAACCAAAATTCGAAATAATTGAGTTTTTATCATTTATATAAAAAAAGTTATACATTTCGGGAGGCACCTCACTCTTAAAAAATGTAGTTTGTTGTAAAAAACTACTTTTCGAGGGAGATGGAAAATTTTTAAAAAAATCCATCAAAAAAATTTGAAAAAAATATATATAGAATCTACAAACAAAATGCTAGAAATCACTAATTTACATCATCTTCAAATTTTTAATACTTTAAAAGTTATAGTTCTCAGAAGTTGAAGATTATTTTAAAAATGTACATCTCAGTGTCAAAAGTGGCAAAAAAGTGGGAACCATTATTGTGAGTTCACCCTCCGACTATGCGACAAGCTTGCAAGCGCGGACGGGGTCCTAGGCGTGTACACATAGCACACAAAGAGGTAGATAGGGAGGAATCGATTCTGGAAGTAAACCCAGAGGCTCCTCTCGAACAACCAGTTGACCCAAACCAAAACATCTTAGAAGCACTCCAGAACCTGATTGGTATAGTCCAAGATAGGTTTCCAGGTGGGGATCATCATGTTGAAAGTCAGAACTCAGGAAGTCATAGATCAGAAAATAGGGAACGAAGCAGGAGTCCACCTCCCATTCCCGTAGAGAGTCAGGGTGGGAATGAGCTAGAGTCTGTGCACCTACCAGGACCACCTCCAGTAGCAGAGCCAGTGTATTATGAGAGAGTTCGTCGGGAGCCAGGGGATCTTATCAGGGAAGTTATGCACCTCCAGCCACCGTCTTTTGGGGGATCTACCGAAGGGGTAGAAGCTGAGGCATGGCTTTTGAGCCTTGAGAGGTGCTTTGCATTGCGCTCTTATGAGAGAAATCTAAAGGCATGTGTAGCAGTCCATCTATTGAGAGGAACGACCTCCACGTGGTGGAGACAGGAGGAATACAAGTGTGATTTAGTGCCTGATACTCTCACTTGGGAGATATTTACAGAGAGGTACTTGTCAAAATATTACAAATAGCATATGATAGATGAGTTTCATGACCTCCAGCAAAAGGGTCTCTCAGTGACCTAGTACGAGAGAAAATTCTTTGAGCTCTTGCGGTACATGGACTATCTAAAGGATGAGAAACTTCTCGTTAACCGTTTCATCAGAGTGCTGAATGTCGGCATAGCAGGACCAGTGAGGATGTACGCTCCAGGGAGCCTTTGGGTTGCCATGGAGAAGGCACTGATAGCAGAGGAGATTTGGGTCAGACCACAAGATACTAGGGATCGGTTCCAGAACTGAAACACTACACCCCAGACATATGGATTTTAGAAACCCCATTGGAAGGGAAATAACAGAAACTCACAGGGGTTCTCCAAACCCCCTCCTCCGCAACAGTCACAACAGAACTAGAGGCAGAAGCCTCCACAGTATCAGCAGGGCGCAAAGACCAAGCAGTGGTAGTCTCAGGGTCAAAGGCGAGATCAGAGAGCTTAGGTTCCTTACACACCTCTGGCGAGGACTCAACAGTCCTCCAGGGGTGGGTACAGTGGATCTAGCAGGACAGGGGGACAAGCTTTCTATAGGCCTCAGGGCACCCAGTTTTAGGCATGCGATGCTTGCTTTACATGTGGAGCCATGGGGCATATGGCGAGGGATTGTCCTCAGGGTCAGATGGCAAGGAATTAGCGGATGGCTGCATCAGAGCCTACAGTTGGAGATATGGGAAGGTCCCATAGAGTCTTCGTAGCGGTGGACAATCGCCAGGCTGAGCACTAGGCCACGATCATTGAGGCTACAGGTATGATAAGAGGTAACAATGTATCTATATTATTTGATTCAGGAGCTACTAACTCCTTTATATCTCCATTGGTTGTGGAGCATTGCGGGCTAGTGGCAACTAGACAAGGTATCAATTGGGAAGTGGAATTAGCTTTAGGGGCTAGAGTGTCAGTGGAATCAGAGGTTAGGCCATGTCAGCTGCAAATTGGCAATACCACCACCTTAGTAGACCTTAGAGTTACACCACTTGGATCTTATGGTATCGTACTTGGCATGGATTGGCTTTATGCCCACAGAGCCAAGATGGATTACTGCAGGAAGGAAATCGAGTGTGAGGATGATCATGGTTCGCCCATAGTAATCACTGGGATTCAGAGACCCATGTTTCTTCGTATGATCTCCGCAATGCAGCTTAAGCAGAGCATGCGAAAGGGATGTCAGTTTTTTGCCATCACCATTCGTGATAGGGAGGAAGAGGATGAAAAGGAAACATCAATTGATGACCATCCTATCCTTAAGGGATATTCAGACGTGTTTCCCTCAGAGCTACCTAGTATGCCGCTCCGTAGAGAGATTGACTTTCATATAGACCTTGTACCAGGAGTTGAGCCAGTTTCCAGAGCACCTTATAGGATGACCACAAATGAGCTTAATGAGCTCAAGATGCATCTTGAGGAACTCCTAGAGAAGGGTCACATTCATGCTAGCGTATACCCTTGGGGTGCACCAGTCATCTTTGTGAAGAAGAAGGACAGATCTCTCTGATTATGCATGGATTATCGTCAGTTAAACAAAGTAACCATCAAGAAACGATATCCTTTGCCTAGAATTGATGACTTATTTGACCAACTTCAGGGTGCCAAAGTATTTTCCAAAATTGATCTGAAGTCAGGATACCATCAGTTGAGGATAGTGGAAAGCGATATCCACAAGACCGCATTTCACACTAGATATGGCCACTATGAGTTCACCGTGGTTCCATTCGGTCTTATGAATGCTCCAGTTGTTTTCATAAGCCTCATGAATGGGGTATTCTGCACATTTTTGGACCGCTTTGTGATTGTGTTCCTCGATGATATACTGATATATTCTCAGAATGAGAAGGAGCATGAGGAGCACCTGAGACAGGTTTTGCAGTGTTTGAGGGACAATTAGTTGTTTGGCAGTTTGTCAAAGTGTGCTTTCTTTCAATAAGAGGTCAAGTACCTTGGGTACGTTATTTCTGGTGATGGGATCTCAGTAGACCCATCCAAGATCAGAGCTATTATGGATTGGCCAGTGCCAACTAGTGTGATAGAGGTTAGGAGCTTCATGGGCTTAGCAAGTTATTACCAATGCTTTGTAGAGGGATTCTCCAGAGTCGCACATCCTATTACTTCTCTTCAGTGTAAAGGGAAGAAATTTGAGTGGACAGAGAAGTGCGAGAGGGCCTTTCAGGAACTCAAAAAGGCACTTACTAGCGCATCTATCCTTGTAGTACCAGATCCCTCAACTGACTTCATGGTTTGCATAGATGCTTCCCTAGAGAGTTTAGGAGCAGTCCTTATGCAGGATGGTAGGGCTAAGCTTTTGAGTCTAGGAAACTTAAGACTCATGAGCTTAACTACGCCACTCATGACCTTGAGCTTGCAGCAGTAGTGCATGCACTTGTGAGGTGGAGACACTTCCTTTTGGGTCATCATTTTGAGCTTCATTCAAATCATCAGAGTCTTCAGTACATATTCACTCAGCCGAACCTTAATGCACAACAAAGGAGATGGATGGAGTTCTTGTGCGAGTATGATTTTGATGCTCACTACATCAAAGGGAAATAAAACGTAGTTGCTGATGCTTTGAGTAGGGGACGTCACGAGGTATACACCATATCTATGGGCACAGATTTGAGAGACCGTATTCTACAGCAGTTGCCAGAGGATGGATGGTATTCAGAGGTTTGTCAGGTGATACGATCTCAGGAAATTTTAGAAGGAAAATATGTGGATTATTCCTTAGAGTCCGATGGACTATTACGCCATAGAGGGCGCATCTATGTACCTTCTTTCGGGCGTTTGCAAGAATTCATTGTCACGGAGGCTCATAGAGCTCCTTATGCAGCACATCCCGAAGTTAAGAAGATGCATGCTGACTTGAGACAGTTATATCATTGGCCAGGAATGTGGTAGCTCATTGCTGAGTTAGTAGCCCGATGCCTTGAGTGTCAGAGAGTCAAGGCGGAGCATCACCATCCAGGTGGGTTGCTCCAGTCTCATGCTATACTAGAGTGGAAGTGGGATACTATATCCATGGATTTCATCATTGGTCTTCCTATGTCATCTCATCGCCATGATGCCATCTTGGTGACAGTTGACAAACTGACCAAAGTGGCCCACTTTTCACCAGTTTGGACTACCTTCACAGCACCAGCGGTAACACAGGTGTTCTTGCGAGACATTGTCAGACTTCATGGTGTTCCATGCAAGATTATTTCTGACAGGGATTCTCTCTTCACTTCATCCTTTTGGAAGACACTATAGGAAGCTATGGGCACTAAGCTCAACTTCAGTACAACATATCATCTAAAAACAGATGGTCAGATAGAGAGGGTTAACCAGGTGTTAGAGGATATGCTTCGCATGTACGTCATGGATCATCAGACCAGATGGGAAGAGTACCTTCCCTTAGTGGAGTTTTCTTATAACAATGGGCATCACACTTCGTTGGGGATGCCACCCTATCAGGCATTATACGACAAGCCTTGCAGGACACCGTTGAGTTGGGACCGCATTGAGGACAAAGTTGCTATTGGTCTTGAGATAGTTCGAGATATGAAGAAGCAGGTGGATCTGATTAGGCAGCGTCTTAGAGAGGCACAAGATAGACAGAAGAAATATGCAGATGCGAAGAGGATAAAACATAGCTACTTGGTTGGAGATAGAGTCTTCTTGAGAGTGCGATCACATAAGAGTCCAATCCGCTATAGAAAGGGTTCTAAGCTCACACCTCGCTTTGTAGGACCATTTGAGATCCTTGAGAGGATAGGACCAGTTGCCTACCATTTAGCATTGCCACCTAGCCTGTTATGCATCCACGATGTGTTTCATGTATCAGTTTTGAGGAAGTATATCTATGATGAGTCTCATATTTTAGATTGGGATGCCTTGCAGGTGGAGTCAGATGGGCAGCTAGCTTTGGAGCCCATTCGCATTTTGGCACGCCGAACGCTGGCCCTTCGAGGTCAAGAGCTGGACCAGGTTAGGGTCCAGTGGGATTGCTATGATGAGGTTATGGCTTCATGGGAGAATGCAACATGCATGAGATCTGAGTACCCCCATCTTTTTGATGAGCTCTAGGAGGAAGTTCATGCCTAAAGGGGGAGGGTGTGAGGCCCTACCCCAACTCAGTCTAGCATTTCAGTGATTTTTATGTTGAGACTATTATGGATGCTTTATTTTTATACATTATGGATTTAGAACTTATATGATTCCATGATTTGGATAACATTGCTATATGTTGATGCTTCATTTATATGCTTTATGATATAGAACTCTACATGATTCTAGAATAGGATAAATTTGAGATGATATATGTCATTATTGGATTTGTAGGACTTTACTATGATGATAGAAATAGGATGCATGTTTTACGTGTGGATCAAAATTAGGAGAATTATGATATTTGCTTATGTGGAGTTGTTTGGATGTGAGATGTATTGATTTCTTCAAATGTATATTGTATGCAAAGTGTTGATGTATATTCTTATTCATGTGTTTTATATTATAGGAGGTTATTTGGAATTACTAATGTGTAATTGAGATGTGCAGGAAAATTATCCGTGTGACAATGGAAATATTATGGAGAACCAAACCTAGACCTATGTACGTTCGTAAAACTAGGGTTTGTCTATTTGGAGAGACAACAGCCCATTTGTATAGTATTTTATTTGTGACAGTGGATATTGCATGTGTGTTAGATTGAATTTATGTATTTGTATAAATCCAACAAGAGACAAAATTTCATGTATAATTTCGTAAAAGTATTTTCATTGTGTCACTTGACACATGTGTTGATTTATGTTCTGATTTTTGAATTGTCTCTTGGAGGGAGTTGTTTAACCATAGCTTTCTCAATTAATTTAATGTGGTTCTATATTTTTCTAGGGTAGAAAATCTTTGGGGTGGTCAACTTAAGTTTGACCCGAAAATTAACTTTAGAGGGGTTTCAAAGGGGTTAAATGAACACCTAGGGGTAGTTTAAGAGTGTTTCCTAAAGCCCATAAGGTATACCTAAGGGTTAGGAGTAATTTTAGGCATGTTTCAATTCCCATGTGACCATTTAGACACCCTAAAAAGTGGGTTTCCTAAGTTGAGCGAAAATTGAAAATTAGAAGCATCATCTAAGTTGTTAACTTTCCTTTTTGATGAGAGATCCCTTCTGATCTTTTTTCTGACTTTTCCTTTTTCAATTTTAGAAACCCATGAGAACTCTCACTGAGGTCTTCTTAGGAAAGAATGAGAGATTTTGCAGGTAATCACCCACTCTCCATTTTTGGAGACAAGGAATTTTGAAAGATAAAGATAGATTTGAATTAGGTATTTGGCTAAGTGTAGAGAAGCAAGGGGTTGTGGAACTGGGCTACTCATCCTCAACTAATCTAGCATACCTTTGGGCATTTTGAAGGTTAGTTTAACTTTACTTGTAATGTTTTTCATATTGCATGTTATGTAGAAAAGAATTGCTTGTGTAAAAAGGCTAGTTTCTTGTATGCTTTCCTTGGAAAATTATTTGTGTTGTATGTTTTACTTATTGTATGCATTTTATGTGCTTTGGGAGTAACCAAGGCCTCCTACTCTTGGGAGAGAGGATGGTCTTGTGGGTGGTAGAAGTTTGATAGCCCTCGAGTGAGAGGCTCTCATTATGAGAGTGATCACAAGGGATATTTATGTGACCCTTGCTGCATGGCTTGTTTAAGCATTTGGGGGTCATAAGGAGGGAAATAAGGGATGAATGGTTTGGGGGCATAAGGATGTGGGGTTGTTATACTTATGATGTATCTGGTTTGCCATGAGGTGGCTTTGTGTTTTACCATACTTGCAGTCTCCTCAGGGTACTTGGTCCACTACCACCCTTGAAAAGACATCACAATGTGTGGTGCAGTGTAGCCTGGGTTGGGAATATGTATGTGGTTGTTTTTCCCATGTTTATTGTGTTTGCATGTGTGTAACCTGTCTAGGGCTTGGTTCTCCAAGCTCAGGGGTGGCTACTAGTTAGCCTAGGCTGGGAGGTGAGCACTCCATGGTCATAGCTTTGATTAAATTGCAGGTTGTCGAAAGAAAAGAATAGGACAAGTGGAAGTTTGCTGGAGTTATTTGTTGCAAAAAAATATTTGTAAATGTAATTACTATTTTGAAAAGTCCTCATTTATTAGAAATGAGAGACCCATTTGTAAAGTGACGATAGTGTCTTTGAAATACGTTTTAAAGAGTTGTAATATTTTAGTATGCTATTTTGCAGAAAAGAAATGAGAGATCCCATTTGTATTGATGGCTATAATGTATTTTAAACGTACTCTAAATAAATGAAATTATTTTGTTAAATAATATTTTGTTGCAAAAGAAATACATTTATATTGGATTAAGTCCCCTGTAGTTGTTATTAGTAGTATGCAAGTTAGTTTGGAAATGAAAGTCTATTTTGCATGTGAACTCTGAAAATAAAAAGAATCAGTTATTTCCTATGCATACCTCTAAGATTTAATTTAAATATCAACTCATTTATCTAGTTGCTGTTAAATTTATTAAATTTTGTCATTTATATAGTAGCTATAAGAATTATTAAATTCTGTCATTTGTTTATGTGCATAAAATAAAATCTATAGTTAAACAGATTAATAGAAATAAATAATTTCTAGAGTTGTTGTTCTAAGTATATTTAATTCTGTTATTTACTTTATTTATGCAAAAAATAGATCTCTATTTAAATAAGCTATCTATTTTTTTTTTAGCAACTAGGATTTTGATAAAAGGACATAAATACAATGATTTTAATCTGAAGAATTTATCTAATTTGTTAAAATGTTTCAAAATAAAAGAATATCCACATTTATTTACAAAGAAAAAGCCCTAGATCTAATATACGGTTAAATATATATATATATAAACAATTTATTAAATATTATAAACGAAATCATTTTTTCTAAAACAAAAAAAAATATAATAAAAAAATAACTCATTGCATAGGGTTTCGGGGCTGAACCAAGGCCAAACCATTGTGTTTAGCACAGTGGTTGGCGTGGCTAGGGAGCCTCCACTGTGGGCGACCACAGTGGACGATGCCACTGTGGCATCCCATAGTAGACGGCCCAAGGGCTGCCACTGTGGGCGACCACAGTGGTCGCCGCCACTGTGGCTTCCCACAGTAGACAGCCCAAGTGCTGCCACTATGGGCAGCCACAGTGGTCACCACCATTGTGGTTTTCCACAGTGAGCGGCACCCCTGGGAACCACCGCCACCGACCATCCATCCATGGCCAGTGCCCAATAAGCTCGCCCCTGCATAGACAAAAAAAAAAAAAAGAACCCTAGCTCGGTTAGGGCTAGGGTAAAATGTGGAAAGATAATAAAGAATGAAAAAAAGAAGAAATGAGGGGCATATTTTATATTAAATAAAGGATTAGGGTTTGCATGGTTAAAACACTTATATATATATATATATATATATATATATATATATATATATATATATATATATATATATATATAGGGTTATGAATATAAAGTTGGTCAAATTTGTAGAAGTTTTCTTTTATTTATGAGTATGGTTATACGTATATATATGTATATATTGAGATGTTTTAAATTAAATATTTATGAAGTTTAATCTTTAGGGAATTTAATTCTGTTGTAAATTATTTGACTATAGGGAATAATTTTAGCCCACCTAGATGTAGGTATATGTGATTAAACTTTATGGCACATAGGGCATTATGAATTTAATTGACCCTTTAGTCGATTTAATTTTAAGCACATTTTAATTATTGATTGAAATATAATTTTAGACATTATAAATAAAGTGCTAGGTCTAATTTAATTTGTTCCTCAAAACAAATTTTGATTATAGGAGATTAATAATATCTTTGCCAAATATTTTAGGAATTTTTTAATTAAGTTAATTTAGAGGTTAAAATCGATGAGACAATAAGTTCATTCATTTAGTATTCCACATTAAATTTTAAGTTATTTTCGTTACTTGCGTTAGTGGTTTAAGTCAACTCAAACCTAGTTAAAGACAAAACTTGATAGTGCGGCTCGTATTAGCAACAATTAATGTCACTATGTTGTGATCTTTTAAAAAAAAAAAATTATCCCCTTCATGCTTAAAAGTTAGGCATGGCATCATCAACCCCGAATGTCTATTGCAGGAGCATCCTTGGTTCTTGGTAATCTCGCATCACCCAAAAATATTTACATTCTAGTTTGTTTTCTATATAGTTCGACTTTGCAGTTTCAACATTTCATTTTGTTGGCATTATGAGAACCGGTATGTGGACATAATGACATTGTATGTTGTCATTGATGTAAATATGTTGCAAAGGTGTGAACCAGCATATAAGAGAATCGATATAACACTGTGAACTGAAACTTGTGCCAAAGTGAAGTGGTGTGTTTGTTTAAAGGTGAACCAGCATGTGGTTATGGAACCGGCACATGGAAGCGTTGAATGACTACTGGTTTGTAGTCTCAACCTTAGGGTTTCCGGTTGAAGTGCTTCAAGCCTGTGTGGCTCAACCAGTGACTTTGTGCGATGAGTTAGCATGACAACAAGAAAGAAGATCTTGCCTATCTATCTCGAGAATATGAGAAGACTATAAAATGGTGATAACGTGTGAATGGGTTATCAACCGCCATGGAAACAGTGGAAAGAAGATCTTGCCTATCTACCTCAGGAATATGAGAAGACTGTAAAATGGCAAAAAATGAATGATGGAGATTAATGCGGTATGCTCAACGGTCAGGATTGAACCGTTTGAATTCCTTAGTCTATTAGGTTTAGGGTTTAGGGTTTATGCTTTCGACCTAACTGTTTTCTATAAGGTCGCCGTTATGACTCTTTCTAGGGTTGTTGGCAAAAGTTGTGTGTGTGTATCTAAGAGAAGAGATATGTGGTTCTTGCCAGACCAGAAGAGAAGTTATATCTGCAGAGAGTAAGTGCAGAAGGTAAAGAGGAGCTTAAGAGGATCTACATTGGCATTGAGTGATATTATCAGGTCATTGATATACCTGTTGATCTTTAACCACTTCAATAGTTGTGAAATCCCCTAACAGGGTAGCCTTAACTGGCTTGCTGTAAATCCCTTAATAGGGTAACTCGAAGTTATTGAGATCTGGAAAGCTAGAGAGCTTTAGAAATCCTTTAGCTATTGAGTTCTTGAAATCCTCTAACAAGGTACCCTTAACAGAGTTTAACCCTTAACCGAGTATTGTAGCCATCCCTTAATCGAGTGATCTCTAACAGGATCGGTTCCTAGCAGAACCTTTTGTAATGTCTTTAATCGGACAAGGCTCCTAATAGAGCAGACTTCCAAAGAGTTCAAAACAGCTTGTGGGTATTCATCCCCACCGTGGTTTTTCCCAGTTGGGGTTCCACGTGAAAAATATGTGTGTCATGTATGATGCTTTTATTTTGTGATACTCTACTATTGCATCTTAAGCATATGATGGTTTTGTGTCTTATGCCTGCCAATAAAACATGTTGAACTAGCTAGAGTGAAGATATGATGATAGATTACCTGTTCATGCATAAGGGTGAAATGGTAGTGTATTTTTGAGTTGAGTGGAAAGCTAAGTGAGTAACCAGTTTATGATTGTTTTAGTTGTTCTAGGTTTTACCGGTTCCACTCTGTTTCAAACCGGTGTCACTGTTTGCCAGTCATTTGGAGTAATTGTTGTTGAACTGGTTTAAGACTTTATTTTGTCTGTACTGATTCACCCCCCCTCTCAGTACCGGTTTGGTACTATTCGTTCATCATTGAGTTATCAATTGGTATCAGAGTGTCCTCCAGGTCCTGTGTGTTGTAAGCTTAACCGCTTGAGGTAAAGATCCTAGTCAATGATGAAGAGGGAAGGTCCAAAGTTTAACAGGGAAAATTTTGGTATATGGAAAGATAGGATGAAGATATTCATCAGAAGCATGGTTTCTCAACACTGGAGTTATGTTGAGAATGTCTATGTTGTCCCTACCGGTACTCTCATTGATGACCAAAAGAAAGAGATACAAGAAAATGGGCAAGTCATGGAAGCCCTTATTAGTAGTCTATCTAACATTGAGTTTATTGATGTTCAGGACAAGGTAAATCCTAAAGAGGTATGGGATGCTCTTGAAAATATCTATGGTGGTGATGAACATGTAAAATAGGCTAAGGAAGAAAGCCTGAGAGGGAAGTTTGAAGATATGCGGATGGTTGAAGGTGAGACCATTCAGTAGTACGGAATAAGAATCAAAACAGTTGTGGGAGAAATCAAGAGTGCAGGTGGTAAAATAGAAGATTCCACTGTGGTAAGCAAAGTCCTGAGATCCCTATTGCCAGTCTATGCAATAACGGTTGCTACTATTCAGGAGCTGAGATCAATAGACAAGACTAAGGTATCCTTGGACTCCATCATAGCCAAGTTGACAACCTATGAGCTAAATAGTTTTGATGGCAGTGTTCAAAAAACTGAATCAGCTTTTAAAGCCTCTGCTAAACCATCCAGGAAAGGAAAAGAAGCTAGCACTAGTGGTGAACCTAGACAGAGCAGAGAAATGGATGATGAGGAGATTCTGATGGCATTTGAAGCTCTCCTTGCCAGGAAGCTTCCTAAAGGAACCTGTAAATAAAAAGGTAAACTACCTTTGAAATGCTTTTCTTGTAACCGGATAGGACATATTGCTATAAATTGTCCTAATGGCGATAAAAAGGACAAACTTGAAAGGTTTGGGAAATACAAAGGAGGAAACCGGAGAAACTGTTTTGTGGCAGTTGATGAAGGTGTCACAGATGAAGAATCAGAGGATGAAGAAAATGAAGATATTGTGTTTGTTGCTGTCAAAGAGGATGTGTCAGACAAGAAGGCTCTTGTCTCCCGGTTTGATAATTCCAATGAGTGGATCATTGACAGTGGCTGTTCTCACCATATGACTTGTGACTGGAGCAAGTTTCTATCCTTAGAGGAGTATGATGGTGGTGTGGTTCGCTTTGGCAATGATGCACCATTCATGGTCAAAGGCAGAGGGTCCATCTCTTTGAATGGAAAGAGTAGTGCTGACAATGTGTACTAGGTTGATGGTCTCAGACACAACCTTCTGAGTGTTGCCTAGCTGAATGGCAATGGCCTCACTTTGGAATTCAAGAATGGAGTTTGCAGAATCAAAGGAAAAGATGGTGAATTGGTGGCCACCAGCATGTAGACCAAAGGTAACCTATTTCATCTGAATGTAAATATAAGTACATGTCTTATGGCTAAATTTGATGATAGCTGGATATGGCATAGGAGACTCTGCCATGTAAACTTTGATAACATCGTAAAGGCCAATAAGATCAAGGCAGTTAGAGGGTTGTTGGTGCTAAGAAAACCGGATAATACCTTGTGCAGAGAATGTCAATTGGGTAAAATGTCTTCCTCAACCTTTAAAGGTAAATTTTTCACTGCTGACAACTTGCTTGATCTTGTGCATACTGATTTGTGTGGTCCTATGAAAACTAGAAGTGTGTAGGGTGATAGGTACTTCATGATTCTCACTGATGACTGCTCAAGAATGATGTGGGTCACATTCTTGAAAGACAAGTCTGAAGCCTTTGTGAAGTTCAAAGCTTTCAGAACATTAGTGGAGAAGGAAAGCGGTAAAAGGATCAAGTGCCTAAGAACTGATCAAGGAGAGGAATTCACTTCCGGTGAATTCAACAAGTACTGTGAAGAACATGGCATCAAGAGGCAGTTATCTGCCCCCCGGACTCCACAGCAGAATGGCTTGACAAAGAGGAATAACCAGAACGTGGTTGAAGCAACTAGAACCATGTTGATTCAAGGAAAGGTTGCTCACACCTTTTGGAGAGAAGCAGTGAGCACTGCAGTCTACACAATGAACCGGGTACTCATCAAGAAAGGTAAGGATAAAACTCCTTATGAGTATTGGACTAGTAAGACACTTGTGGTCAGCTACTTTAGGATATTTGGTAGCAAGTGTTACATCAAGAGGAGTGAACATCAGAGAAAGTTTGAAGCTAAATGTGATGAGGGAATATTCCTAGGATATTCCACCAAGTGTAAAGCTCTCAAGTATTTCAACAATAGGACTCAGAGAATTATGGAAAGTATCAACGTGAGAGTTGATGAAACCTCTAAGAAATTGGAGGAAATAGGCATTGAGCAAGCTATAAATGAACCGGTTGCAACCTTCTGGGAAGCAGTTGTCAGTCAACCAATTACTAGTAACAGTGTTCCTGAACCAGTGAATGTCGAAACTGATGAAGATGAGGATGAAGAGGAAAAGAAAGAAGAACTGGTCAAGGCTATTCCTCGGTATGTCAAGCTGAATCATGATCCTGAGCAGATCATAGGAGATAAGGATGCAAGAATCCTTACAAGAAGAAAGATCAGAGAAAACTCATGTTTGATCTCTGAATTTGAGCCTAAGTCTTTCAAAGAGGCTCATAAAGATGAAGATTGGATCAAGGCAATGAAAGAGGAACTTGACCAGATAGAGAAAAATGGTACATGGTCCTTGGTACCCAGATCGGAACATAAAAATGTCATTGGCACCAAATGGGTGTTCAGAAACAAGCTGAATGAGGATGGCACAATGATTAGGAACAAAGCCAGATTGGTGTGCAAAGGATATGCTCAAGAAGAAGGAGAAGACTATGGAGAAACGTTTGCTCCTGTAGCCAGATTGGAAGGAGTTCGTATGCTTCTTGCATATGCATCTTTTAAAGGCTTCAAAGTATATCAAATGGATGTAAAATCTACATTCCTAAATGGTGTACTTGAAGAGGAGGTGTATATTGAGCAACCAGATGGGTTTGCCCTATCTGAAGATAGTGACATGGTATGTAGGCTACATAAAGCCTTATATGGTCTAAAGCAAGCACCTAGGGCATGGTATGAACGTCTACATTACCATCTTGTGAAGATTGGATTTGAGAGAATAAGTGAAGATAGCGATATCTACTTGAAATCTAAAGGAGATCAGATCCTGATCTGTGAAGTTTTTGTTGATGACATTATCTTTGGTGGAGATGACAAGATGAGTCATGAGTTTGTTGATGAGATGAAGGAAGAGTTTGAGATGTCACTTATAGGGGAAATTAAATTATTCATTGGACTGCAGATCCAACAGATGAAAGATGGAATTTCTATCACTCAGTCCAAATATGTCAAAGAGGTGTTGAAGACCTTTGGCATGGAAGATAGCAAACCGGTTGGTACACCAATGGTGACCGGTTGCAAATTGTCAAAAGAGGATGACTCAACATTGGTTGATGAGAAGGAATACCGATCAATGATTGGTAAATTGCATTATGTAGTGCATAGTAGACCAGATATTGCACATGCACTTGGCATTACTGCAAGGTTCTAGAAAAGTCCAAGAGAATCCCACTTGGTTGCTGTCAAGTGGATTCTTAGGTATCTGAACGAAATAGTTGACTATGGATTGTGGTACCCATACAACAATGATTTCAACCTGAATGTATTCACATAAGCTGATTGGGCAGGTAATGTGGATGATCGGAAAAGCACAACCGGTGGTGCATTCTTTCTCAGTGGTAGACTGGTCTCATGGATGAGTAAGAAGTAGAGTTGTATCTCTTAGTCTACAGCGGAAGCAGAGTATGTTGCAGCTTTCATGAACTGCACTCAGACAATCTAGATGAAGCATGTATTAGATGGCTTCAAAATCCCTGTATCTGAACCGGTAAGTATATTATGTGATAACACAAGTGCTATCAATATTTCAAAGGATCCGGTTTTACATTCTAGAACCAAGCACTTTGAGCTTAAGTATCATTTCTTGAGGGAAAAGGTTCAGAACAAAGAGATTGCACTGGAGCATGTGTCCAATAAGGAGCAGTTAGCAGACATATTCTCCCAAAGACTACATTTACACACTTAAGAGGTGAATTAGGGGTACTACCCCTTCAGGAGGTGAACTAAAGGTATATGCTCCACATCAATCATGTATTGCATAGTCAAATCTTTATTCGGGATTGATGTGTTGAAGGATGCTACTCCTCAAGGGGAGCAACATAATGGAACAGGGAAGTTTGTGCCTCCACTTTGGCATTGTTGTCAAAGGGGGAGAAGATGTAAAGCAGAGAAGATATCTGCAGAAATTGGGGGAGAAGATGTGAAGCAGAGAGATATCTTTGTATATTGCCATCAATGCCAAAGGGGGAGATTGTTGGTATTATGAGAACCGGTATGTGGACATAATGACATTGTATGTTGTCATTGATGTCAATATGTTGCAAAGGTGTGAACCGGCATATAAGAGAACCGGTATAACACTGTGAACCGACACTTGTGCCAAAGTGAAGTGGTGTTTTTGTTTAAAGGTGAACCAGCATATGGTTATGGAACCGGCACATGGAAGCGTTGAATGACTACCAGTTTGTAGTCTTAACTTTAGGGTTTCCGGTTGAAGTGCTTCAAGCCTGTGTGGCTCAATCGGTGACTTTGTGCGATGAGTTAGCATGACAACAAGAAAGAAGATCTTGCCTATCTATCTCAGGAATATGAGAAGACTATAAAACGGTGATAACGTGTGAATGGGTTATCAGTCGCCATGGAAACAGTGAAAAGAAGATCTTGCCTATCTACCTCGGGAATATGAGAAGACTGTAAAATGGCGAAAAATGAACGATGGAGATTAATGTGGTATGCTCAATGGTCAGGATTGAACCGTTTGAATTCCTTAGTCTATTAGGTTTAGGGTTTAGGGTTTATGCTTCCAACCTAACTATTTTCTATAAGGTCGACGTTGTGACTCTTTCTAGGGTTGTTGGCAAAAGATGTGTTTGTGTATCTAAGAGAAAAGATACGTGATTCTTGCCAGACCAAAAGAGAGAAGTTATATCTCCAGAGAGTAAGTGCAGAAGGTGAAGAGGAGCTCAAGCGGATTTGCATTGGTATTGAGTGCTATTATCAGGTCATTGATATACCTGTTGATCTTTAACCACTTCAACAATTGTGAAATCCCCTCATAGGGTAGCCTTAACCAGCTTGCTGTAAATCCCTTGACAGAGTAACTCGAAGTTATTGAGATTTGGAAAGCTAAAGAGCTCTGGAAATCCTTTAGCTATTGAGTTCTTGAAATCCTCTAACAAGGTACCCTTAACAGGGTTTAACCCTTAACCGAGTATTGTAGCCATCCCTTAATCGGGTGATCTCTAACAGGATCGGTTCCTAGCAGAACCTTTTGTAATGTCTTTAACCAGACAAGGCTCCTAACAGAGTGGACTTCCAAAGAGTTCAAAATAGCTTGTGGGTATTCATCCCCACCATGGTTTTTGCCAGTTGGGTTTCCACATGAAAAATATGTGTGTCATGTGTGATGCTTTTATTTTGTGATACTCTTCTATTGCATGTTAAGCATATGATGGTTCTGTGTCTTATGCCTGTCAATAAAACATGTTGAACTAGCTGGAGTGAAGATATTATGATAGATTACCTGTTCATGCATAAGGGTGAAATGGTAGTGTAGTTTTGAGTTGAGTGGAAAGCTAAGTGAGTAACCAGTTTATGATTGTTTTAGTTGTTCTGGGTTTTATCGGTTCCACTTTGTTTCAAAATGGTGTCACTGTTTGCCAGTCATTTGGAGTAATTGTTGTTGAACCGGTTTAAGACTGTATTTTGTCTATACTGATTCACCCCCCCCTCTCAGTACCAGTTTGGTACTATTCGTTCATCATTGAGTTATCACATTTTGCATTTTATGTTTTATCACATTTGTTCACCGGATCTTGTGGAGATGGATTTTATTTATGGACATGTTCATCTACCTTATTCTAAGTTCTCAAGACGTTTGGATCTTTTTCTGGCAAGTTATTTCTTCTAGAATATGAGACAATTTTCTAACTCAGAGTATTGCAATCACTTCGACCTATTTTCTAATGGAGAATCTTGTGAATCATTTATGTGGCTTGCGGAGCCTCATTTCGTAGCCTCCAACATTCCTTGGCTTATAGCTGACCTTCCCTTAGGGCTTGTTGTCACCGATTTCAGCTAACTTGAATAATGTGAAAAACCCTACGAAACTTGTTCATTTTATAGTCCACATCCTCCAAGGTCGGTTGACTTACTCGAAGTGCAGTTTTGGTTTGCACATGGTGCAAGTCGGGTTTTGAAACCCGACCTGTAGGTCTTCCCCATTGGCAAATAGGATTTTAAAACCCGACCTGCTAGTCTCTTTTACTATCACATCGACTTTTAAAACCCGATGTGCAAACCATGTCTGACCCCAGTAACAGGGTGGGTTTTAAAACCCCACCTATCAGTCCAGATCTACCCAGTGATAGGTTGGGTTTTAAAACCCACCCTGTCAGTTTTGTTCTTTTCACTTGTAGATTGGGATTTAAAATCCAACTTGTAAACTTTGACCTACACATTAGTAGATCAGATTTTAAAACCCGACCTGTCAGCATGACCTGCTCTTGGTTTAGATTGGGTTTTAAAACCCGATCTGTCAAAAAATTTGACTTTATTGTCTAAGGACAATTTTGTCTTTCAGACATCATTCCAAGTTTTTGAAGCTGGCAATCTGATGATGAATGTTGATTTTTGTGATAAAATGTTGCAGATTCTTGTAGATGACTGATCCTTCTTCGAGTAAATTTGAAGGGAGGAAAATGATGTACAAATATTAGAAGTACCTCAACATGTTTCCTGAGAGCTTTGTCAAGACCAATGTGGACCTTATTAGGGACACAAAAATTAGACACATAGACATGAACAAGTTTTGGGAACATATTGAGAAAGCCCCAACCAAAATGACCAACCTCATAGCAAGTGGTCTACACCAGTATGCTTCCTTTCCAGCTATGACACATGATGCTGAATTTGTTTTAGCAGTTGTTGATCTCTTTGATGCCAAAGCAAGATAGGTCAAGGATGAAGATAGTAATGTGGTTATCCACTTGGATAGTGAATTTTTCAACAATTTGTTCTAAGGACTAGCCATTGAGGAAGTAGTGGCCATTACACCTACTATGGCCCATGCTCATTATGAAGAAAACTTGAACAAGTGCAAGAAGACAAATGATGAGGAAAATGAAGAATAAAGTGTCCTCTTAACACTAGTTAGTTTAGGTTCATGTAGTTGCATTTTCTTTTGCTATAATTTTTTATGTAGATGCACTTTCATCTTATGCACAAGTTCTAGATATTTTGGACTCTGCAGTTGAATAAGTCAACTATGCCCACATTTTTCTCAACTCCTTCAATATAAAAGGAGGATCCTCATTTGTAATATTTTATCTTTTGCTTGAATAGATGTTATTATGTCATTTGCTTATATGTGCTTCTAGTTTACTTGGTATTTGTATGCATTGTGTAAGTGAATGACTTCTCTAAGTGTGGATGCAAACTTTGTGTTATATTTCATATTTAGAGCTTTATTGTAGTACAATGATTAAGTGGGAGACTTTGGGCTGCAAGATATCTTTAGTTGTTAAGTTAGGAAAAGTATCTTTGTTTACGTAAGACTTTGTGCTTACGTTAATATAGATTGAAGTAAATTATTGTATGCAAGTTGAGTTGGTTGTTATAAGAAAATTGTATAAATTGTATCAAGCAGAGAGATTAATCTTAATTCTAAAAAAAGAGGATTTTACACCCTAAGCTTACCCCTAGGATTTAATTTTTGGTTGTTGAAGTATCAAGTTCTATCAAGGAACCTCCCCATAATAAGAGGAGAGACTTTGTCTCATCATAGCTGTGTGTGAAACACATATTTTGTCTTCAATACGATGGTGACAAAATATTCACCCAACAATTTTTTTGGCAACTCTGCTGGGGATACAATACGCATTCAAAGGCCTCATATTTTTGTTTGAAGTATACCCGTATCCTATTCATTGTAATTTATTTTCTTGTAATTTGTCAAGTTCTCACCAAGGACATGTAAAATGGTTGCTCAAGGTCCTTGGGGGGATTTTTTTGGTCCATCGAATTTGACTCCACCTTTACATGTTCTTACTGATGCTTCAAGGAAGAACTTTTTGAAGTTCTCTGGAGATGGCAAACAACACCCGAATGAACACTTTGCAAATTTATATATTGTATGTGGAATTTTGGGTGTAGAACATAAAGATGTTCTAGTGAGGTTATTCATTGAGACACTAAAAGGTGTTGCTACTAATTGGTTCTACCATCTTGCACCACAAACCATCACCAATTGGCAAATACTCAGAATAAAGTTTGAAGAGAGGTTCAAGCCTATAGAAGATGCTCATGCATTGTTAGAACAGTTGACTCAAATGAAGAAGGAACTACAAGAGTCCATGTGGGAATTTGTGGCTAAAATTAACAAGCAGTACAACCGCATTCCGACTGCTTCACAACCTACTACTAGAAACTTAAAATGTTTTATTATAAACGCACAATGAGTTTCACCTTGCAATAGGAACTATATGAAGACCTTTTTACAAGCATAATAGAGGAGTTTTGCTTAAGTCTTGATGAAAATTATACCAAATCTAAAGTTCAATAACAACATGATGAAGCAAGCTATGCAACCATGTTTTCACTTGGATTGCAAGAGGAAACTCATTCCACTCAAATGAGGTTGTGGTTGAAGAATTAATTGATAAAGGCACAATGGGAAAGAAGAGGTCAGAGTTTGTCCTATAAAGGGGATGTTCTATAAGACATCTAGCTTGGTTGGAAGCTAACAAGATGTCAAAGGTCACACTTGTTCCTCAACATAGAGATATAGTTGAGAGTGAGACCAAAGATCCTCTGGCAGTTGATCAAGAGCAGTCCTAGTTCATTGATTCACTTTGGAGCAGTAGTACTTGTGATCAACTTGAGGAAGCAGGTCAATCTATTTATCTCTTTCAAGAGGTGCATCATCTCATGGTGCTACTGTTCTTGCTTCATCTACACCTAGCAGTCTATGATGATGTCAAACATGGCACCTTGCTAAAGAAGGGAGGCTACTTTGGAGTACTAGTTAATGGATTCATTTTAAGGATTTCATGTTGTTGGTTAGTCTAGGTTAGGTTAGTTTCCCTTTCCAATAAGTGCAGTTGCACAAAGTTGAGTCTTGTCTCAATAGGTTGTTTTTAGTTAAGTCTTGTCTTCCTTTTGTCTTTTATGTCTTTTGTTGCTTGACTCTATAGCCCAATGGATACATACACTTGGAGTTCTGGATTCTACAACTTTCATTAGTGAAGGTTGTTCCCCAATCAGAGCCAGCTGTTGTCACTGATTTCAGCTAACCTGAATCATGGGACAACCCCTACGAAACTTGTCCATTTTTTAGCACACATCCTCTAAGGCTGGTTGACTTACCTCGTAAGTCATGTTGGTTAGCGTATTTGCTTTGCGTCATTTTCTATTTTCATGTCTTTCTCTTATCCTTTGTTTCATCCTTTAACTGCTCTTTTGGTTTTAAAACCCAAAATATAGTTGTTCTTGAGCCTTCCTACACATCAGGTTTTAAAACCCAAAGTGTAGTTTTGGTTTGCACATGGTGCAGGTTAGGTTTTGAAACCCGACCTACAAGTCTTCCCCATTGGCATATCGGGTTTTAAAACTTGACCTGGTAGTCTCTTTTAATATCACATCGGGTTTTAAAACCCGATGTGCAGACCATGTCCGACCCCAGTGACAGGGCAGGCTTTAAAACCCGACTTGTCAGTCTAGATCTACCTAGTGATAGGTTGGGTTTTAAAACCCGTCCTATTAGTTTTGTTTTGCTCACTTGTAGATCATGTTTTAAAACCTGACCAGCAAAATTTGACCTACACATTAGTAGATCGAGTTTTAAAACCCGACCTGCCAGTATGACCTACTCTTGGTGCAAATTGGGTTTTAAAACCTGATCTGTCAGAATTTTTGTCTTTATTGTCAAAGGGTAATTTTGTCTTTTAGACATTGTTCTAAGTCTTTGAAGTTGGCAATCTAATGATGAATGTTGATTTCTGTGATAAAATGTTGCAGATTCTTGCAAATGACTGATCCTTCTCTGAGTAAATCCATAGGGAGGAAAATGAAGTACAAATATTAGAAGTACCTCAACATGTTTCCTGAGAGCTCTGGCAAGACCAATGTGGACCTTATTAGGGACATGAAAATTGGAAACCTAGACATGAATGAATTTTTGGAACATATTGAGAAAACCCCAGCCAAAATGACCAACCTCATAGCAAGTGGTCTACACCAGTATGCTTCCTTTCCAGTTGCGACACATGATCCTAAATTTGTTTTAGCAAATGCTGATCACTTTGATGCCAAAGAAAGATAGGTCAAGGATGCAGATGGTAATGTGGTTATCCACTTGGATAGTGAATTTTTCAACAGTTTGTTCAAAGGACCAGCCATTGAGGAAGTAGTGACCATTACACCTGCTATGACCCAGGCTCATTATGAAGAAAACTTGAACAAGTGCAAGAAGACAAATGATGATGAAAATGAAGAATAAAGTGTCCTCTTGACACTAGTTAGTTTAGGTTCATGTAGTTGCATTTTCTTTTGCTACAAATTTTTATGTAGATGCACTTTCATCTTATGCACAAGTTCTAGATATTTTGGACTCTACAATTGAATAAGTCAACTGTGCCCACATTTTTCTCAACTCCTTCTCTATAAAAGGAGGATCCTCATTTGTAATATTTTATCTTTTGCAAGCAAAACAAAAATCTGCCAATTTTTTGTCTCAAGTAAAACTTTGTGTTCTCTTGTGTTGAAAATAATCAAGTGAATAAAGAACACAATTTTATGCTCAAAACTTTATGCTAGGCAAGGATTGTGGCTTGAGTAGATGTTCTTATGTCATTTGCTTATATGTGCCTCTAGTTTACTTGATGGTATTTGTATGTGTTGTTTAAGTGAATGACTTTTCTAAGTGTGGATGTAAACTTTGTGTTATATTTCATATTTAGAGCTTTGTTGTAGTACAATGATTAAGTGGGAGACTTTTGGCTATTGCGGGTTACTTTTCAAGTTTGTAATAACTTATCTTGAAGACTTTGGGCTGCAAGATATCTTTAGTTGTTAATTTAGGAAAGTATCTTTGTTTACGTAAGACTTTGTGCTTACGTTAATATAGATTGAAGTAAATTGTTGTATGCAAGTTTAGCTGGTTGTTATAAGAAGATTGTATAAATTGTATCAATCGAAGGGATTAATGTAAATTCTGAAAAAAGAGGATTATACACCTAAGCTTACCCCCAGGATTTAATTTTTGATTGTTGAAGTATTAAGTTCTATTAGGGAACCTCCCCTTGTTGAGAGGAGAGACTTTGTCTCATCATAGTTATGTGTGAAACATATATTTTGTCTTCATTACACTGGTGATAAAATATTCACCCAACAGGTCCACACCTCATTTTATGTATTTTCTGGAGGAATTCTTTTGGTGGAGGCCAACCTAGTTGTTCTACACATTACACCTTCTTCTTCGGTAATTGTTTTTCATCTTGGGCCAATGCGGATCATCCTAAAGATATTAATATCATATAAATAAATGTAACCGAGCATTTAGGTGGGAGATAACATAAAAGATTAATAAAAAGATTAGGGAAATCCGAAGTTGGCTCACATTCTTGCTTGAGCCTGGATATTGTATTTTGAGCATGTTTGTAATCAGGCCTGTGAGCCCAATCTGCAAGCCCACATGTTGTTGGCTGATTTGTATTTGAACCCCTTGATATAGTAAAAGTGTGATTTTGCATCGCCTCCATCACATTGTGTTGCTTCTGTTGTGTTTCTCTTGTTGCATGGTCCAGCCTGTTCTCTTTGAGGACTCTCCCCTGTCGTGACTGCACCACATCATTATTTTTCCCTTATATTTCCAACTTCTTCTTCTACCTATTTAGTGTGTTATTTTTCCTCCTCTTGCAATATTTTGGGTTTTTTCTTTCCCTTTTTATTGTTCTTTTCTTGTTTATTCTATACCAAAACCATATCTTTTTATCTCTATTTGATATTTTATTGTTTCCTCTTCTTCATATGTAATGTCATCATGCACATCCTTAATTAGTTCCTTTGCACTTATTTCCTCCATGCCATAATTTGGTTTTTTATTTGTATTACCTTTTTTTTTTGCCACAAAAGCACTATAGTCCTTTTATGTGGCTTTTGATGTTTCTTCTCTAAATTTTCCCTTTACTTTTAATACTCTTTATTTAGATCTTAGTTTTATAGTTTGAATTTATGTCAATTTATCCTTTCTACTAGGAGAAAGATCTAGCCCTATTTGTTCCAAGGCTTCTTGTTTGATATTTTATTCTATCTACAATCCTTCTCATTTTCCCTTCATTTTCTTTACTAATTCTTTAGGAAAGTTCTTCATTATATCTTACATTGAATGCACAATTCTTGCAATATAAACAACATTGCCTTTAAAAATTAATTGTTCATTTTTGTTTGATACTATCATGTATATTTATGATTTCTATAAGGGTGTGCTTGATGCGAACAATGATTTCTATAGCAATAGAAAAATCCATCATGTCCTCTTTCTCTTGTATGTTTTTGTAAAGATTTGTGGAGATTCTTCTTCTTCTTCTTCTTGGTTCTCCTTCCCTCTATTGCTTTTTTTTGGTTTAGTTTTGAGGATTTCAATCCCCTATTTTTCTTCTCTACACTCATTTGTAGTAGAAATTCTATTGTTTCTCTCACTAGCCTACCTTCACCTTGTTTCTCCTTTCATCGTGGTGAAGCAAGTAACTTTCACTTTATCACAATTAATAGAGATTTTTTTGTGTATATCCTCCTCTCCCAACTTCTTGTGAGTTTTAGAGTCCCTTATTTTAAATGCACTATATGTACTGTTTAGCATATCTAATAACTATGATTTTATTTCTTACAATTATACCCTTTGTTAAGAGTTAGAGATCTTTGTGATCACCAGAGGTTGTTGGTATTTCTTGGTGCTCCACTTTGTTGTGTCTTTTCTTTGCCTTTCTCTAGTTTCTATTGTGTTTCATTCTTCATCTTCTTTGCGTAGGTGGTTTTATGTCAAACCCACAACATATTGCAATTGAATATGGGAGCACAAGACTAAGCTGACACAATATGGAGTATAAGATTCATAATCTACCACAAGTTGATATATACCCATTCTCGCAACTTTTCATTTTCATTTTTGTATAGAGGGTTCTATGTCAAATCACATCATTTTGCAATTCAATTTGGAAGCACGAGACTAAGTTGACACAATATGGACTATAAGATTTACAGTCTACCACAAGTCGATACAATGTCCATTCTCACAACTTATTATTTTCTTTATTGTGTAGAGGCTTTTATGTCAAAACCCACATTGTTTTGGAATTCAATTAGAGAGCACAAATCTAAGTTGACACATTTATGTTTGAGAATAAAAGACTAAAAAATATCCATTGTACTAAAATTATTTGAATTACGAACTTGACTTTATCTCTTATAATATCAAAAACCGCACATTTATTTTATCAAGACCCATAGACTCTATACCATTCAACTTTTCTAACAAACCAAAAACCTCGCAATTTTTTATAATATGCATGGGAACTATTTAGTAGAGATTGTACAGCTAATGCCTTACAATCACAAGTGGCGAAGTGGGTCCATGCACAAAGTGGGGCGTGAAAGGGACAAATAGGATTGTTGGTATTTTGGTCCCTCACAGTAATGAAGAGTTACGTAGCAGAGTGTACACGGCACCATACATGGCTGTACAATATATTTGTTTATACCTACAATATTGACGCCTTGCATCCACCTCAGCATCACGGGGACGTCAGAACACAAAAACAATTTGCTTTACTTTGTGAGCTGTTTTCTCTTCTTCTTTAGGTGGTTGCAAAAGAAAATACATTTTCTTTCCGTATAAAGACATCCTCTCAGTTATGAAGACATTTTGTAAGTTGTCTGCAAATTACACCATCACATTTCATTTTAGAAGATATAATTTCGATACAAGATTACAAATTTTATAAGGTTTTTTTTGTGTTGTTCGTTGATTTCGTAGATTGCTTTGGTCTTGTGAAAGTTTTAAAATTTCATTAATTGATTCAATGATCGATCTAATATAGGGTAATCTAATAGAATGCATTTGAACAAGTATAAATTAATTTAGCTAAATAATGAATATAGATAAGTTGGTGATTAATATTAAATTATAAATTTAAATTTAAGTAGATAGTAGTTGATTGAAGATGTGTGATTTTGAATTTGATTATTATGGGAACTGATTTTTCTTTGTTAGTGCAATGCCTTGGATCTAGTGCAATGTGTTGTGCTTTGTCTTGGGACAATTTCACACCTTTTAGTCTTTTTGTGTTTGTAGATTCATCCTTAGTTGTAATGATTTGACCTTTCTCTTTGGCTCACTTGATTTGCCTTTGTTAGCTCTATCTTTCAACTCTATTATAAAGACTAACACTATTTAGGAACACCTTTACATAATTGTTAGTTAGCACATGTTCCTTGACAATAAAGAAGAATTGCACGCATTGGGATGGCTATTTAAGAAACTTCAATGCCACATCCTTATTGTCCAAACCTTAAGGAATTCTATATTTTTGGACTTCCTTATTGTCCAAACCTTAGAAGAGCCAAAAATTGATGGTGCACAACACAATTGACGCGACATGAACGGATGCAATCCAATGATCAGCACGAATTCTTTCCTACTTTGATGCAATCCAATGAGATCGAATTAAATTTGTAGAGATTTATACAGCACCACCTTTTCTCTCACCGCGTTAATGGCATCATTACGGATTCCAATTACCCAAATTACGAGTGATTATAAATCTTGAAAATTTGTGCTGTATTCTCCGCGTGAAACGAAGGACAGGCCGTTTTTGTCATTATTGTTGCGTGGACTACATACAAATTTCTATTCTAAACAAAAACAACTATATATATACATTAATGACGAAAACGGAGGTGACGGACGGACTTTTAATTATCAACATTTTCCTAGATGTCATAATCGAAAACGACCTGCGACTCAAGTGTTCCAGAAAATCAAGGAAAAGGGATGTCATTAGAAACTCTCATTTTGAACCCTATAATATCTACAATGCCAAAAGTGTTTGAAAACAAGATCAAAATGGAGGTAAGAAATGGGTTTTCTATACCTACTCAAATAATATTCACCAGAATACAAAGCATGGTGGAGAAGACAAATGTAAACAAGACACATTAAATAGATAAAAAGTGTTGATGTTTTCTTGTCTAATAAATGCAGTCTTATTAATGAGAACTAATCAAGATAATCATACCTTATTAATAAGATATCATAAATTTCCTATTGTTAAAGAACCAAAAAACAAAAAAAAATTGACAAAAATAAATCAAAGAAAAAATGATAAACACAAAAGAGAAACAAAAAAAAAGAGAAAACAAGGTAGGAAAAATGAACCTAAAAGGAATTAAAAATATAAAAATAAAATAAAAATATAAAAGTAAGATAACATTAATTAGACAAGACACCATAAATAAGGCATTGGGGATTATTAATGATTTCTAATGTAAATAATATTGTCTTAAGATGAAAACTAATTAGAAAGAAAAAAAAAAATTTAAAAATAGAAAACACACACCCACAAAGTATAAAGTGAAGGAAAGGGATAACTAAGAAGAAATGAAGAAAAAGGCTAAGGCAAAGAGAGAAAGGAAATAAAAATGGAAAAATCACAAGGAGAAAGGGTGGGGCTTAGCAGTGGAAAAAGATGAAAGAAAGGAGGGAGGGAAGGTTGGGAGTGGAGGTGGTTGTGGATTTTGAGGTTATTTATTAGAGGAAGTCAAGAGAAACTAAGGTTCCAACCTTTCCAGCCTCTATCTCTATTAAGATTAGATGGGTGGTTATGTATTTTGATGGATTCCTTGAGTTCTCTCTTAAAGAGGTTATCTTTTTCATACAAGATTTGGGTGTCTTCTAAGCAAATATGATGCTTGGTGGAAGATGATTGGTCAGCAAGGGCTGATTTGAATGCATGCTCATGTTTGATGCCAACACTATGCTCTTTCAATCTAGTTTTGAAAGAGCAACCAGTTTCACCTAATATAAAAAATGCCACAATAACAAACAACTTTGTTAATGCTAAACTCAAGATAAACATCTCTAGGATCTTTAAGAGGGGGGATAAGGCTTATTAAAGTATAGAAAAGATTGAAGGTACATGAAAGGAATATTTTTTGAGGACATGACAGCTCCTTGGGGTAATCTTTCTTCATGTCACATATACGAAAGGCTCTCATGGTTAAAGTTTTGAGGATGCTAGCTTTTTGGGTGAGGTGGTGGTGGGAAGAAGAATGTAGATAGAGATCAATATGGTCATATTTACAAAAAACCTAACAAGAAAAGGTTTCATCTAGTTTCCTAGTGAGTAGAATGTTAAGGAAGGGAGTTGGTTGTTAGACTCTATCTCTTTGGTAGAAGAGATACAAGGGACTAGACTATTGAGGTGGGCATGAAATTCTTCTAATTTATCCAAGGCATGTAGCCAATACATGTCGATGTCATCCACATAGCACTTCCACCACCTTGGTTTAAGAGGAAAGAAGTAGAGGGCCAAATCTTCAAAATGTTTCATGTATAGACTAGCTATGATAGAAGAAAGAGAGGATACCATAGCTATATCATTGACTTGCTCATAGATATCTCCTCGAAAAGAAAAGAAAGTGGAGCTAAGGCATAACTCAACTAAGGAGGTCACTTCCTCATTTGTCTTGCTTCTAACAATATCAATGGTATCTGGGATAAGAACTTTAGTAAAAAGAGACACCACGTCAAAACTCACCAAGATGTCCCTACTTTCTAGTCACCTTTGGACAAAATCAATAAAGTGGGTAGAGTCCTTGATATAGAAATTAGATTTTCCCACAAGGGGAGAGATGAATTTGGTGAGGAAGGCTGCTAGCTTGTAAGTGGGAGAGCCTATGGCATCAACAATGGGACTAAGGTGGATACCGAATTTACAAATGTTGGGGACCCCATAAATACATGAGGTAATTTCCTTCGAGGGGACAAAATTTTTCTTAATGGAGTCATCAAAGGAGGAGCAAAAGATGACAAAATTAACCTTTTGAAAGGATGGTGGAGCAAGGGTTGACTTTGACACTCTGAAGCTCCTCTAGTCTTAAAGATTCCCAATATTCTACTAATACTAGGGTTAGTCCCTCTCCTTCTACCCCTTCAGAGGATGTGCCTTCCATTAATAATGTTCTTCTCCAAGTCTAGTTGGATTCTTAGAATTTGACCTAGTGTAGCCTCTACACCCATTTTTGGGTGAAGATTGATGAACTTTGTGTAAGGAAGTTAAGTAGCATAACAACTTCCTACACTAACCTTGAGAGGAGGATAATGCAAAAAAAATTATAGATAGTTACAATGGTTACAAAAACTTAAAATAAATATACATAATAGCATGCATACCACAACACAGTGATTTATCTAGGGAAAACCCTTCCGAGAGAAAAACCCCACACTCCAAAAGCCGCCCAATATATTTATTCAAAAATCAATAACAAATTACAATATACTTGCAGAGAAAGCTCTTCACATGAGTATCACCATCCAGAGAATTAGAGGTAACACAATAGCTATTAGATTCTCACACACAACCTCTATCTCATGCACCTCATATATAGGAGATACAATACAAGAAACTGTCAAATAATATTACAAAACCATGGGCTAAAAGCACCCAATAAAGTGAAGCCAACATTATCTCCAATCTAGATGCCCTATGACATATCAATAAGAGAGGTGCTTGAATTGCAAAGGTACATGAGTATGATGTTGATATTAAACCAACCACTTTGGTTAGAGGGAAAGGTCTACACTATGATTGTCGAAAATAAACCATAACAACAAGATGATCTCCCATTGGTACTATTCATTAGCACTATTTATGTTTGGTTTAAAGATGTCATATATTTCTTGACTTATGGAGAATGCCCTGCTATAGTGTCACCCAAGTAGAAAAGAAATTTAAAGCCTAGGGTAGCGAAATATATCGTATGGGAAGGGAATCTATAGAAGAAGTGTATAGATATTACCTTTTTGAGGTGTGTAGATAAAGAGAATCAAAAGAAATTTTTGGAAGCTCTTCATGGAAAATTTTGTGGTGGGCACCTCTCAGCCTCTATAATTGCTTACAGAATTATGAGACAAGGTTTTTATTGGCCTAGTAGTTTTAAAGATGCATATGCTTGGGTAGAAAAATGTGAAAAATGTCTCAAGTTTACAGCTAGACATCAGTTGGCTACTTTACCTCTAAGACCAGTGGTCATTGAAGAACCCTTCCAGCAGGGGTTTGGATTGCATAGGGCCAATAAACACAAGGTCAAGTGCCCAACACACTCACATCCTCACATCCATAGATTACTTCACTAAGTGGGTAGAAGCTATCCCTACCAAATGTGCCACTTTACAAGTAGTAATCCAATTCCTTCATGAAAATATCATGTCTAGATTTTGTGTTCCTAAGAAGATTGTCACTGATAATGCCAGTAGTTTCTCTTCTTTAGAGTTATCCATGTTCTGTCACAATTATTGGATTAATCTTGTTCACTCTTTAGATTACTATCCACAAGGAAATGGGCAGGCGAAATCAAGCAATAAAAATATCATTACTTTTATGAAGAAGTTGGTAGAACAAAATCAGAAGAACTAGCATAAAAACTTGTATCATGCTCCATGGGCTGATAAAACTTCATAAAAGAGAGCCATAGGAATTACCCCCTTTCAATTGGTTTATGGAAGGGAGAATGAGCTACCTCTCCCATTGGAGATATCGACATCAAAACTTCAAAAGAGTTTCTTTGGAAAAAAGGAGTATGTACTTGAGTAAGCTAGAAGAACAAAAGTATGAGAAAATTGATATAATAGGAAAACATCAAGTGATGGTGAAGAATGTATTTGATAAGAAAGCCAAGAGAAAACAATTTGTAGTGGGAGATTCAGTTTTTCTCTGGGATCGTCGGAGGGAACCTAAAGGCGCAAACAAGAAGTTTGATTCTCTATGGATAGGTCCATTTGTGATCAAAAAGATGGCTAGAGAAAATAATTTGTACCTAGCATATCCAGATGGTACACAATTGTCTCTTACCTACAATGGGCAAGATTTGAAGCTCCTAGTTCTTGTATTATAGCTTTGTATTTTGGGTAGTATAAGCCTCATTTTTTGTGTGACTTTGTAGCCCTTATGAATAAGGATTTATACCATATTAGTCTAGGTTCTCTGCATCCTCTTTGTCCTTGTTTCATGTTAGAGCCAGTTATTACCTACCCTACCCACCATGCCATAGTCAATTTCTTAGATTGCAAACCTTGCCACATTGTGGAAGTACACTACATACTTTAGTTCTTAAAACCCTTGATTGGTTGATAAACCTTTTCCCTTTAAGTGTTAAGTCTTCATTATGTCCAAAAGGGACCCCACCATAGTTTATCACCTTATCACTACTCAACAGAATTTTAGCTCACTTGCCTTCATTGTCATTGAGTCTCGTTCTACCTGATACCCCGATCTTCGATAGTATCACGTTAGTGGGTCCCTCATGAGTCACATGTCAGCCAATCACCAAAAAATTTTTTTTAGCACGCACACTTATTTTGTTCCATAGTTCTTAAAGAGCATGATTGTTTGACATGCCGATAGTAGGAGCCTAAAGACCGAGAACTCGTTTAGTGACATCAATAAAGTACCTTTTTGTAATGGGCAATAAATGAGACATTAATAAAATGTTTCATTTCAAATCTCAAAGTAGTACAACAACCACCAAAATGAAAAAATTAATTGGTCTAGGTTTTCATGTGTTTGTCACCTTTGTTCATGTCATTTTCATTTGAGACTTCTAATAAAATTGAAGGTGCGTCCAAGCGAAAGAACAAAACCAGCTTTGAAGATAGAAGCTCTCTTTCCTATAAATTGTTGAAATTTCTAGTTTTCTTGTTGAATAGATGGGGGAAGTTTATTAATTTGGCATTCATGAACATCTGTTCATCCCACAACTCCTTTTTCTTCTATCCCAATTTGAGATTTCATCCTCTATTAGAAACCCTAGCCTTTTTGCATTCAAATTTTATGGTGCCTAAACCCTCTCAGCCCATTGAAAGCAAATTAGACAATATCAAAGACACAGAAGTTGGACCATTTACAATGTATGAAATTCAAAAGAGGCTACATAGCTTAGAGAAGTCTCCCATTATGCAAAAGGTCATCGAATCTACTCTATCTCAGGCCAGGGGTTATCCTTATTTCCTTGCATGCCCAGAATTGGTCCTCTCTTGTGTGCAACATTACCATCTTAACTGCCATGAAATCGGAAGTGTGAATCAAGATCTAATAAGACAAAATAGATACAGATAATATCTCCCTCGCACTACACATCCATGAAAGAGAAGGTGAGGGAAATTTGAATTCTTTCAGAATCAAGTAGATTGGTGTCTGGACACTATTGCCCAAGGGTGGTTAAAAGCCCCTCGACTTGGTAAATCTAGGCTACCTTCCTAGATGAAAATGGAGTTGTTTAGAGATAATATCATGGATATTGTCATGTTGTTGTGTTGTATGGTTGGTCAACCTAGAACAGTTGTCTTCAACAAATGGATGTGTCAGTTTGTCCCGACTGTCTGCGATGATAGAAACTAGATTGATTGGGCGAGATTAATATGTGATTCCCTTCATGAACAACTTGTTAAGCTTATTGATAGGAGAGAATTTCATTTCTTCTTTGATCTTTCTTATGTATTAGCTATTGGGAGAACTTATTGGCCATGTTTGAGACAAATTGGCAATCTCATAGATGGTGCTCATGTTTATAATTGTTTCCCTCAATAACAAAGAAGAGAAGGTATGTAGAGTTTCTCTCATTTCCATTATGCTTTCCTCATGGCAGTCATTAGATATATTGAAGGGAATCCTGAGAAGATAATATCAGAGGGAGCCATGACCCTAATCCAAAATTATGGTAGTTTTTACATTTCATTCAGAAGCTTCTCATACTTGAGAATTGGAGGTTACGAAAGCTCTCTATTAAAACTACCCAGGTATGCTTCTCATTATCTCATCTTTTTAGAATTGTGTTGTAAGATGAGATTTATGAATATAAGGTATGTTCAGATGAGAAAGAAGGGATACTATTTCCCTATGAGCTTGTCTCACTTTTCTTGTAAAAATAATCAAGCTGCAAAGTTTTCTGACAAACTTCTAGCTGAGGATGGTTTCCATTCTCTACCCATGAGGTCCCATTTTGATATTAAGTGTTATGTTAGACAAAATTTCTATGGAGATACTCACTATTTTCATGTACCCAAGCTAGAAATTTTCTAGGAGGATTGTTTTGATGGAAAGGAATTTTTTAGAAGAGGTTTCATGTGACTAACTATAAGCCAGATGTTGAATTTTAATGTTATCTCTTCTATTCCTGATAATGTTATAGATGACAACTATAATGTGATAGACAACTCATATCTAGGTGCCACCTTGCCTCCTTTTCAATGGTCCAAAGATGAAGAAGAAATAGATGTCAAAGATAGAACTTCTCAAGTTATGGATAGTTCACATGCCTAGTTAAATCGTGTGGTTAAAAATCATTCTGGCTCTTCATCAAAGAAAGGAGCACCCAAGGAGACGAGCACAATTGTTCAGACCTCTCAATGGATGATAGGAAAATTGACATTAGTGATTGGTGAATCTCACAATCTGGTGGGGATAGTGCCCCTCCTGAAAGAAATCAAAAATTGAAATTTGTCTATGAAGTAGGCACTAAAACACCACCCAAAAAGAAAATGATAGCCTTGCAAATCAATTTTATTGAGGAAGATACTTAGTTTCTTTATTCGTTGGGAGAATAGAACCCCCTAATTTCTCTCATTGATGATGAAGATCCTCAAACTCCCACCTCCAATGTTCTTGTGTTGACACTTGATGCTGCCTTCAATACCTTGTCTATCAAAAGTCCAACAAGTAATTCATCTACTCCTTGGCTCAAAAAGGCCATTGAGAAACAAAGGAAACAATATTCGCCAGTCACTGAGATGTGAGTGGATAAAGTGGCACGCTTGTTAGAAGAAACACCAAAACCTAAGAAAGCAAGGTGAATGGCTAGGATGATTGTGGACCCAAAAATAAGGCCTCATGTGACCCAGAAATAAAGCCTCATGTGCTAGATATTGTTGATTCTATCTTAGACAAGACTTAATAAGAAATCATTGAAGGTTAATTGAGCATAAGAAGAATTGACATGGGCCCCCCAATTATTGAAGGTGATATCTATCATGCTAAACACTATGTTGTTGTTTTATCCAAGAGAACTAGAGTTGTAGAAAGGAAAAACCAAGAGCTTGCACAATATGTAGAGGCTCTCACTTCCTTTATTTGATCTGTTTGGTGTGTTGAAATTTTTTCACCTAGTTCATCTCTAAGAGTATGCATCACAAAATTTATCAATTCTAATAAGTTAGAGCTTGTTAAAAGATCACAAGCCATAGCTAAAGCAGTTGATCACTGGCTATTCAAGTAATTTTAAAAGGACTATCATTTATAGAGCATGGTATGAGAAACTATGACACTCTTAATGAGATGATCACTATGAATTGGTTCTAATTACGTAAGACGGGGAGAGAAATCAACTAGTTATCTGTTGCCCTTCTAGAAATGAGAGAAGTCATCAAATTGCACCAAAATGTCTTGATCACAGAGCATATCATTGAAGCCCTTGATGTAGACAACATTGCCATTTAGACAAAAATGTTAGAATGTAGACATCACGTCACAAATGAACTCCAATCCCATCTTACAACTTCAGTGGTCCAAAATGAAAAATATTCAAAGAGGCTTAAAGAGCTCTTTTGATACAATTGGTGTAAGCATTCTTGGAAATGATGGGAAAGAGTTGTTAAGTGGGAAGATAGTGAAAAGATCCTTTTGCCAGAAGGTAGAAGATAGTCCCTTAGTGACCAATAATGGATCTAAATCTCTGAAGAATTTAAGGGATGCAATAGTGTTGTCAAACCCTGTGAGTGAGGAAGTTAAGGATATATCTAGCAAAATTGTTGAAGCTAGCTAGAAGATCACCAAGTGGAGAATCAAAGTCAATGCTACCACTGAACCCACAACAGATCAAGAAACAATAGGTGATGCGGTAGAATTAGAAGATGAAGTAGATGAGGATGTGGCTATTTGATTTCCTATTTCTTAAGTTAGTTGTTTATTCTCTATGTCATTATTTTGATTGGTCCTAGTAGACCATTTATCTTAAAGTTATGTTTAAACTCTCTTTAATGGGTTGTCTCCAAGAAGCTGTTATTTTGATTAGGTTATGGTTAAACTATTTAAGGATGGTACGGACCATTGGTAGGGGTTCTGATTGGGATCTAAATGATATGATTTTTGGTTAACAGTAATTTTTTGCAATTTTATGAAAGTTTAATGGAATTCTGCTTGAAGGATACTTTGTGCTAGTTCAATTAGAGTTTTGATCTATATTTGATGCTATCATCAATGTTTATATCTAAATGATTCCTTGAATGCTAGGAAATATGATCTTGATTTAGACTTTGTGCTATAGTGAAGAGTGGCATTTTGCATTTCCCACGACAATAGAAGGAAGCGGTAATGTTGTCTTGAACAATGAAGATATGAATATGCATACATATGTTCATGGGTTCATTAAAGTATGAATCATGTTATTGGGTCAAGCATTCAATGCTCCAATTCCAGCATGAGGCATCTAGTGTTGATGGATATTTGTAGCTTGTGGGGAGAGTCTCTCGCAAACCAATTACAATAAATTATGGCAAGCATAGATCAAGCTTTAGAAGTTATAATGCAAGCATGATCTATTCTTGAGGATTCAACTACAATCACACATTGAATGGAAACACTCAAAGATGCTCTTCCTTACCATACAATACTTAAAGGGGTCAACCAATATCCTGGCAAGATCATAAATGTAGTAGAATAAATGATATAAGTATGAAAGAAAGCAAGATCAACATAGCTTAGAAACCTAAGCTATGAAAGATGAAGAAAGAGATAAAAAGGTGGAAACAATTAATAGCTCCACCCGTCAACATATAATATGTTAGATGACTATTGCACTCATAACATTTAATCAAAATATTTTGATTCATTGGTAATAAATTAAATATGATATGAACATAGCCAGAATGGGTAGAAAAGTTGGCTTGGACAGTGGTTTTGCTCCCCATTGGTCTCGAGTTCGATTCTAAGGCCTGAAATCAACCAATGGATTTGGCCTACAGCTGGCTTGGTACATCTACATGGACTAGTCTCGCCTTAACTCACCCCATAATGGAAAACCTATGTTATTGGGCTGAGTCACAGAGATACCTTGGACTAAAAAATAAAATAAAATATGATAGGAAGACAAGAAGACTAAAAGACTTAATGTTGATAATCAATTCAAGAATCAATTATCAGAACTGAGAAGTCAATGGGCGGTTATTTATTGTAAGATTTTTTAGAGCGGCAAAGGAGTGAGCTCTATAGGGAGGGGATTTGTTTTACTTCTGGAAGCTTATGCTAAGAAAGCGGATTCTTTCTCTGATTTTGTAAAAAGGGGAATATCAACAATTTTTTGGAGAAATACATGGTCTTTTGTATAAAAATAAACAAGCTTTGAACTCTTTGATTTTTATCAAGAAATAATGGAGTTCTTTTGAAATTTTGTGTTCATTTGTGTCTCTGTTTTATCATGATTTTACTATGTCAATTACAATCTTTCTTGGGTGATTCATTTTGGTATATCAAATAATGGGTTTGTCTATTTCGTGAACTTTGAGTCAGTAATATTCACACAATATGTAATGAGTTGATGTTATTTTCCTAATTATTTGTTATGGGTGTGGAATAAATAAAATTTGTGCCATTTCCTTTCACTCTCATTAGTTTGTAAATATGTTATTCACATCTATAGCATAGTTATGTGTAGATGTTAGTGAGATTTTTCTACTTTCAGGTCAAAAGCATACCCATTTTATTTTAGTTGTTTTCCATCATATGAAGGTATCCACACCTTCTAAAATAAGCAGAGAGTCAGTGTCAAAAATTATCACACCTAACTCAACTGTTATTTCAGTTTATCTTTCATTTGGTTTTAAGGAGTCATTTTTAAGATTATCTTGAGAATGACAAAAATATGGACTAACAATTATATCCTAAGAGTTAAGTTTCTAAGTTACTATGTCACTTTGTGGGAGCCAATTGTGAGTTGGATTCCTACATGCAAAGTGCAGAGCATGAAATTGAATCACTTGTAACTTGGGTGCTCATTTGGAGAGAGTATTTTGTAAAACCCTCTCAAAGGTGTGCTTGGGTTCCATGTGTCCTTGGTTGTTGAGTTAACTCTTAGCGGGATATGGATACTGTTAAGTTAGTACTTGCAGGACAAGAGGAGTTAATGTTTGGAAATTTGTATTATGGTGAGTTCTTTTTAGCAAGTAACTATATGAATGATTGATTCCTAATTGTGGATTTGGCAAGTTTTTGTGCAGTGGGAGTAATTGGACATGTAAATTTACTATTATAGAAGAACGGGTGTTAGTGGTTTGAAAATTCTTATTTTCAACAAGGCAATAACACAAAACATCATTGTTTTGGACATAAATTGTCTACCTATGCATGGGAGATGGTTTTGGAATCCAGGAGAACCCACTTTTTGGTAGCACCTACAAATTTTGAGCTTAATTTCCCTAAATCTTTCTTGTTTTATTTTTAGTTAAATCATGTTAGCCCCTTAAAACCTAAGCCCTTTTCTCACAAATTCCTATTTCATGTCTAAAGCCCTGCATATTATGTTTTCAAGTTGACTAGAAGTTAGCGGTTCTTGGTTTTAAGTTATAACCTTATGTCATTATCTCTTGTCTATCACTAGATGGTGCAAGAGCACCCAAGGGTCCTATGAGACAACATAAGTAAATGTGTCAATTTGAGTCTAGATGAGGTGTAATAAGGTCATTTTTTATGAATATGTGATTTAATAAGACCATTTATGGTCCATGATTTAATGGTTTGGGTCAATATGTCATGTTGTCTAGTTGTGTCAAAAAGTTGTTAAATTGTGTCAAATGTTGTCATATGAGAAAATAAATGTAAAAATTCTCCTTATTGGTGTGAAGATCATGTTTTAGGTGATTTTGAGTCTAATTAGGTTTGTTGATTAGTCAAATGATGTAAAACATCAAGCAATGTAAGGTTGCCATGAAACAACTTGTTAAAGTTGTCAAATTTGAATTCCAACGGTCATGATTAGTTTTGAAAGTTGGTTAGGATGTTGATTTCAGCTGGATGGGAATCAGACAAGTTTAAATACTCATTTACATCCCTGGTAATAGTTGTTGATGGTCAGAATTGATTAGCATTGTAAATATTTGGAGTTTGGCAATGAATTACACAGTTTTCCCTGCAATATTGGTCTAAAACCTGAACTTCTAACTATAGTTTTTCATTCATAGCATATTTTGATCTTATTCCTTTTGGAAGTGATAGGAAATGTTTTAAATTTAATTTAGCACTAGTTTGAGGTTTCTTCAATTTGTTTTGTGCATTTTATATTGACTGTCCTAAAAACAGTCACGTTTGACAAGTTTTGTAGGGGTTTGAGGGTCACAATGAAGAATTGACCTATTCCACTTTATGTATATAATGTTTCTTGTGTAATGGGTTTGTAAATTTTTATTATATCCTATTCCAATTGGACTATAGGTATGGTCATGGAGATGTGATGGTGAAGCGCTAAGGTGAAGAGTGGTGAGGAATTGTGTGTTGAGTAAGTGAATTTTTGGTGTCATGTGTGGAGTTGGGTGAAACCATTGAACGAGTGGGTTTTTTTTATGGTTTCTGGATATGCAAGTCATATGTAATGTGTTTGGTCCATTGTTGGATTCTTGAAGTGATTTGAGGGGTGAGATTGAGAAAGCCTTTGTTTTTAGTCCTAAAAAGAAGGGTTTTGTGTTTGGGAGTGTAAATGTTCATGGAACCATCTAAAACATTGAAAATATGTTTATTTGCATCCTTTAGTAAGACATTTTTTTGGGTTTTTAGGTTTGGAGATGAATTTTTGAGGTATTTGCTTTGTAAAAGTGGGCTAATTAGCCTAGTTTCATGCGTAGCAGGGTGTTGGTTGGTACAGTTGGTCCAAAGTACCTATACCTTATTTGGCAATTTTTTTTGGAAGAATTTGGAGTTAAGTTGAAAATACCCATTTAGTAGGGCTAGTAAGAATAAGCCTTATAGAGCAGTCTGGGTGTAATAAAGTTAGAACCCTTAGTTTGAAGAGTGAAGAACCTTTTTTCAAGTTAATTTGAGTGTTTTGAGACCCTTGAATATGTTGGATAATCCTTTAGAGTTGGAATCCATAGTTGAGTGCATTTAATGAAACCTAGTGAAGGTTGAGTATCAAACAAAGTGAGTAGATTGTGAACATAGTTTGGGGGAGAGGTTGATTTTATCCCTCTAGAGTTGATCAGGACCAATATCCTCTACATCATATTGTTATCAGAACAAAAATAAGGACCTTGTGGGAACATTGTGGGGTTCCTTGAGTTAGAGTTTGAAGATAGTGTGTGAAGATGCCTCCTAAGAACCAGATTGCTAGAGAGGTGTAGGAATTGAGAGAAGCATTGGAAGCAAGAGATGGAGAGTTGAGAGAGTGTAGAGAACATGATGCATCAAGGGAAAGAGAACTGATACAAGTAAGAAGAGAGAATGTAGCAATACAAGCAAGGTTGGAAGCCTTAGAGAGGAATCCTAGAAGGGATGAGCATGTTGATCAAGATGGAAATGTTGAAGAAAATGAGAATCCACATGGATGGAATGAAGAGGATGTGGATCCTGATGAGAGGAGAATGGTGAGATTACTTAAGGTTGTTAAAGGTGGTGGAACTAAAACAAACATTTAGTTGCCTATATACTATGGGAAGATGGATAGTGAAGAAGTATTGGGTTGGATAGATGCCCTAGAAAACTACTTTGAGTATGAGGAAATGAGTGAGGATAAAAATTTTAAGTTTTCTAAAACTAATTTTAGAGGAACAACATTGACATGGTGGACTAGTGAGCAGGCAGAGAGAGTGGCTAAAGGAGGAACAAAAGTTACTTCTTGGAGTAGAATCGCGGCTATGGTGAAAAATCAATTTCTTCCTTCTGATTATGCAATTCAAACTAGGAGGTTGAGGTAGAATTTAAAACAAAAAGATCTCGATGTGATGACTTATATTGAGCAATTCCACAAGCTAAGTATTAGAGGTGGTCTAGAGGATGAAGAAGAAAAGGTAGAAAGGTATTTGAATGGGTTGAGGTATCACATACAAGATGAGATAGGGTTGAGTGTTCCTAAGACATTGGGTGAATGTTTTCAGCTTGCAATCAGGGTTGAGGAAAGAGTTAAGAGGAAACAAGAAAGACAAGGAGGTGATACATGTAATTCTAATAGAGGAAGAGGCTCTAGGAAAACCACTGAGATTCAAGGACAAGGAGATAGCAGCAAGAACAAAGAGGCAAGTGTAGATCAAAGAGGTGGATTTAGTCGAGGTGGCAGATTTGGATTTGGATCAGGTAGAGGTTCAACTATGTTCACAGGAAGATGTTACCATTGTAATGAGGCAGGAAATCAGTCATTCAAGTGTCCTGAGAAGAATTCAAATTTTGAGAGGAAGAATGAGAAAAGAGTGCATCTAGTACAAGAAGATGAAGGTGAAGATGTTACATCTTTTAAACCAATCACAATGATTGCAGAAGTTGGTGAGATGCTCTTGTTTAGGAGAACACTATTCAAAGTATCAAAGGAGCAACAAAAGACACCAAGGAAATCTCTCTTCAAAATCCATTTGAAGAGTAAGGGTAAGGTATGTAAAATGATTATTGATTTTGGTTCTCAAGGGAATATTGTTTCTCAAGAAATGGTAGATAAGCTTCAATTAGCAAGATTGCCACATCAAAATCCTTATAAAGCATCTTGGGTGAATGATAAGCAATCTCTTTTGGTTAATGAGAAAGCTTATGTTGATTTTAAGATTGGTGAATATCAGGATAGAGTCTTGTGTGACATATTACCAATGGATTGTTGTCATTTGATCTTGGGTAGACCATGGCAATATGATAGGGAGACTCTGTACAATGGTTTCAATAAGGTATATACCATCAAGAAAGATGGGAAAGTTTTTATGTTACATTATTTGCAAGATTATGAAGTTTCTAACACTTCCAAAGTTATTTTCATGGGAAGAAAATAGTTGTTAAATGCAGGTGTTCCTATTAACGAAGGAATTATGTACAAGGGTAAGCATGTTGTTGACCAGTCATGTGAGAAGAAGATTGAAGTTTGTTACAGTCATAAGATGGATAAGCCTATGGAGACCTCGGTGCAAGATATGAGACAGTAATTTGGTTGATGATCAAATGAGTGTGATGGTTGGGAGCATAGAATGTTCCTTTAATGGCAAACCATGTGTTGGTATGGTTCCTATTATGTCCAAAAGAGTGGGACAACAGTTATGTTCTGTTTTGCAATTGATGGTGGCTCTAGAAAGCCAAGGCACAAGTACAAATGGCAGAGAACTGTTGATAAATGTTGGAGGAATAATATTTCATGCAAATTTGATGCATGTGCAGGTCACAGGTTGGTGAAAGAAGCAAGGGGCAGCAGGGAGTTGTTGTTGTAGCAGTCTACAGTGCAAATGCATGGTGGAGTTGGAAAATATTTTTCTAATTATGGCCAGGACAATAGAAAACTAGAAAGGAGGATGAATGGAGTAAGAGGAAGACCCCTTTTCAGTACATTCTCTTGTGATGAGAGACTTTTTGTAAGGGGGGTGTATGGTGCAGGAGCACCCAAGGGTCCTATTAGACCACACGAGTAAATGTGTCAATTTGAGTCTAGATAAAGTGTAATAAGGTCATTTTTTATCAATATGTGATGTAATAAGGCCATTTATGGTCCATTATGTAATCGTTTGGGTCAATATGTCATGTTGTCTAGTTGTGTCAAAAAGTTGTCAAATTGTGTCAAATGTTGCCATATGAGCAAATAAATGTTAAAATGCTCCTTATTGGTGTGAAGATCATGTTTTAGGTGATTTTGAGTCTAATTAGGTTTATTTATTAATCAAATTATGTAAAAGATCAAGCAATGTAAGGTTGTCATGAAACAACTTGTTAAAGTCGTCAAATTTGAATTCCAACGCTCATGATTAGTTTTGAAAGTTGGTTAGGAGTTTGATGTCAGTTGGATGGGAATTAGACTAGTTTAAATACTCATTTACATGCCTAGTAATGGATTTTTATGGTCAAACTTTATTGGCACTGTAAATATTTGGAGTTTGGCAATGAAATACACAGTTTTCACTGCAATTTTGGAAAAAACCTGAACTTCCAACTACTGTAGCTTTCCATTCAAAGAATATTTTGATCTGATTTTTTTTGGAAGTGATAGGTAAATATTTTAACTTTCATTTGGCTCTAGTTTGAGGTTTCTTTAATTTTTTTTGTGCATTTTATATTGACTGTCCTAAAAATAGTCACTTTGACAAGTTTTGTAGGGGTTTGAGGGTCACATTGAAGAATTGACCCATTCCACTTTATGTATTTATTGTTTCTTTTGGAATGGGTTTGCAAATTTGTATTATATCATATTATAACAATTGGAGTGCAGGTATGGTCATGAGGACATGATGGTGAAGCCCTAGGTTGAAGAGTGGTGAGGAATTGTGTGTTGAGTAAGTGAGTTTCTGGTGTCATGTGTGGAGTTGAGTGAAACCATTGAATGAGTGGGTTATTTTATGATTTTTGAATTTTATGCAAGTCATATGGAATGCGTTTCATCCATTTTTGGAGGCTTGAAATGATATGAGGGGTGAGATTGAGAAAGCCCTTGTTTGTAGACCTAAAAAGGAGGGTTTTGTGTTTGGGAGTGTAAATGTTCATGGAACCATCTAAAAATTTGAAAATATGTTGATTTTAATCCTTTAGTAAGACCTTTTTGGGTTTTTGAGGTTTGGTGATGATTTTTTGAGATATTTGCTTTGTAAAAGTAGGCTAATTAACCTAGTTTCATGCGTAGCAGGGTCTTGGTTGATATAGTTGGTCCAAAATACCTATACCTGATTTTTGGATATATTGTAGAAATTCCAAATGGGTTTCTTAATATGTAAATTTGTTGGAAATAATTTTTTGAATAATTTGGAGTTAATTTGCAAATACCCATTTAGTAGCCTGCTAGTAGGAATAAGCCTTATAGAGCAGTGCAGGGTAATAAAGTTAGAACCCTGAATTTTAAGAGTGGATAACATTTTGTAAAATTAATGTGAGTGTTTTGATACCCTTGTGTGTGTTGGATAAGCCTTTGGATTTGTAATCCATAGTTGAGTGCATTTAATGAAATCTAGTGAAGGTTGAGTATCAAACAAAGGGAGTAGATTGTGAACCTAGTTTGGGAAAGAGGTTGATGTTATCCCTCTATATTTGATCAAGAGCAATATCCTGAACATCACTTAACCCTTCTTCCTAGAAACCTACTCATCCTATATTAATTTTTCCTAATTCAATGCTTTAATATTTCTTAAGTTCCTTTTAGGGAAACATGAATAATTGCATGTGCATGTGAATAGATCAAAGAGATACTCTATCATAGTATAACATTAAATTAAGTACAAGAGAATTTATGATTTTATAGCATTCATATTCCATTATAAATTCTTTAGGACCAAAGTAACTGACCAGAGTGAAATTATCATTAGGGCAATTTACTACCCAACCATACACTTGATGGTCTCATGCACATCTTCTAACTGGAAGTGACCCTTCCCTTCATGAGGGACTAAATAGATGATATAATTCCATATAAGCATTATGTTTTCACCCTACACAACTATAGAACTAGTCACACATAATAGGTGCCTCCTAAATAGTATGACCTCTAACTAGGAAGTGCATCTAGACCATGTGAACTGAAAAACTCTTGCATAACATAGTGCCACCTTGGCCAAAGGTTTTCTTAGTTGCAAGAACAATTGAATCTATAATGAATGTTCACTACCCTAAAAGGCTAAAAAATCAAACTAAGGTTTTGTCATATTAACAAATTAGGTCGTCTCTTACGTGAACTACATACCAACAAGGATTTAGAAACACACTTGACTCCAAGTTTAAGAGCTACTTATTGGACCATTCTTGGTGTCATCTTTGTTGTTCTAAGCTCATGGACAACTACCATTCACAACATGTTCATGTTATTTTTAGTTAAGTTAATTGTTTCTAGATTATATTTGACATCATACAGGTTAACATGAGCTTGCATACTTGCACCCTCATGTTTATGTATATGTGCCTTCAACTCAAAGATTTTACAAACGTTAGTTATACTTCTGCATTGCAATCCATACTTGAAATAATGGTTCTGGTGTCATAGCAATAGTGTACAAGAACATACAAATCAATTTAGAGATGATATTATAATCTAGATCTGTCCTATATCATAGTATAACACTAAATTAAGTACAAGAGAAGTTGTGAATTTATAGCATTCACATTACATTCTTAATTATTTAGAACCAAAGTAACTAAAACTAGAAGGAAATTATCATTAGGGCAATTTACTACCCAACCATAGACTTGATGGTCTCACGCACATCTTCCCATTGGAATTGACCCTGCCATTCACGAGGTAATAAATAGATGATAGGTCTAATGCCATATAAGCATGATGTTTGCACCCCACACAACTCTACTTAGTCACACATAAGAGGTGCCTCCTAAATAGTATGACCTCTAACTAGGCAGTGCATCTAGACCATGTGAACTAACAAACACTTGCATAACACAATGCCACCTTGGCCAAAGGTTTTCCGAGTTGCAAGAATGATTGAACTTATAGTGAATGTTCACTACCCTACTCAGCTAAAAAATCAAACTAAGGTTTTGTCATATTGACAAACTAGGTCATCTCTTATGTGAACTACATACTAACAAGGGTTTAGAAACATGCTTGACTCCAAGTTTAAGAACTACTTATTGGAACATTCTTGGTGTGGTCTTTGTTTTTCTAAGTTCATGGAAAACTACCATTCACAACATGTTCATGTTATTTTTAGTTAAGTTAATTGTAAATAGTGGGTTTGAGTAGGTAGCTGACCTTCTTGATGATCAAAAGTGTCAAAACTTAGTATAGGAATTAGGGAGGGTTAAATTAGTTGTAGTAATGTTTTAAAAGTCATGTGTGATGACTTAGAATAGGTCCCAAAGGCTAGGAAGACCAAGAAGTGGAAAAGTGCAAAGTTGCAAAAAGTTGTCATGACAACTTTTGTCCAAAAATTGGTTAGTGATGGAGTTAGGGATTGTTGTACACCCTAAGATGACTCCACATGTGATAAAACTATAAGTGCCCTCTCTTGCATGGTTACCAAGGTTGGTGAATGTGTTACGTAAGTTCAACAATTTGAAACTACTCATTTTCAGACTAGTTGGTAACATTTTGGCTTGATTTTACTCATTTTGTAATTGAAAATGGATTGAATCCATTGATCCAAAAAGGGATTGAGTCTCTCTAGTGTGTTACAGTATTTTTGGTTCAATTTCAATTTTTGTAGATAGTTTTCATTAGTGTTTTCTTGCTTTGGCTTGCAAATAGCCAGTTTTGGCTTGTATATATCAGCTTTATGTTGAAATGGTTTCCCCATGAAGTCCACACATGCTTCCATCATGGCTTGTTGGGAAATGAAGCGAAACCACTTGTATAGTGTATATATGCAGGGACAAGTGCTGGAGATGAGTTTCAATATGACCGTCACCTTATTCTAGGCAAGTCCAGGAGCAACCCTGTTAGAGGAAATAAGGTGAAATTAAAGAGCTAAGTGCAGAGGTGAATTCCGTATCACCATCTAAGATTTTGGAGGGGTCCATGGAGTTGGGAATGTTAGGTCCCGGAGACAACTGAGAGGGGGGAGTGAATCAGTTGTCTAATAAATTTAATACCAAAACAATTTAAACAACTTTAATGCATAATATCGGTGAACCGATCTTTTATGTCGGTAGACAGTTTTATCAGTTAATTGTAATACCGGTGAGGATTAATGCATGAAACAAAAAGACAAAGTCATCCACAACACATAACACCAATATTTGTACTTGGAAACCCTGTAAGGGGAAAAACCACAGTGGGAAACCTTACCCACAATCAGATGATACTACTGCAGATAGTATGTGTATACAAATGGGGTATGCACATGCAGAAAGGCCAAGCGCCTAGAGCTCACTGCTAAATCACAATGGGAGTCACACTGACTACAATTGGATGATTAGTACCGGTGTAATTCTGATTGCCTTCACAAAAACCTCCTTCAGTCTTCAAATGATGTCTGCGTGTATAGCTCTGCTTATTTTTGCATATACCTTCACACAATTCTTTTTCACATTCCACATCCGATCTTGCAAATAAGATCTTACATTTATACCATTACCTAAGACCAATAGTAGGTCGGCTCTAAAGGATATTACAATAAAATCAATTTACAAATAAATCAATATCCGATGCAATAACCGATTCAATATGTTAGCTTGATGCATTTACAACAATAATAAAACATCTCCATAGTGTGTCGTGCTGATCTGGAAAAGATGAACCTGCCAGTGTATATCCTGGACTTATTTGCTGGTAACAGCAAATATGCAAATACGAATATGCCGATAAACAAATCTTAAAGACAAAGTGTCCAAATGATGTCTTCAACATAACCAGATGTTTTCCATGCTATTCCAAGTGTTGGTGATCATTATATCCTACTGGTGTACTAGATACCAGTGACTGTGCATAAGTCACTTGCTTGCCGGTGAATGTTGTTGATTCTCCAAAGTGCTAGAGTTGATAAGTGTTAGTAGGTGTTGACATCAATGACAAAACCATACCAAAATACCAACAATCTCCCCCTTTGGCATTGATGGCAACACAAGATGGAAAAACCATCAAAGTGCCAAAACAGAAATGCCAAATACCAAAAACCAATCAATCTCCCAAAAAGATCATAAGAGAATTTAAATGCAGAGAGTAATCAATCTCTCCCAAAATAACAATCTCTCCCTAGGAATCTCTCCCCTTAAGAGTAACATGTGTTTACTCGATGTTTTTCCATATCCATCTCTCCCCCTTTGACATCAAATGCCAAAGTTACTACAAAACCAAGTGCAAGTATAAAATACCAACCAATTCAGTATACCAACTACTCCCCCCGAGAAGTAGCTTTCTTCATCAAAAAACTGTAGTAAAAGATTTCTCTATTAGTTCTGCTGGTTGATGATAAACATCAATTGTCTAGGTCTCTACCAGTGGGGGTATGACCCCAAGCTGATCTCTTAGATATTCAAAAGTCTCCTTAGGCAGAGGTTTAGTGAAGATATCTGCAATCTGCTCTTTAGTGTTCACATAAACCAGTTTTACTTCTTTTGCTTCAACATTCTCTTTCAAAAAATTTAATTTGATAGAAACATGTTTATTTTTAGAATGTAGTACCGGATTCTTAGATATATCAATTGTTGCAGTTTTATCACAATAGATAGTTATAGGTTCCTTGCATTTTACTTTTATGTCTTTCAGCATTTGTTTAAGCCATAATTCCTATGTACAGTTTGTTGCTACTACAACATATTCTGATTCTGTTGTTGATAAAGATGTACAACTTTGTTTCTTACTTAACCAAGAAATTAATCTATTACCAAGAAAAAATGCTTCATCGGTGGTTCTTTTTTTGCTATCTACATCTCCTGCCCAATTTGCATCTGTGTATGCACATAATTCAAAGTTTTCATCTCTAGGGTACCATAAACCAAGATTTGTAGTGCCTTGTAAGTACCATAAAATCTTTTTTACTACTAATTCATGATTTTCTCTAGGATTAATTTGAAATCTTGAAACAATACATGTTGCATTCATAATGTCAGGACTTGTTTGTGTCAAATACAGTAGACCTCCTATCATAGATATTTCAAATTCTTGCTACATTTCAATAGAAAAGTTTTTACATAATCCATCTTCTCCTCCAAAGATTATATCATCAACAAAAACTTCTATAACCATGATGTCATCATTAGTCACTTTATAGTATAAGTTGTTGTCAGCATTGCCTTTAGAAAAACCAATCTTCAAAAGATATTTATCCAATCTTGCATACCAAGCTCTTGGAGCTTGCTTCAACCCATACAAAGCTTTCCTTAATCTGCAAACCATATCTTTGTTTTTTGCCAAAGAAAATGCATCAAGTTGTTCAATGTAAACTTCTTCTTCAAGATATCCATTTAGAAATGCACATTTGGCATCCATTTGATAAACTTTATAGTTCTTATGTGTTGCAAAAGCCAAGAATAATCTAACTGCTTCAATCCTAGCTACCGGTGCAAATGTTTCATTGTAATCAATTCCTTTTTTCTGAGAATATCCCTTACACACTAGTCTTTCTTTATTTTTGATTACCTTACCATCTTCATTAAGTTTGTTTCTGAATACCCATTTGGTTCCAATTACATTTTTGTCTTTAGGCCGGGGAACTAATGTCCATGTGTTGTTTTTCTCAATTTGTTCTAATTCTTCTTCCATAGCTTTAATCCAGTGTTTATCCTCATATGCTTCATTAATTGATGTTGGTTCAATTTGAGAAATAAGACATACCTCTTCATTTGTCAATATTCCTCTTATCATAACTCCTTTATATTTGTTTCTAATTATCTGATCTTCAGAATGATTCAATCTTACATACCGGGGTGTCTTTGTTTGTTGTTGTTCCTCAGTCACAGTGGAATTTTCAGATGATACTGGTGTAATTGGATCTTCATTCTGTGCTAGTGGGTTCAATGTAGATTCATCTGTCAGAATCTATGTTTCCAGTTTAGAGTCTATATACCTTGAAGTTCCTCTAAATTGTTCATCAATCTTTACATTTGTACTCTCAACAATTTTCTGCAATCTTTTGTTAAAACATCTATATGCTTTTCTCTTAGATGAATAACCAAGAAATATTCCTTCATCACTTGTAGGATCAAATTTTCCAATATACTCATCTCTTCTAATATAGCATTTACTTCCAAAAATTCTGAAATATTTAAGAGTAGGAGTAATACCAAACCATAGTTCATGAGGGGTCTTACTGGTTTCACCTTTGATGTGAACTTTGTTGAATGTATAGACCACTGTACTTACTTCTTCTCTCCAATATACATGTGGTAGATTTGATTCAGACAACATACTTCTTTCTGCATCCAAGATAGTTTTGTTCTTTCTTTCTACAACTCCATTTTATTGTGGTGTCTGGGGTGCTGATAGCTGTCTTCTGATTCCATTCACTTCACAGAATGCATTAAATTCCTTAGATGTAAATTCTCCTCCTTGATCTAATCTTACACATTTAATTTTCTTACCGGTTTCATTTCCTACCATTGCTTTGAATAGTTTGAATTTCCCAAGTGCTTCTAATTTTTCTCTGATTTTTCTCTCAGTTTGATGTTACAAAGAATGGCTATACTACTCCTACTACAAGTTAGCCTAATCCACCAAATCTGACTAAAGATGAAGAGAATGATTGCAAGGCAAGAGAAGCACTCTTAAGTGCATTATCTGATCAACAAATCATGGGATTATCAGATAGGTCTACTGCCAAAGCTATTTGGGATCATTTGGAAACACTGAATGAAGGAGATTCCACAGTCAAAATTGCAAAACTTGAAAGCTTCCGGGTTAGGTATGAAAATCTAAAAATGGAAGAAGATGAAAGGATTTCTGCTTTTATGGAAAGAGTTAATGAAATTGTTTTGGGTATTAAATGTTGTGGAGTAACCTTAAGTGAAGATGAAATTGTTTTAAAAGTTTTAAAAGGATTACCATCGGCATACAAAATGAAAGTTACTACTATAAATGAACTAAGAACAATGCCTAACACATCAATAACTAGGAATACATTGATTGGAAAACTTTCAGCCTTTGAAATTGAGGAATTTGGTCCTGTTGCTACTATAAAGATAGACTTAGCTTTTAAGGCATCAACATCATCTGCACCATTATTTCACAAATCTGATTGGAAAGCTTTTTATGCAAGAGAACTTGAAGAAAGCGGGAGAGAAAATGAAGAACCTGAAGAACTTGAAGCACTATTTGCAAGAAAAATGCCTAAAGGTCCAGTTGGAAGTAAGTATGAAGGTAAAGCACCCTTTAAATGTTTTAACTATAACAAAATTTGTCATATGGCTTCAAGATGCCCTAATAGACATGCTAGACTAAGAGAATAAGCTAGAAGAACATACAAACCTAAACCCATCAAGGTATATCAAAGGGAAAGAGACAAAGGAAAAGGTAAGGTTGGTGGACCACCTAGTATAAAAATAACAAACAACTTATCCCCACTGCCTCTAAATACTCCACCGGTAGTTACTACTGACAATCAACCGGCAACTGAGAGTGTGGGCACACCACTTGAGGATACAAATCCTGACTCTGAGGTGTTATATACAATTAACATTGACACTCAGAAAGTCAATATTGTGGTAGATAAGGAATCAACTATTAAATCAGATGTGGTAAAAGAGCCACCGACAAAAAACATTATAGTGACCCCGGACACTAGAAAAGCAAAGACCACAGATTTACATAATGATTCATCTACTGAGCCATTGGCAACAGGCAGCACAGAAGAGAAACCGACAGTGGACAACACTGAGAAACAGGTAGAGCAACAGGCTCCCTCATAGGAACAAGTTCATGCAGAGATAGTGCCATCGGCAAAAGTTGAGGAACCCAAACCTTTGCTTAGAGAAATGCAAACACAAATTGACATACCAGAGGTCACTACAAGCAAAGAAGTTATTCACACCGGTGGTATATAGATTGTTGGTTCTTCCATGGCAGAATTCAGACCAACTAATGTGACAGAAGTTCTATTGGATTCAATTAAGAAAATAACAAAGTGCAGTGCACAAGCATACAAAGCTATTGATGACACAATCCCAATTTTGAAAATGATAGCACCCAAGTGTGATATAGATAATAAGGATTCTTTAAATCAACTTGACACATTGTCTAAGTATATTACTGACAACATTGTGACAATTGAACAAATAAATGAGGAAGTATTCAAAGAGAAAATTGAGAAAGTAAAACATAAATTCTTTGAAGAAGAAATAAAGAAGTGCATGAGACAATTTGACACTCTTTTACCGGCACTATGTAAAACACTAAAAGAGTTTAAAATGTTGTACAGAGATACATGTAAAACAAACTTTTTGACAGTAGATATAGACAAGAAGATCAATATGGTACAAGAAGAAATAAATAAATTAGCTGAAAATTTCATTAATTCATCTGAACCACTATCAGTTCTTGAGCAGAAAATAATAGGTTTTGAGGAGGAACTTCAGAAATTTGAAAGTGAGAAGGAAAAGATAAAAGGAAAGGCAAAAGATCTGAAATGGAGACTTAATCCAAAATTGGACTACCTCACCTCCTTGAGAAAAGAGATATCTGAGGCATTGGTTCAAGGATAGAAGACACAGGAACAAAAAATGCAACACTTCACTGGTACAATTCAGAGGACAGAGGCCGCATTAAAGGATAGTGAATGGTTCACTAATAGCCTAAATCTGGTATTGGCAGACCTTTTTCAGATTGTAACCAACCGGTTATAGGGTTGAAGCTAAAACCACACTTGTACACAAATTCACGGGGATAGAAGAGAAGAAGTTAGGTATACTGGTGAAAAATAGAAGAAATCGGGGGAAACATGGAGAAATGGGGGGCTCGGGAAGTTCACGGGGACCACGGCGATGAGTGGGGCGAAGTTACGGTGACGGCGGGGGATATAAATGGGGTGAAAGGGGTGAAAATAGGATCATTTATGATCGTGACCAGTTGAAAACGAGAGCTCTGATAGTGACATTTGGAGGAGCAAGGAGGAGCTACTATGCCGATTCCGATCACCGAGCACAGATTCGAGCGAGTCCGACGGTACCGGCGCCCAGCCGACTACGGACCAATGGTATGCAAATTCAAAAACTTACTTTTTATGCATTTGTGATAGGTTTTTAGCTGAGTCCAAGTCAAGTCAGAGCAAGAGCGCTAGAACTATGGTTTTAGCGCTTTTGCTCCATGAATTAGCGCTATTGTGCCGCAATAGTGCTATTGTGCTCTGGTTTGAGCGCGTTTGTATTCATTAGCGCTAATGTATGCAAGTTTTAGCGCACTTGACCAAGTAGTGCTATGGTAGGGTTAATTGAGCGCTATTGATGTGTAATAGCGCTATTGTATAGCAGGTTTAGCACTTTTGTTTTTGTAGCACTTTTGTAGAGCTTTTTGAGCACTGTTGTTAGGGTTGTAGCGCTATTGTGTAAAACTAGCGCTTTTGTAGATAAAATAACGCTTTTGCCTTAGGATAACGAGATGCCCCAGTGTTGGACAAAATAAATCTGCTGATGCCTAATGATTGATGGAGGGCGAGGTGAAGTGGGAGTTGTTTTGAACCATAGCAGCCCAATGAGACTTAGGTCATTTGTTAGAATAAATGCCTGTTGAAGTCTAGGTGGCCATGATTGCTTACCTGTTGAGACCCAAAGATACTTGATCAAAGTATCTGATGATAGTCTAGGTTTAAACTTAAGAAAGTTTGAAAACAAAACAACTGATAGTGATTGATGAATGTCTATGTGCAGGAGGATCTGCACGTGTTGCAGTTACGCGAGCGCCACCCTGCGACACAGGGGTTGCGGGATCGATTGACACAGATAGAGATTGATTGTATAGCAGTGACTGGGTTATACGAGGTGATGCACATGCCCGTGATTCGGATGAATCACGGCCTGATTACAGCCTTGGTAGAGCGATGGCACAGTGAGACATGCACGTTTCATCTAGCCCAGGGAGAGATGACGGTGACTTTGGAGGACATGTGGCATATCCTTCGGATTCTGATTCGGGGGGAGCTGGTGACATATGATAGATCCTAGGGGACGGTGTGATGTCAGAGGATATTTGATGATGATGTATACATTGATGATGGCTCGATCGCATGGGAGGATATAGCGGCACTATATGAGCCCCTTCCAGCAGTGTTGTCAGGGATTGTGGGAGGACTTCTATGTCCAGATAGGCGGTCACATGGATTGGCGGTGGGATGGGGACAGGTTATAGAGATGATGATGACTGAGGGGAGCCGATTTGCTTGGGGGCCGTGCCTGCTAGCGCACATGTATCAGGAGCTCCACGAGGTAGTATACCGAGGGAGGGGTTCTCTAGCAGTGGGCATGACGCTGCTGCATGTGTGGGCATGGGAGCACCTACCAGTGACTCGACCAGTGAGTCTCAGATTCTGAGCCGTGGACCAGCCATACATGTTTATGTACAGTGGCATGATGAGTCAGCCCAACTTGGGGAAGTTAGAGTGGTGGCGGTGAGCATTGGATGACTTGGATGTAGTGATCTGGTGGCCATACTTGGAGTGTGAACCATGGGAGGATGATGCGAAGGCACTGCCTTATGTCTTCATGACCCGATCATCCACAGCAATCATCGCATCAATAAAACCATTCATAGCAGCAACTATATCGGAACTCGCAGCAACATCTATGGCACCAGCTGTTCCAATAGAAGCCACTAAGTCAACACTGCCAATACTTTCAGCAACAAAACCTTTAAACCACATCACGGTTCCTGTAGCACCAATCACTACAAAGGTCCATAAACCAATCATGCCTGCAGTATTCAACTCTAGCAACATCCCAGTATGGTATAGCAATCGGATGCTGGAAAGTGATTCAGAGACTGACTCGCATGAGTGGGAGTTTGATTCTATACAACTTAACACTTTAGATGAGGAAGGCACATCACCACCTCCACCAGGCAAAGACATCCTTATTTACGGAGAAGCACAGATAAAGACCACTTGGGTACCTGAGCTGGAAATATCTTCCACAGACCCTACGTCTCATCCTATGCCTGATTCTGATAGGGAGAGTACCATCAACGACCTTCACCGCACTATCTTAACCCTCACTGATACATCTCCCGCACTTAACTTAATCGATGAAGTAATGCCCATTATCCACCCTGAATTCATCGAATGGAACCAACCAAATCCCCCATGTCTTGACTTCTTCCAAAACGATGAGGCTATCATTGACTTTTTGGAATTAAGGGATAATCTACCAAGCGGGGATCACAAAGCTGGATTCGCCATTGAACTTAATAGCGCAACATACTTCGGGGCGGATGCCAAACCCTTCAGCTGCAAAAATATAACATTAAAACATGGATCTTCCAGTGAAAACCACACTGTGGCACTGTTTGATCCGACAAAAGTAAAAAGAAAGAGCGTATCCAACGGTGAAAACCCCTCTAAGGCACCTGAGGATGAAGGGTTTGACATTCTCCCTGCTAGTACACAACAGGAATGATCAACGATCCTCATTGAGGAGACCAAAGAATACAATGTGGGGACTCCTGAAAACCCTCATATCATACATTTGGCATCTCTTCTCACTCCAGAGGAACAACCTCAATTTATCGAGTTCTTCCAGAAACGTCAGATCAACTTTGCATGGTCATATGCAGACATGCCTGGGCTTGATCCTGATTTAGTTATGCATCATCTCACAGTAGAAAAAGGAGCCAAACCCGTCAAGCAGAAGCTTCATAAGATGCATCCTTAGATTACCGTGCTAGTCAAAATAGAACTCAAGAAACTCCTAGATGTTGGTTTCATTAGACCAATTGATTATGCAGAATGGATCTCCAATATTGTGCCAGTCGGCAAACCAAAAGGGGGCATCTGCATTTGTACTGACTTCAGAGATCTGAATAAGGCATGTCCTAAGGATGACTTCCCCCTACCAAATATCGACATCATAGTGGATCTGACAGCAAGAAATGCCATGCTTTCACTCATGGATGGCTTTTCAGGATACAATCAAATAAAGATCGCACCAGAGGACCAACATAAGACAACCGTCACATGTCCATGGGGCACATACTGCTGGAATGTAATGCCTTTCGGTCTAAAGAATGCAGGAGCGACCTATCAAAGAGCAATGACTACCATCTTCCATGACATGATGCATACTATGATGGAAGATTATGTTGATGAATTACTAGCAAAATCACTCACTAGAGATGGACATCTCCACATCTTAGATCAAATCTTTGATAGACTGGAACAATACCATGTTCGACTCAACCCAAAGAAATGTGTCTTTGGAGTGACCTCCGGGAAGCTTCTAGGATACATTGTCTCAAGCAAAGGCATTGAGGTCGATCCAGCAAAGGTTAAGGCAATCATGGACATGCCACCTCCAAAGAATATCAGTCAGCTAAGGACATTACAAGGACGGCTTCAATCCATCCGTAGATTCATTGCACAATTGGCTGATAAGTGTCACCCATTCACACACCTGCTACACAAGAACATCCACTTTCAGTGGGATGACAAATGCCAACAAGCATTTCAGGCACTTAAAGACTATCTCATGAATCCACCATTGCTGATGCAACCAGATTCAAGTAGACCATTGTTACTTTATATCTCAGTAACAAGTATAGCATTGGGTGTACTACTGGCACAACATAATACGGAAGGCAAAGAGTGTGCTGTATACTACATCTCTCGCACACTAGTTGGCTATGAACTCAATTACACACCTATTGAGCGAGCTTGCCTAGCAGTAATCTTAGCAGCCACTAAATTGCGGCACTATCTATTGACGTACAAGGTACAACTCATCGCAAAGATTGATCCACTCAAGTACTTACTTAGCAAAGCAGCATTGACAGGTTGCTTGGCCAAATGGGTGATGATTCTAAGTGAATTTGACATCGAGTATGTAGACCGTAAAGCTATCAAAGGTTAGGTCATTGCAGATCAGTTGGCCAATGCACCACTCATAGGCGATCATCCTCTCATTTCCAATTTTCCAGATGAAGAGATATTCATGATCACAATAGCACAACCATGGAAACTATACTTTGATGGTTCATACACTAGGCACGGCTCGGGGGCAGGCATTCTATTTATTACACCTCAAGGTGATAGCATCTCGAAGTCTTACAGGCTCACATTTCCATGCACAAACAACATAGTAGAGTATGAGGCCTTGATCATAGGACTCAGGTTAGCCATACAATGGAAATTAAAAGAACTACAAGTATATGGCGACTCACAACTGGTCATTTGACAAGCAACTGATGAATATTAGACCAAGGATGATAAACTCATGCCATATAAGCAAATGGTGGACACTCTAAAGACATCATTTACTACTATCACCTTTGAGCAGATACCAAGAGATCAGAATCGAGCTGCTGACGCTATGGCTACTATCGCATCTCTACTAGATCTTCCATAGAATTCAACATGCTACGAGTTCTTAGTAGAACAGCTTTGGATTCCCGCTTATGATATCCCTGAATCTGAAATGATATGTCACCTTGTCGGTTCCAAATCCCCATGGTATGGTGAATTCTACACCTATCTCCACGATCATACCCTTCCTCCCAACCAATCGAATAACCAACGTAAAACCTTCATTCGCCAAACTGCTCGATATGCCATTCTTGCCGAAACCCTATACCTATGCAGTCTTGATGGTACTCTCCTTCGATGTCTGGAACAAGGTGAGATAACAAAGGTTTTGAAAGAGGTACATGAAGGAATTTGCGGGACTCACTCAAGTGGTCCATCACTAGCCAAGAAGATCATGCGAGCTGGATACTATTGGCCATCTATGGAAAAGGATTCCTACTACTTTGTCAGGAAATGCAAGAAATGTCAAGTTCATGGCGACCTAATACATGCATCAGCCCAAGAACTGCAACCAATCACCACACCATGGCCTTTTTGTCAATGGGGCCTTGACCTTGTGGGTAAGATTCATCCATCTTCATCCAACGGCCATAAATTTATTATTACCGCCACTGAATATTTTACCAAGTGGATTGAAGCTGTTCCACTTACCCAAGTCACCGGCAAGCAGATCGCCTCATTCAACCTCAACTACATCATCTGCTGGTATGGTGTGCCCATGTCCATTGTCATAGATACCGGTCTTCCTTTCAAAAATCAGGATGTCTGTGAGCTTTGTGAGAAATTTCATATCCAACACCGCTTTTCCACTCCCTATTACCCACAAGGCAATGGTCAGGCTGAAGCATCCAATAAAAACATACTGAGGATCCTAAAGAAGATAGTCAATGATGCTAGCCGTGATTGGCATGTTCAACTAAATCTAGCACTATGGGCATATCAAACTAGCATTTGAACCCCTACAGGTGCAACTCCTTATTCATTGGTCTATGGTGCTAAAGCTATCTTGCCTATTGAGGTCGAGATACCATCATTATGGGTTTCCTTGCACAATCTCATCAATGATGAAGCATACAGAGTCTCCCGTCTTCAGGACTTAGAGTTACTAGATGAGAAGCGACAAGCTACATACAATCACCTCAAAGCCTATCAGCAGCGCATGAGTAGAAGCTACAATCACTGAGTTCGATCTCATACATTTGAGGTAGGTGATCTTGTTCTTCGAGAGAATCCTCGCAACCAACCAAACCGAGAACATCAGGGCAAGTTTGAATCAAACTGGCTAGGCCCATATGTTGTCACTGCTGTATTCGGATCTGGGGCATATCAGTTGGCTACTTCAGAAGGAGAACTGCTTGCAGATCCAATCAATAGCATGCACCTCAAATGGTTTTATACTTAAGGTGTACAAAGCATCAGGCTCCCCTACATACCAGAAAATACCAAAAACATTCAGAAAAATGTCCTGAAGAAAATACAAAAACATTCAAAAAAAAGTAAAGAAAAATCATGCATCCAAACGGTGAACAACCACTCCGGTGGCACCTTGGGTAAGTGCGATGGTGAAAACCTGGCAAACAAGCACCACTCATAAGGGCTCTGGCTCCATTATCTTTTCAGACTTGTTGCGATCACATTCATACATACACACATCCATCCATCCTCACCATGGCTTGTTATTTGATCTGTAATCAAAGAGAAAGTACTTCATGCATCTTGCATCCCGCTATATCATGGTCATGTCTACACTGGGGGCAATACCCTTATCCTAGTGATGGAAGTGGATTCTACATTGTCTTATATATCATTACGCTCTTCATTCAGGCAATCATCAGAAAATATCAAAAACATTCAAAAATGTCTCGCAAAATCCAAAAACTTTCAAAAATGACTCTCAAAATACCAAAAACATTCAAAATTGTTTCACAAAATCCAAAAAACATCGGAAAACCCATCAAAAATCACACAAAAACATGGCAACACCTTGTACATAGTCATCCGATCAGATACAAAATAAACATTGACAAAACTACTCACACAAATGACCACTTATCAATCAAACCAAAACAATCAACATCAACAATCCAAACTGTCTTTAAAAAACAAGGATGCATCCTTCCTTATCAAAACAAAGACAAGATGACATTTTCTTTGACAAGAAAATTTTGTTAGACTATCAAATACTTGGTTGATTTGTGAGTACAATCGTTTGTTTATCTGTATCGGACTCTTTTAGCATTATTTTGTATCGTTTGTGCATTATTTCCGATAAAGTTTTGGGCCATGTACTAATGGTGTCTACGTGGGAAGTTCACTAAGCTACGTGATCTTATGCCAACTGCAGTCATAAATCACTACGGCTTGCTGACTACAGCGTATACCTCGACCATATGAGCATGAACCATTACCAAGGATCCTTATTCTTTATTCTTTATGTATATATACTGTTTGGTTACAGGTGCAATGCTCATCCTTTGATTCCTCTTCCTCCAAATTGGATAAAGGTTTTATTTCTTAGTACGGTATGCACTTGTCTTAGGATCTGATCAGCCTAAGATCAAGGAGGACGATCCAAGTCATGCATGAAAGGAGATAATCCTTGTCTATTCCACAAGCAATACTCTGGTCGACTTGACCCTTATATCAAGTCGTTTGTATTAACTTGCTATATTAAAATCCATGAAAGGAATACTCAGGTCATCTTGAATCATTATGTCAAGATGCTTGTATTCTCTTCCAACATTTTAAAGCTCAATGATGAAAATAGAGCACTATGGATCATCATTTCATCTCATCTATTTATATATTGCATTCGGTTGCATATCACCCCTCCATTCATTCATTCATATGTAGGCTTTTTCATGCAAAAATGACCAATAAAGCTGATCTTGGATACAAATCATGACCGAGTACTTTGATACCTCATCAATGCATCATGCAAAGTCTTAAAAACCTTGCATTCCTCATGGTCATATCATCATTGCATTTAGGTGCATCTTGCATTACGTCCATTCATGTCATTTTTAAACTTAAACATTGCATATAGTTCATTGTTGACATTAGTTTTCATTAAAATCATTTGCATCATTGCATCAATCATAAATAATTAGATTCATTCATGGATCAAATTGTCTTTGGTTGTTTTAAATCATTTACTAAGCATTTCATCTAGTGTAAATTATCCATTATCATTTTTATCTTTTCATCATTTATCATTTGCATACATTTCTTTATAGTTAAAAGGTGCATTCATTCATTACTAAGTATCTTATTATGCTCATTGTAAGATTCATTCACATTGCATACATTATCATTACATTAAGGTGCAGTTATTATACCCATTAGTTATAGTATCATCCCATTATCATTTGTACTTACAAACATATTTAAAAGCATTTAGAATCATAAAAACATTTGTTTCAAAAACACATTGGTTCTTACCATTTTATAAATATTTACATTTTATCCGTATGCATTCATTTAAACACATTCTCATATAAACATGTGCACTTTACATTTTGTTTATCCATATTACATTCATCTAAACACATTTAGATGCATAATCCATACATAAACATCATTCATCTAACCATTGCATTAACATCATCACATAAATCATCTCATCATTACATCGCAATAGGAAACACCACAATCCTGTTCATCTATCACGCATAAGCATATATCATCATGGCATTCCATACATAAAGCATTACATCAAAAATCAAAAATAAATCATACACATATAAACCTGCATGCATATGTCAGTATCTCACCTCATAAACTCATCATAAAAACATGCATAAAAGAAACATCTCATCAAATGCATACATGTACACATATACATCTAAGCAATAAATCATCATCATGCATAAACATCCATACATAATCACATGCATATCATCACAATATGGGATCTCCTCATATATATCATCTCATATATCAGAGTACAATGAAGTCTACAAAATCGGCTACCAAGAGCCATCCAAGATACAGTCCATAAATAGACAATGATACAATACATGTATGCAAAAATGCTCTCTCAAATGCCACTCTGGCCCGATGTTGTACCACCACCACCCCTACCTACTCCACCACTGGTACCTGCACCACCTAACCCATCTCTCCGTGGAGGCCTCATCGAACCCCCACTCCCCCCTGCATCTCCTGATCTCTCCTGCCGTAGAGGACCCATCACACCCCCACTGCTCTGCATCCTCTGTGATTGCTTGGATCTGGCCTGCCGCATCTATGAGTAGCTGAGAGCTCGTTGGCTAACTGGTACAACCTGCTCATATAACCCCCGCCAGTACTCTATCTCTGCCTGAGCTCACCACATCTCCCTCATAATCTCCCCTGAAGGCCCCTGTGCTCCAATCCGCACTCTCTCCTACAGCTCCGCCAATCTCTCCACCGCAGTATCTCTCTCCCGTAGCACCACTGTCAGCTCTAACTCACGTGCAAATAGCTGCACATCCCTAGCTGCTACCTCCTCCTCTAATCTCTCTACCCGGGTCTGCAAATAACCTATCATATGATCCCGCAGATCCCCAGTAGCTCCCTCTCCTGTATCCATGGCTGTTTCACTTGTATCACCCCCTCCAGTAGGTCCCTCCCTTGCACCACCCTCCCCTGCACCTGTATCCATCGGGATCTCTCTCTCCATCCCCCTCCCACTCAGCTGCACTCCTCCCTGCATCAACGGTCCCTGTGATATCTGAAGAGGTAGTCCACCTCTCCCTCTCCGCTGCCTCGACATCCCTAAACCTAAATGATCCCTGCATTCATGTCGGGTTCACCAAATGATGCCCTCCTAAATGGCACAAGGTTAGTCTAAGATCAAAGAACACAAAAACACACAAAACATTAGTGTTAATCAATCGAAAACTAATCTAAAAAGGCATACCAAAAGAGAGACTACAAGCATGCAAGCATATTTAACTATCAAAGAAAATATGATGAGGCATCTCCAAATACCTCCTAACATACTCCTAGTTCCTTCTCCCTTGTTCCTCTCCTCTCCAAGTTCCAAAATAGTGTAGCTCTCAGCAGCTTTTTGCACTATGGATGCTTATGGAGGATTGAGATTTGTAGTATAGCTCCAAATATGAAATGAAAAGCTAATTTTATGCTAAAATGATGTATTTTAACCAAAAAGACAAGATGTTAGATTGCTTATGCTAAAATACTCTCTAAAATGCCTATAGCTTAGATGCATACAAGTTTTCAGGATCTGGATTATGAAGGAATGGGCTCTATTTATAGGAAAAATGGAGCAATGGATGGCCAGGATTGAAAGGTTTAATCAAGGGTCAAGCTTGAAAGTTGGGGATCCATGTGCACAATTTGCACCAATGAAATGGTGACAAGTGTCAACATAGGGTTGGGTTGAAAGAAGAGGTTGGAGGCATTAAAGGCCTGAGAAGACCTCATGGTTATCTAAAGGCTAAGAGTCAAGTCTAAATTAGGATTGCCCACTGGATTAGGAATTAATCCAAGGATAAACCTTTGTGCAAATGATTAAGAGATAATCATGGTCAAAGCATTAAAGGCTTGATGAGACCCTTGGGTTGGGTAGAGGTTGAGTCAAAACAAATGTTTTAACCATGTGGAAGGGTTTGGGTTAACCATTAATGGTTTTTGGAGACTTTGGGGATTAAGTGGTTGAAAGTTGGAAGCCTTCAATGGTTATCAAAGACTTTGAGGAATTAAGTGGTTGAAGGTTGAAAGCCTTTAATGGTTATCAAAGACTTTTAGACTTTGAGAAGTGACTCCATTTTGCTTAGGAATGTGACAAAGTTTAGAGGATGGATTAGGCTAATTAGGAAGGGGTTAGAAGAATCTAGAAGGGGATTAGATTTGCAAGTGGAATTGGTGGGTGAGGGAAAATAGGATTTTATTAAAATAAAAATTCATTTATTTCAATAAATGTGTGCAAGTTGCATTTGTAGGAAAATGCAAGTGGGGTGGGGATAATGATTTAAATAAATGTTTTATTTAATTTATTTAAAAGAGGAATAGGGGGATTTTAATTAAATAAATAGATTTTATTTATTTAATTTGATTGGAATTTGATATAATGAATTAATTAAAATAAATTGAATAATTTATTTAATTAATAGAAGAATGTTTGGGGATGAATTGATTAAATATTAATTTAATTAATTGATGGCTAGTGGATTTTTAATCAAATAAATACGAAATATTCATTTAATTAAAATGGACAGATTTATGTGACTACAGTAACCAATCGGTTATAGGGTTGAAGCTAAAACCACACTCAATTGACACCTTGACAACCTTTGTCATCGATGTCAAAGGGGGAGTAGTGTGAGTGATGAGAAAAATCCAAAAGAAGAGATCATCCGCTCAGGGGGAGCACACATTTTTGGTAACACATTTTTGGTAAAACAATTCTGGCAGATTCTTTTTGGATGACATATTTTTTCTCATGAGTGTTGCCATCAATGCCAAAGGGGGAGATTGTTGGCAAATTCACACTCCAATGAGATATTGTAGGTGATTGAAGGTTTTGTCATTGATGGCAACCTTGCAATCATATGATACCGACAAGACAATTTACCGGCACCAACAATGACAAACTCTATACCGGCACACAAAACACTGACAGTAAAAGGAAGGATACCGGTACCCAGGCCGATAGGAATTTTGTTAATAATATATTATGTAATTAATTGTAAAATCATTGTAAGCCGACATGGCGAGTTGTAATATGACTCATATATGTATGAGATCATTGTAAGAACATTTTGTAATAAGGTGATAGGCGAGATTATGCAAACGTAATATGCAAATTTTAGGTTAAGGGTTTATGTATGAAGCAGAGCTAAAACCAGTATTGGATCTGGCATAGCAGATGGTAATTTGAAGTAGTACACGACATTGGATTTGCATAATCCATTTTATAAGTCAGTGTGACTTCCCATTTTATAATTGAGCAGTGAGCTCTAGGCACTTGGCCTTCCTTCATGTGTAGGCCCCTATTGTAAGAGTAATATTCACTTATTGGATAGTAAGCGAATATTGTGGGTCACAAATCCCACCGAGGTTTTTCCCACACCGAGTTTCCTTGTTAAAATACTATGTTATGGTGTGATTTTCATGTGGTTGTTGTTATTCTTTATTACTGCACTATTTCTATTTACTGGTACACAATATTGATATGCATTTCATGTTGTAAATCAAGTAAATTCATAAACCGGTAAGATACTAATTCACCCCCCCCCTCTCAGTATCTTTGGGAATCCTAATAGGGAAAGAGTTTCCAATACAAGGAGAAGCCTTGAGAAGTTCATTTAATGCCCAAACACCAACTTGACCAGTCATTGCAGGCTAGAAGGTCTAGAAACCCTTCAAAACCCTCATTTTGGGGTTAGCATGTTGTACGGTGAAACAAGAAGCCAAAACCATAAAAATATCTTGAGGTTAGGTAAATAATTGAAGAAAAACCAAAACTTGTTAGGGGGTATTTTGGACCATTTTCCTTCAAGCCCTAGAAAATCGGATTTTGGAGGCCTATTGGGGCTCATTCCTTGTAGCCCTTTTCTAGGCAAGATTTTGAAATCGGTAAGAAACCTAATGATTGCTAACCTCAAATGGACCCTAAATGAATTAAAAACATGTTAGTATCCACCTCCACACCTCTGCATCATCTCACAACAGTAGGAGGTTGATTTGACAAGTTGAAGTCAAGAAGCCATAATTAAGCACCTGGGAAGCATTGTGAATTGGTAAGGTTCCTAGCCAAAACACTTGAAGAAAACACCTTGGAATGGTGAAGAGTCAAGCCCTAGAAGAGACTGAGAAGGACTTGGAGGTCTAGATAGAAACTGGGCCTAGTGAGTTGGTGGAACTAAGCAACACCAACTAGGTGAAGTGTTAAGCAAACTAGGTGACCCCCATCAAATTAGTATCAGAGACTATAAGATTTGGGCTAGAAGAGTTGATGTCCTTAGTGGAATTTGTAGGAGACAACAAAATGGTGACCAATGCAGAGCTGGAAAGGAAAGTGGATGATCAGGAGGAAGAGAATAGGCTCCTGAAAGAAAAGTTGGTTGAATTGGAGAGTAAGCTTGGTGCAATTGAAACCAAGGCAGATGAAGTGTTGGTAAAGGTTGAAGGAGTAGAAGGGAAGGGTAAAGAAGTTTTAGAGATAGACAAAGTGCCTGAACTTGATCCTATCCTAGAGAAAGAACCTTTCCTAAAGGCATTGAAAGCCTTGAGTGGTAAATCATTAGAAGGGTTGCCATTGTTCACTGGTAAGATGGAGGCAAAAGTGGTCCTAGAGTGGATAGAAGGTATGGAGAACCATTTTGAATGTGAAGGCATAATTGAAGCCTAGAGAGTCAAGGTATCCAAGTCTAGAATGAGAGGAGATACTCTCACATGGTGGAAATTTGTGCAAGATGAGAGGAAGAAAATGGGCAAATCACCCATCTCTTCTTAGAAAGGGATGTTAGTCAAAATCAAAGAAGTCTATCTCCCTGATGACTATGAAGTGCAAATTTATAGGAAGAGGAAAAACTTAAGACAAAAAGACCTTGATGTCAGTAGCTATATGGAGGAGTTTCACAAACTTAGTCTTATATATCATGTGGTGGAAGAAGAGAGTCTCAAGGTTTCTAGGTACCTAAATAGTCTACGATGGAACATCCAAGAAGAAATCAGTTTAATGAGCCCAAAAATAGTCCATCAAACTTATCAACTTGCCCTTAAAGTGGAGGAAAAAATGAAAAGAAGACATGACTCAAGAAACAATAGGGGTAAAGGTAGAGGAAGAGATAATAGAGGCCATAGGGGAGGCTTTGGAGGAAGAAGTTTTGAACAAAGAACACAAGGTGAGTCTAAACTCACTGAGCAGCAAGAGAGTGGCACTAGTAGAGGAGGATTCAATAGAAGAAGGGGATCAAATAGTGGTTCCAGAGGAAGATCTAGTGGACAAGGTAGAGGTTCCTCATATTTTGCAACAATGAAGTGTTACCATTGTAACCAACTTGGTCATCCAGCATATAGGTGTCCAGAGAAGGGAACATCATCACATGGTAGTGAAAGAAGAGTGAGCTATCTTCAAGAAGAGTATTCAAGCAGTAAGACCTCAGAGGTTGCCTTAGAGTCAGAGGTAGGTGACAACATGATGATAAGGAGAACGTTGATCAAACAACCGGTTAGAGAAGAGCCTAGCCAAAGAAGGTCCTTATTTAGAATCAAATGCAAGATTATGGACAAAGTGTGCAAAGTGATAATTGTTTCAGGGTCTACAGACAATATTGTGTTAGAAGAGGCAGCGAGTAAGCTCAAATTTTAAAGGATACCTCACAACAATCCTTATAGAGTGACTTGGTTAAACTAAGGCCAACATGTCCTAGTTAATGAGCAAGCATGGGTGGATTTTACAATTGGGAGGTATAAGGACAAAGTGTTATGTGATGTCCTACCCATGGATGCATGCCATCTTCTATTAGGAAGACCATGGCAATTTGATAGACAAGCTATCCATGATGGATCCAAGAATGCATACTCATTCAAGAAAGATGGAATCACATTCAAGATTCAGTCTATCCTTGAGGAAGGTGAAAAAAGGGCAGCCAGATTTTCCAATAGAGGTGCAAGATTTGTTGAATAAATTCAAAGGCATAGTAAGTGATGGACAACCAGCCACCTTACCTCCTAAAAGAACCATAAGCCATCAAATAGACTTCATCCGTGGAGTATCCTTACATAACAAGGTAGCTTATAAGATTACTCCCCAAAAAAATGTTGAGATTGTCAAGCAAATCCAAGAGCTCTTAGACCAAGGCCTAATTAGGAAAAGTATTAGCCCTTGTGCTATCCCTACCGTGTTAGCCCCAAAGAAAGGTGGTACTTGGAGATTGTGAACTGATTCTAGAGCCATAAATAGGATCACCATTAGATATAGGTTCCCTATTCCTAGAATAGAAGACCTCATGGATTGTTTAGGGGAAGCCAAGTACTTTACCAAGATTGACCTTAAAAGTGGATATCACCAAATTAGGATTAAGGAGGGTGATGAGTGGAAAACAACATTCAAGACAATAGAGGGTCTTTATGAGTGGTTTGTAATGCCATTTGGCTTATCCAATGCTCCAAGAACCTTCATGAGACTCATCAATGAGGTGATGAAGGACTTCATAGGTAAATTTGTGGTGGTATATCTAGATGACATTCTCATTTTTAGTAAGGATAGGGTAGATCATATTAATAATTTGCAAGATGTATTACAAAGATTGTATGATGAAAATCTAACCATGAACTTGGGATAAGTGTGAGTTTATTAAGAAGGAGTTGGTTTACCTTGGGTTTGTGTTGTCTCAAGGAAACCTCAAGATGGATCCCAACAAGGTTGAAGCTATAGTAAATTGGCCTACTCCCAAGTCAGCAACAGAGGTGAGAAGCTTCCATGGACTAGCTCAGTACTACAGGAAGTTCATTAGGCAATTCAGTGCTATATGTGCACCAATGTTAGACACCATTAGAGGTGGAATGAAGAAGAAAACAAAGGTTTTGAAACCTTAGATAGCTACTCAACTGGTGCTAGTGTTGCCTAGTTTTGAGAAACTTTTCATTATGGAATGTGATGCAAGCAATGTTGCAGTAGGTGTTGTCCTAAGCCAAGAAGAAAGACCAGTAGCTTTCCATAGTGAGAAGCTAAGTGATGCCAAGAGGAAATACTCCTTTTATGACCTTGAGTTATATGCTTTAGTGCAGGCTTTGAGGAAGTGGAGATACTATCTCCTCCCTAAGGAATTTGTAGTGTATACGGACAACCAAGCATTGAGTTTCCTAAACTCACAAGACAAACTCAGTCCTAAGTACATGAAATGGGTGGAGTACATGTAGGCCTATACATTCACCACTAAGCATGAGAAAGGGCAGCTAAACCAAGTAGCTGATGCATTAAGTAGAAGACTTTTGACAATCCAAGAAATCCAATTGAGAAGCATAGGTGTTGATAGTTTTAAAGGCTTATACCTGGAGGATGAAGACTTCTCAAATGCCTACAAGGTGTGTAAGGATTATCAAAATCACTTCTATACTAAGTATTTTGATTTTACTTTGCAAAATGGGCTATTGTTTAAAGGTGGGCAGGTTTGTGTGCCTAGAGGCTCAATGAGAGAAAACCTTATATAAGAGAAGCATAATGGTAGCCTTAGTGGATATTTTGGATTCAATAAGACTCAAGAGTTGGTTCAAAGGTACTATTATTGGCCAAGGATGAATCAATATGTGAAGAAGTATGTGGAGACTTGCATAGTTTGCCAAAAGGCCAAAGGTACTTCTACAAATGCCGGTTTATGCCAACCTCTTCCCATACCAAATAGACCTTGGGAATGCATTAGTATGGACTTTGTCGTAGGTTTACCAAGGAAAAAATAGGGATATGACAACATTGATATCATTGTGGATAGATTTAGAAAAATGGCTCACTTTGTGCCTTGCAAGACTACTCATGATGCATGCCAAATAGCTCAATTATTCTTCATAGAGGTAGTGAGGATACATGGTTTACCCATGAGCATTGTTTTGGATAGGGACTCAAAGTTCATGAGTCATTTTTGGAAGACACTTTGGCAAAAGCTTGGCACCAACCTCTCTTTTGGATCAACCTACCATCCTCAAACAGATGGGCAGACTGAAGTTGTGAATAGAAGCTTGGGAAACTTATTAAGGTTCCTTACTAAGGAATATGGTCAGACATGGGATCAAGTAATCTCACAAGTTGAATATGCATATAATGACACCATAAATAGGACAACCGGCAAGAGTCCTTTTGAAGTGGTCTATGGTGTGCACCCAAGAGGTATTTTGGAGTTGAGAGACTTAGGTAATGCAACAGCAAGAAGTGGATATGTAGAAGACTTTTCTCAATAAATGAAGGAGGTCCATGAATCACTCAAGCAAGCATTGATGGAGAACACAAGCAAACTCAAGCAAAAAGTTGATGAAAAGAGGAAAAACCTACAATTTCAAGTGGGAGATCTTGTCATGGTGCATCTAAACAAAGAAAGGCTATAGCAAGGAGTGCCCAACAAGTTGTAAATGAGAAGGATAGGTCCATGTGCCATTCTAGCCAAGTATGGAGAAAATGCATACAAGGTGGATCTACCTAGTGACATAGGATTATCACTGGTTTTCAACATAGAAGACTTAATTTAGTACAAGGGACCAATTCAAGGTTCAGATTGCAGTCACTCAAAGGTATCAAATGATGTGAACAACCTTCAGTTACCAGCCAAACCAAATCCAATGGCTGAGAAGGTGTTGAGTTCAAGGATTGCCAAGAAGACAAGGCATCAAGCCTATTTGGAGCACCTAATCTAATGGGAGGGTATGGATGATGTTGAAGCTACATGGGTGCTTGAGACAAAATTTAAGAAGCTTGGAATTGATCAGAATCTGATTCCCAAGGAGGTGACATGATTTTCTTTTGTTTGGGAGAATGGTGCAGGAGCACCTAGGACCTAGGCTATCTAGTTTCCACAATTTTGGCTTGTACTGACCCTAGCCAATTCAGTAGTGAATAAGGAATCTAGGAGGGTCCAAGAGTTATTTTTTTGAGTCAATGTAGGCCTAGGTTGATTTCAATCTTCTTAAGTTTGCATTTTTTTGTAAATAGTAGATTTGAGTAGGTATTTGACCTTCTTGATGGTCAAAAGTGTCAAAAATTGGTATAGGCATTAGGGAGGGTTAAATTAGTCTTAGGAATGTTTTAAAATTCATGTGTGATGACTTAGAATAGGTCCCAAAGGTTGGGAAGACCAAGATGTGGAAAAGTGCAAAGTTGCAAAAAGTTGTCATGACAACTTTTGTCCAAAAATTGGTTAGCGATGGAGTTAGGGATTTTCCTATGCCCTCAGATGACTCCAGACATGGGAAAAATATAAGTACCATCTCTTTCACTATTACCAAGGTTGGAAAATGTGTTATGTAAGTTCCACAATCTGAAACTACTTATTTTAAGACTAGTTGGCAATATTTTTACTTGTTTTTACTCATTTTGTAATTCAAAATGGATTGAATCCATTGATCCAGTAATGGATTGAGTCTCTCTAGTGTGTTATAGTATTTTTGGTTCAATTTCAAGTTTTGTAGATAGTTTTCATTAGTTTTTTCTTGCTTTGGTTTGCAAACAGCTAGTTTTGGCTTGTATATAGCAATTTTATGTAAAAATGGATGCCCCATGAAGTCCACACGTGTTGTCATCACTGCTTGTTGGGAAATGAAGGGAAACCACTTTTAAAATGTATATATTTAGGGACAAGTGTTGGAGATGAGTTTCAATATGACTGTCACCTTATTCTAGGTGAGTCCAGGAGCAACCCGGTTAGAGGAAATAAGGTGAAATTGAAGAGCTAAGTGCAGGGGTGAATGCCAAATAACCATCTAAGATTTTGGAGGGGTCCATGGAGTTGTGAAAAAGTTTCCAATATAAGGATAAGCCTTGATAAGGTCATTTAATTCCCAAACACCAACTTGACTAGTCACTGCCGGCTAGAAGGCCTAGAAACCCTTCAAAACCCTCATTTTGGGGTTAGCATGTTGTACGGTGAAACAAGAAGCCAAAAACAAAACAAAAAATTTGAGGTTAGGTAAATAATTTAAGAAAAACCAAACTTGTTAGGGGGTCTTTTGTACTATTTTCCTTCAAGCCCTAGAAAACTGGATTTTTGAGGCCTAATTGGGGCTCATTCCTTGTAGCCCTTTTCTAGGCAAGATTTTGAAATCGGTAAGAAACCTAATGATTGCAAACCTCAAATGGACCCTAAATGCATTCAAAACATTTTAGTAGCCACCTCCACACCTATGCATCATCTCACAATAGTAGGAGGTTGATTTGACAAGTTGAAGCCAAGAAGCCATAATTGAGCACCTGGGAAGCACTGTGAATTGGTAGGGTTCCTAGCCAAAACACTTGAAGAAAACACATTGGAATGGTCAAGAATCAAGCCCTAGAAGAGACTAATAAGGACTTGGAGATCTAGAGAGAAACTAGGTCTGGTGAGTTGGTGGAACTAATCAACACCAACTAGGTGAAGTGTTAAGCAAACTAGGTGACCCCCATCACTTGCACCCTCATGTTTACGTATATGTGCCTTCAGCACAAATATTTACAAATGCTAGTTATTATTCTGTATTATAATCCATACTTGAAATAATGTTTGTGGTCTCATAGCAATAGTGTGATGGTATGATAAAAGAATAAGTATCATGTTAAGTACTGAGAGGGGAGGTGAATAAGTAGATAGAAAAACTAATACTAACTTGACCAATCTTAAAATCAGTCTCTCAAAGTAAACTATCAATGTAATATCACTATCCAGATAAAAACTCATAAGATAAACTGGTTGATTGTTACAACAAATTAACAGTAAACAACTTCAAACTCATAAACATCCAAATTATTTTTCATATGTGAGTAAAAATTCATTTCCCAATGCTTCCGATTATCATGGCTTATCAAAGTAGTTAAGTAGTTAAGAAAATCAGCCATAAGAACATAACCACAAAAACATTCACCACTTCACACAATATTTTTTTATGTGGAAACTCAAATGGGAAAAACCACAGTGAGATGAGACTCACAACATAACTATCTAAACTCATCTGAACTTCGCCCAATTAGGAGCCTAGCTTGTTAAAGCTTTACAAATGTCCTATTAAGAATAGATCTTGTTAGGGACCACCCAGTTAAGGGATTGACTAAAATTCCTTGTTAGAAGCAATACCCTATATGGAGGTAACTCGATAGAGGATTTGAATATCCAAGCTAATGGATCACCTTGTTAGAGGATTTCAATAGCACCAAGCTTGTTAGAGCTTACCTAGTTAGGGGATTTCAATTATGTTGTAATTGTTAGAAAACAACAAGATTTTTGCTAATCTATTTGAATAGCACTACACTCGCTTGATCAGATCCTTTTCATGCTCCTATCTACCTTTACTCAAACTGCAGATACATCATCTAGTTTGGCAACCACACACTCAACTGATCTTTGCCAACACTGAAACTAAACAACTCATCGACCTTATAAACAAATAAATTAAGTCGGTAATACAACAAAAACCTAATTTTCATATAGATTACAAACAAGTTAGTTCAAGTATGACCATTAGATTACATAGTAATCTATGCACATCAATCAAGAAAACCTCAATTGCTCCTTGATCACCACTTCATCGAACTTAGTAGCTCATCACATGCTTTGCATTATATGCAGTATACCCGCTCATTCCCTAGACAAAACCTACTACATCAACATGCCAAAATCATTTGAAATTGTCTTCATACAATAATCATATGTGTCATAATCATTACCGCTCATCATCAGACTATAAACCAATATAACCAATTTACCAAACTTAATCAGTTAGGGTTTATCAAAACAACAGGTAGGGTTTACCGGTTACTAGTTCAACTCTCTAGTACATATCAATATCGGCTCACTCCACAAACTTATGTACTGGTCACAGATTCCTTCACTTATCTCTTCCTAGTGGTTAGAAAACAATATTACAACAATATCAACAATATCATTACCGGTTAATTGACATCAATGACAACATAATATATCATTAATGCAATCTTCATGCAAATGACAACAATCTCCCTCTTTGGCATTGATGGCAATACAAATATCAATACCATTAATTGTTGTTGTGATTGTGAATAGGAATCTTGGTTTATATTACCAAGTATTCATCGTGCTCTCCATGTCTTCAGCTTGTCACTGGTTCTTCTCCCCGTAATCACATATTTCTTCTCCCCCATTGTCAACAATACCAAAGTGAAAGTAAAACATGTAATGCCAAATTTCACTATGCAACATCAACAACCTCCAACTTGATGCTCCCCCTATGGAATAAATTCAACTTCTAAACCAATCCTTCTGTAAAATTCTAGAAGTATCTCTAGGAATGATGCAATCTACATCATGCTCAACTGACCTCATGAAGGGCTAAAACCCCTAGTTGACTTCTAAGATACTGAAAAGTAGTCTTAGCTAGAGGTTTAGTAAAGATATGTACAAGTTTCTCCTTTTTAGAAACATGCTCCAAGATCACATCTTTACTCTGCACTTTTTCCCTTAATAAATGATACTTCAATTCAATAGGCTTGGTTTGTGCATCCAAACAGGGTTCTTGGAAATATTTATGGCACTTGTATTATCACATAAAACCTTTATAGGTTTTGAAATATTCAGCTTAAAACATTCCAAAATGTGCCTCATCTAGATAGCCTGAGTACAATTCATGAAAGCTGCAACATACTCAACTTTAGCAATAGATTGTGAAGTATAACTCTTCGTTTTACTACACCATGTAACAAGTCTTCCTCCAAGAAAAATGCTCCATCGGTTGTTCTTTTCCTATCATCAACATTTCCTGCCCAATCTACATCTATGTACACCTTCAAGTCAAAGTTTCCTCCATATGAATACCATAATTCATAGTCAATAGTACCTTTCAAATATCAAAAGATCCTCTTGGTTGGTATCAAATGTGTTTCCTTATGATTCTTCTGGAATCTAGCAACTATGCCAATTGCATGAGCTATATCCTGTCTGTTGTGAAAAACATAGTGCAATTTTTCAATCATTTACCTATATTCCTACTTATCAACAGACGTGGATTCATCTTCCTTAGACAACTTACAACCTGTAACCATTGGTGTCCCAATTTGTTTAGTCACTCATGCCAAATGTTTTCAAGACCTCTTTCACATACTTAGACTATGTGATCAAAATACCATTCTTCATTTGCCTCATTTGCAACCCTATGAAAAAATTTATTTCTCCCACTAGAGACATTTCAAACTCATTTTTCATTTCATCGACAAAATCATTGCTCATTTCATCATTACCTCTAAATATGATATCATTTACAAATACTTCATTGACCAGTATTTTATCTGCTTCAGATTTGAGGTATATGTTGCTATCTTCATTGGTTCTCAAAAAGCCTATCTTCATGATATTTGTATGAAGCCTTTCATACCATGCTCTCAGTGCTTGCTTTAATCCATATAAATCCTTATGCAATCTACATACCATGTCTTTCTCATTAGTCAAAGAAAAACCATCTGGTTGCTCAATGTATACTTCTTCTTCTAGCACTCCATTCAAAAATGTTGACTTGGCAGCCATCTGGTATACCTTGAATTTCTTATGTGCTGCAAATGCAAGTAAAGTTCTAACACCTTCTAATCTTGCAATTGGTGCAAAATTTTCACCATAATCTTCTCCTTCCTCTTGTGCATAACCTTTGCAAACAAACGAATCTTTGTTGTGAACTACAACACCATCTTCATTCAACTTGTTCCTGAATACCCACTTAGTACCTATTACATTTTCATTTATCGGTCGGGGTACTAGGGTCCATGTGTTATTCTTCTCAATTTGATCTAATTCCTCCTTCATAGCTTTAATCCAATGATCTAAGTTCTTGGTTCAATAATGGAGATCATGCATGAATTCTCTCTGATTCTTCTTCTGGTTAGTACTCCAGCAATCTTATTCCCAATAATCTATTCAGGATTGTGATCGAGTCTCACATATCTTGGAATAACATGATCATTATCTTCAGGTTCAGCTTCTTCATTATAATCATATTCTTTTGAATTTATCTATTCCAGTTGAACTCGTACATCAGTATTTACTTTACCTATTGCAGATTTCACAGTTTCTGGTTCCATAAACAAAATGCAAGGATCTTCATCCTTTTTCTTCAAACTGGTTTCCTCTAAGACTTCAGGATATTCATCCACTCAAACATCAACACTCTCAATAATTCTCTATGTATGGTTGTTAAAACACTTGTAGGCCTTACTCTTGGTGGAATAACCAAGAAATATGCCTTCATCGCTTTTAGCTTCAAATTTTCTAATATAATCACCTCTCTTAATAAAACATTTACTTCCAAATATATTGAAATAACTAACATCAGGTGATCTTCCATACCAATATTCATAAGGAGTCTTGTCCTTACCTCTTTTTACCAGAATCTAGTTCATAGTGTAGACAGTTGTGTTGATAGCTTCTCTCCAAAAAAAAAATTGCTACACCTCCTTCTATCAACATCATCCTAGAAACTTCAACAAATGACTGGTTGTTTTTCTCTGCAATACCATTATGTTGTGGTGTCCTTGGTACAAAAAATTTTCATTTGATAACATTTTCTTCACAACACCTAGTGAATTCCTCAAAAGTAAATTCACCACCTTGATCTGTCCTCAGATGCTTTATCTTCTTACCGCTCTCCTTCTCAGCTAATGCCCTAAATACCTTGAACTTACTAAAAGCTTCAATCTTATCCTTCAAGAATGTGACTGACATCATCCATGAGCAATCATCAATGAAGATCATAAAATATTCGTCACCTTGAATACATTTTGTCCTTATTGGTCCACAAAGATCTATATGAACCAAATCTAATAGATGTTCCACTAAAAAGGATTTTCTCTTGAAAGTTGAGGATGTCATCTTTCCCAACTGATATTCCTTACATAGAGTATTAACCATTTTCTCCAACTGAGGCAAACCTCTCACTATCTTGGACTTACTCACTATCTTTCCCAACTGATATGCCTTCTGATATTTCTTCTTTAATGGCTACAAACACAATATCTTCATTAGCATCACCATTAGATTCCTCACCAGTGATATCACCATCAACAACAATAAGACAATGTCTTTTTCCTTTACCCTTATACTTCTTGAATTTCTCTCATTTGTGCTCATTATCACCATTAGGATAGTTAGCGGCTACGTGCCCAGTCTTGTTGCATGCAAAACATTTCAAAGGTAATTTACCTCTATATTTACTAGTTCCTCCAGGCAACTTCTTGGCCAAAAAATGCTTCAAGCTCAACTAAACTGTCTTCATTATTAGCTTCTCTGCTAGATCTGGATTCATAACTATGACTGGCATCTCTACTTTTTCTGACAGATGGGTTAGCAACAGAAGCTCTAAATGCAGACTCAAATTTCTGTACACTACCATCATAACCATTTAATTCTAAAGCAATAATCTTTCCAATGATGGAGTCAAGGGTTACATTATTTTTATCAATAGACTTTAGCTCCTAAATGGCTGCAACTCAGATAGCATAGACTGGTAGCAGGGTTCATCAGTACCTTATTGATCACTATGGCATCTTCCAATTTACCTCCTGCACTCTTAATTTTATTGACTATCTCTTTTATCCTTTGACCATACTGTTGGATATTCTCACCTTCATCCATATGAGTGTCATCAAACTTTCATCTTAGACTCTCTTCTTTAGCAATCTTAACATGTTCATCATTTATATAAATCTCTTCAAAAAATTTGCATATCTCATATGCAGTCTCTAGACCATGAACATATACATATTTTGCATCAGACAAAGAACTGATAATGGCCTATAATGCTTGATGTTTTTCTTGTTGCTCTTTCTTCTGATCATCAGTTGTAATCCCAGTAAGTGCAACATATCAAGTATTAACATGTTCCTAGTACTGGCTTCCCAGACTCTTGATATAAATTTTTATTTTATCACTCCATATCCTATAGTTCTCTCTACTAAACTTTGGACCTTCCTTCTTCATCAAGATCTGCAAGATCTTAACCTCAAGTTGTTAGGCTTAGACCTTAGAGGACGTGATATTCTTTGATACCAATTGATGGTATGATGAAATAATAAGTATCCGTTCAACTATTGAGAGGGGGGGGCGAATCAGTAGATAGAAAAACTAATACTAACTTCACCAATCTCAAAATCAATCTCTCAAAGTAAACTATCAATGTAATATCACTATCAAGATAAAAACTCATAAGATAAATCGGTTGACTGTTACAACAAATTAATAGTAAACAACTTCAAACTCATAAACATCCAAATGCTTTTTGATATGTCAGTAATAATTCATTTCTCAATGCTTCTGTCTATAATGACTTATCAAAGTAGTTAAGTAGTTAAGTAAATCAACCATAAGAACCTAACCACAAAAACATTCACCACTTGACATAATATTTTTTGACATGGAAACCCAAATGGGAAAAACCATGGTGAGATGAGACTCACAAGATAACTATCTAAACTCTTCTAAAGTTTGCCCTATAAGGAGCCTAGCTTGTTAAGTCCTTTTAAGAACAGATCCTGTTAGGGACCACCCAGTTAAGGGATTCACTGTAATGCCTTGTTAGAAGAAATACCCTATAAGGAGTAACCTTGATAAAGGATTTGAAAATCCAAGCTAATGGATCACCTTGTTAGAGGATTTCAATAGCACCAAGCTTGTTAGAGATTACCCGGTTAGGGGATTTCAATTCTATTGTAATTGTTAGAAAACAACAGGAGTTTGCTGAGCTATTTGAATAGCACTACACTTGCTTGATCAGATCCTTTTCATGCTGCTATCTTCCTTTACTCAAATTGCAGATACATCATCCGGTTCAGCAACCACACACTCAACTGATCTTTGCCAACATTGAAACTAAATAACTTATTGACGTTATAAAAAAATCAATTAGGTTGGTAACACAACAAAAGTCTAATTCTCATAGAGATTACAAGCAAGTTGGTTCAAGTATGACAATTAGATTACATAGCAATCTTTGCACATCAATCAAGAAAACCTCAACCGCTCCTTGATCACTGCTTCATCGAACTTAGTAGCTCATCACATGCTTTGCATTATATGTAGTATACTAGCTCATTCCATAGACAAAATCCATTACATCAATGCGCCAAAATCACTTGAAATTGTCTTCATACAATAACCATATGTGTCATAATCATTACCACTCATCATCAAATTATAAACTAATATAACCAATTTACCAAACCTAATCGATTAGGGTTTATCAAAACAACAGGTAGGGCTTACCGATTACCAGTTCAACTCTCCAGTACATAGCAATATTGGTTCACTCCAAAAACTTACATACCAATTACAGTTTCCTTTACTTATCTCTTCCTACCGGTTACAAAACAATGTTACAACAATATCAACAATATCATTACCAGTTAATTGACATCAATGACAACATAACATATCATTAATGCAATCTTCATGCAAATGCCAACAATCTCCCCCCTTTGGCATTGATGGAAATACAAATATTAATACCATTCATTGTTGTTGTGATTGTGAATAGGAATTTTGGTTTACATTACCAAGTATCCACCATGCTCTCTATGTCTTCAGCTTGTCACTAGTTCTTGTCCCCATAATCACATATTTCTTCTCCCCCTTTGACAACAATGCCAAATTGAAATTAAAACATGTAATGTCAAATTTCACTATGTAGCATCAACAACATGCAACTTGATGCTCCCCCTATGGAATAACTTCAACTTCTTCACCAATCCTTTTGTAAAATTTTGCAAGTAGCCCTGGGACTAATGTAATCTACATCATGCTCAACTGATCTCATGAAGGGGTACAACCCCTAGCTAACTTCTAAGATACATGAAAAGTAGTCTTAGGCAGAGGTTTATTAAAGATATCTGCGAGCTGCTCCTTGGTAGAAACATGCTCCAAGATCACATATTTACTTTGCACTTTTTACCTTAATAAATGATACTTCAATTTAATATGCTTTGTTCATGCATGCAAAATAGGGTTCTTGGAAATATTTATGGCACTTGTATTATCACATAGAACCTTTATAGGTTTTGAAATCTTCATCTTAAAACCTTCCAAAATGTGCCTCATCTAGATAGCCTGAGTACAATTCATGAAAGCTGCAACATACTCAGCTTCAATAGTAGATTGTGATGTATAACTCTACTCTTTACTACTCCATGTAACAAGTCTTCCTCCAAGAAAAAATGCTCCATCGGTTGTGCTTTTCGTGTCATCAACATTTCCTGCCCAATCTGCATCTATGTACACCTTCAAGTCAAAGTTTCCTACATATGGATACCACAATCCATAGTCAACAATACCTTTCAAATATCAAAAGATCCTCTTGGTGGGTATCAAATGTGTTTCCTTAGGATTCTTCTGGAATCTAGCAACTATGCCAATTGCATGAGCTATATTCGATCTATTGTGAACAACATAGTGCAATTTTCCAATCATTTACCTGTATTCTTTCTCATCGACAGACGTGGATTCATCTTCCTCATATAACTTACAACCTGTAACCATTGCTGTCCCAATTGGTTTATAGTCACTCATGCCAAATATCTTCAAGACCTCTTTCACATACTTAGACTGTGTGATGAAAATACCATTCTTCATTTGTTTTATTTGCAACCCTATGAAAAAATTTATTTCTCCCACTAGAGACATTTCAAACTCATTATTCATTTCATCTACAAAATCATTGCTCATGTCATCATTACCTCCAAATATGATATCATCTATAAATACTTCACTGACCAATATTTTATCTCCTTCAGATTTGAGATATATGTTGCTATCTTCATTGGTTCTCAAAAAGCCTATCTTCATCATATGTGTATGAATCCTTTCAAACCATGCTCTCGGTATCTTCTTTAATCCATATAAAGCCTTATGCAATCTGCATACCATTTCTTTCTCATCAGTCAAAGAAAAACCATATGGTTGTTCAATGTATACTTCTTCTTCTTGTATTTCATTCAAAAATGTTGACTTACCATCCATCTGGTATACCTTGAATTGCTTATGTGTTGCAAATTCAAGTAAAGTTCTAACACCTTCCAGTCTTGCCACTAGTGCAAAAGTCTCACCATAATCTTCTCCTTCCTCTTGTGCATAACCTTTTCAAACTAACCTAGCTTTTTTGAGAACTATAACACCATCTTCATTCAACTTGTTCCTGAATACCCACTTAGTACCTATTACATTTTTATTTACCGTTCGGGGTACTAGGTTCCATGTGTTGTTCTTCTCAATTTGATCTGATTCCTCCTCCATAGCTTGAACCCAATGATCATCACCAAATGCTTCCTTAGTAGTTCTTGGTTCAATAGTGGAGATCATGCAGGAATTCTCTTCGATTCTTATTCTAGTTAGTAGTCCAACATCCTTATCCCCAATAATCTATTAACGATTGTGATTGACTGTCACATATCTTGGAATAACATGATCAAAATCTTTAGGTTCATCTTCTTAATTATCATCATCTTCTTCTAAATTTATCTGTTTCAGTTGAACTAGTACATCAGTATTTGCTTTACCGATTTCAGATTTCACAGTTTTTGGTTCCAAAAACAAAATGCAAGGATCTTCATCCTTTTTCACCAAACCAGTTTCCTCCAAGACTTCAGGATATTCATCTACTCAAACAACAATACTCTAAATAATTCTCTATGTCTGGATGTTAAAACACTTGTAGGCCTTACTCTTGGTGGAATAACCAAGAAATATGCCTTCATCACTTTTAGCTTCAAATCTTCTAATATAATCACCTTTGTTAATAAAAAATTTGCTTCCAAATGTCTTGAAATAACTAACAACGAGTGACCTTCCATACCAGTATTCATAAGGAGTCTTGTCCTTACCTCTTTTTACTAGAATCTGGTTCATAGTGTAGACAGTTGTGCTGATAGCTTCTCTCCGAAAAACTTTTTGCTACAACTCCTTGTATCAACATCATCCTAGCAGCTTCAACAACTAATCGGTTGTTTCTCTCTGCAATACCATTCTGTTGTGGTGTCCTTGGTGTAGAAAGTTGTCGTTTGATACCATTTTCTTCACAATACCTAGTGAATTCCTCAAAAGTAAATTCACTGCCTTAATCTGTCCTCAGACACTTTATCTTCTTAATGCTCTTTGCCTTAGCTAAGGCCCTGAATGCCTTGAACTTACTAAAATTTTCAGTCTTATCCTTCAAGAACTTAATGCTCTTTGCCTCAGCTAAGGCCCTGAATGCCTTGAACTTACTAAAATTTTCAGTCTTATCCTTCAAGAATATGACCCACATCATCCTTGAGCAATCATAAATGAAGATCATAAAATATTTGTCACCTTGAATATTTTTTGTCCTTATTGGTCCACAAAGATCTGTATGAACCAAATCTAATAGAATTTTTTGTTGAAAAGGATTTTCTCTTGAAAGTTGAGGATGCCATCTTTCCCAACTGATATTCCTTACATAGAGCATTAACCATTTTGTCCAACTAAGGCAAACCTCTCATTGTCTTGGACTTGCTCACTTTAACAATGTTATCAAAGTTTATATGACAAAATATCCTATGCCAAATCCAATTATCATCTATGTTTGCAATTAAATAGTTTCTGACTTTAGGATTGAGGTGAAACGGGTTACCTTTAGTTTTCTTCTCAGTTGCAATCAGTTCACCTTTGCTGCCATAGATTTTGCACATACCATTTTTAAACTCCAATGGGCATCCTCTATCATTGAGTTGTGCCACACTCAAAAGATTTTTCTTTCAACCTTCAACCAAGTAGACATCATCTACACTTCTCTTTCCATTAAGAGAAATAGATCCCTTTCCTTCAACCATGCAGGGTGAGTCATTACCAAATCTTACAACTTTGCCATCAAATTCCTTCAAAGAAAGAAATTTGCTCTGATCACCGGTCATGTGATATGAACAACCACTATCAATGATCCAATCATCAGAGTTATCCATCCTGGATACTAATGTCTTCTGGTCTTATATTTCTTCTTTAATGGCTACAAACACAATATCTTCATTAGCATCACCATCAGATTCCTCACCAGTGATACCACCATCAACAACAATAAGATAATATATTTAGCCTTTACCCTTATACTTCTTGAATTTCTCTCGTTTGTGCTCATTATCACCATTAGGATAGTTAGTAGCTATGTGCCCAATCTTGTTGCATGCAAAAGATTTCAAAGATAATTTACCTCTATATTTACCAGTTCCTCTAGGAAACCACTTGGCCAACAATGCTTCAAGCTCAACTAAATTGTCTTCATCATCAGCTTCTCTACTGGATCTGGATTCATGACTGTGACTGGCATCTCTACTTTTTCTCATAGATGCATTAGAAACTAAAGCTCTAAATGTAGACTCAGATTTCTGTACACTACAATCATAACCATTTAATTCAAAAGCATTAAGCTTTCCAATGATGGAGTCAAGGGTTACCTTAGTTTTTTCAATAGACTTTATCTCCTAAATGGCTGCAACTCAGATAGCATAGACCAATAGCAAGGTTCTCAATACCTTACTGAACACTATGGAATCTTCCACTTTACCTCCTGCACTCTTAATTTCATTGACTATCTCTTTTATCCTTTGACCATACTGTTGGATATTCTTAACTTCAGCCATCCGCATGTCATCAAACTTTCCTCTTAGACTCTCTTCTTTAGAAATCTTAACATGTTCATCATTTCTATAAATCTCTTCAAGTTTTTTACATATCTCATATGGAGTATCTATACCATGAATAGCTACATATTCTGCATTAGACAAAGAACTGATAATGGCCTTTAATGCTTGATGTTTTTCTTGTTTCTCTTTCTTCTGATCATCGGTCATAATCCTAGTAGGTGCAACATATTGAGTATTAAAATCTTCCTAGTACTAGCTTTCCAGACTCTTGATATAAATTTTTATTTTGTCACTACATATCCTATAGTTCTCTTTATTAAACTTCGGACCTTCCTTCTTCATCAAGATTTGCAAGATCTTTACCTCAAGCTGTTAGGCTTAGAACTTAGAGGACCTGATATGCTTTGATACCAATTGATGGTATGATGAAATAATAAGTATCCAGTCAACTATTTGTTAGGATTCCTAAAGATACTGAGAGGGGGGTGGTGAATCAGTATCTGACCAATAAAAGAAGTTACTTATAACATGAAAAGCATATTAAAAATGTGTACCGGTAAACCATAAATAATGCAGCAAATAAGAACAACAACCACAACATGAAAAGAACACCATAACATAGTATTTTTGATGAGGAAACATGGTGTGGGAAAAACCTCGGTGGGATTTGTGACCCACAATATTTGCCTACTGGCCAATAAGGGAATATTACTATTTACAATAGGGTCCTGCACATGCAGGAAGGCCAAGTGCCTAGAGCTCACTGCTCAGTTACAAAAGAAGTCACACTGACTTTCAAAAATGGATTATACAAATCCAATATATTGTACTACTTCAGATCAACATCTGCTATGCCAGATTCAGTACTGGTTTAAGCTTTGCAATATACATAAACCTTTATCCCAATAATTCACACATTAGGTTTGCTATTATCTTTGCATTACACACACTAAATGATCTACAATGATCTCATACTTATATGAGTCATATTACAATCCACCAAGTCGGCTTACAAAATATTTTACAATTAATTACAAAATATAAATACACAAAATTCCTGTCGGCCAGGGTGTTGGTAATCTTCCTTTTCGATGTGGGTGTTATGTATGCTGGTGTCGGTGCCTATATCTATCTGCTAGTATCACATGATTGCAAGGTTTCCATAAATGACAATACCTTCAATCACCTACAATTTCTCATTGGAGTATGCATTTGCCAACAATCTCCCCCTTTGGCATTGATGGAAACTCATGAGAAAAATCCAGAAATGTATATCCAAAAATGGTTTGCCAAAATTATCTTACCAAAACTATATGCTCAAAATTGAGTGCTCCCCCTGAGCAGATGATGTCCTTTCTTCTGACCATTTTTCTCATCTCCACTACTCCCCCTTTGACATCAATGACAAAGGTTGTCATTCACTGTTAGTGGAGTGTGGGTCCTGCCTGTATCATTGTAACCGGTGGGTTACAAGCTGAAAAAGGTCTGCCAGTACCTGATTTAAACTATCGCTGAATCTTTTGCTATATGGTAATGCCACTTCTGTTCTCTGAGCTGTACTAGTGAGTATGTACATTTTCTCTTCCAGTGTCTTGAGTTCGGGAACCAGAGCCTCAGAAATTTCTTTTCTCAAAGAAATGAGTTAATCTAGTTTAGGACCTAGTTTGCTTTTTAAGCTCTTTGCCTTATGCTTAATTTTCTCTTTATTCTTTTCTAACTTCTCTATTTTCTCTTCAAGATCTACAATTTTCTATTCTATCTCCAAAAATGAATCTTATGTGCCTATTAGATTGTCAGCAATACTGTTAATCTCATCTTGTGCTTTGCTATCAATCTAAGAATAGGAATTGTGTCATCAATAGCCTTATAGGCTTGAGCATTACACTTTGTGATCTTCTTTATTGAATCCAGTAAGACCTCTGTCACATTTCTAGGCTGATATTTTGTCATTGAAGTACTAGATTTCTACCCAACTATTTTCACAATTTCCATGCTACTAGTTGTAGTAATAACCTTGCTTGTTTCGACCTCTAGTGGGTCAGTCTGTGTTTGCATTTCTATTAGAAAAGGTTTAGGCTTTTCAGTTTTTGTTGGTGGCACTGTCTCGGTCTGAACCTATGTCTCAACCTATTTTTGTTCCAGTTTTTCCATCTATGTCTTAGAAGGTTTCTCTGAGCTCTCAACTGCCAGTTTCTCATATGTAGTCTCTGTATGCACTTCTGGTTTCTCAGTTTGTACCTTTGTACTATCTATTGCCGGTTCTCCTGATTGTTTTCCAGTTTTATCTACCGGTTCTTCTAATGGTTTACCAGTGGTTTCCTCTATCGGTTGCTCTATCTGAATAGGTTTTTCTATGTTTATATTTATAGTATCATTGACCTCAACCTCAGCATCTACAATCAGTGACTCAGTATTCACATCTTTCTTCTTATCCTCAATGGTCTCTTTGTCTACCACAATATTCACCTCTTGGGTGTCTATATTCATAATGTATAGTATCTCTGACTTAGGATTTGTATCCTCTAGAGGAGTCTCTATACTCTCTGTGACCAGTTGACTATCAGTAGTATGTGATGGTGGAGTATCAGAAAGAGGTGGGGGTACATTATCAGTTATTTTAAGACTTGGAGGACCACCTACCTTACCTTTCCCCCTATCCTTGTCCTTTTGGTATACCCTAATGGTCTTAGGTCTTCTGAGTTCTTCCTGTTTCTCTTTTTCTACAAGAATATGTCCCATGCATCTGTTGTTTCTTCAGAGACTTTATTCACTCTACTTGCCATCAGTGCTACATGTCGGTGAGCGGTTGAAAACACTATCTAGTTAGCCTCACTGATTAATTGGTCTATTTCATCAGGTGAGTTAACTAGATGCACGGCAAGTAATTTTTTAATTTTTATTTTCTTATCAAGCTCAACAATGGCTACCCTTATGGCTTTTAGTCTTCTATAAAACTCATTGGGTATCTCATCAACAATTTCCATCTAAAATTTCTTGTAAATAGCTAAGTGTAAAATTACACTATTTTCAAAGCTCTCTCTGTCATCAGCAGAAAGTGTGTTGTCTAGTTTGCTAATGTTTTTCAACTTTCCATCCTCTATTATTTCACTAAGAAGTTTATCTAGTGGAGCAATATCTTGTTTTATCTTCTTCTTCTTTGGAGTCATTTTCTTAATAGGAGGCCTAACTACCTATTGCTTTTGTTTGGTTTTCTTGGGTGTAGGTGAGGGTGCCGGTGAGGGTTTTCTTTTTCTTTCTACCCTTTTGAATACTGCCAGTATATCACTCTCAGAAGAAGTTCCAACTAGTGAAAGATGAGCTTCCGGTTGAGGTCCTTTCAACTCACTTTCTTTTATACCAGTTTGCTTCAATACATCTTCCTTAATTGCCTTTAATTGTCTAGTGCCTTTTCTCACTGTTTGTTCAACTTTCTTAACTCTTTTCCTAGATTGAATTCCACTCTCAATTGTTTCTGCATTTCCAAAGACTTTTTCATAGGGTTCCTTTGGTGCTTCAAGGAGGGCTTTTGCATAAGTTTCTATGATGTTGTCAACTGTTTCATACCCCATTTTAGTTACCCAGATAGTTCTAGGGACAACTACCTCCATCCAGATTTCATCTTTCTTGATTACAAAACATATTTCCTTCTGATATTTGTCCACAATTTCCCGTGACAATCTTATTCTAGTTTTCATTCGAGCCTTCAATGCTTGAAAATGTTCATTTATGTTTTTCTCTCTATCTTCTCCCATGTTGTTCAGTAAATCCAATAGTTGCTTTCCTACTGGTATACCAAAGCCAAAATCTCTCCTACCAATACTAGGTACTTGCTTAGCAATGTACAACATTAAGCATACAAGAAAATTTCTAAATCTAAAGGTTCCTTTCTTATCTCCTTTAATCTTCTTTAGATTATCTATCAATTCATCTTTGAGCCATTCACACACATCTATTGTAGCATTGTCATTTGCCATGTCATATGCACTTTTGATACATAGGCTAGAAACTAAGTTCAACCTATTTGCATGTGTAGCCTTGTAGCCTAAAATCATACTAACAAATCTAACATTGATGTCCTTCACATCATTTACCCTTAGGGATCTTTTGTCAAAGGTTGCGTCGGTTAGTTTCCTCACTGTGTCATTTGAGACCCTTTTTGTTCTGTCAGGCCTGCTACCAGTGGAAGGTAACCCTATTACTCCCTTAACCACTTCTTTGGTGATCTTATGGATAGAATCCAACCAAAAGAATTTTCCATGGACTTTTCTTAGAACTATTCTTAATACATCTTCAGGAAAATCAGGAAAGCTAATAATATCCACAAAGCCTAGGGTTTCTACTATCTTGTGTTTCGGCTTGACATTACCATCTACATCACAAATCATAGTCCTATACATGTTCTTGATCTCATCATCACCTAATTCCTCTATATGACAATGTATGTATATTCTAGGATCTTCAGCATAGACTACTCCCTTAGGTATTTTAGAGAATGCACCTATGGTATCTTCTTTCTTCACAATTTTGGGGACAAGCTTGAATATGGGTCTAGAGCACTTGATAACCTCAATCATAGTAGGGTTTGCAATAAATTCAGGAGTACAGGAGGATGCCATGATTATAAATACCTCAATCTGCCTTAGGGATGAGTGCTTGGATGAACTACTTCACTTTTTTGCTAAGGATGCCTTTTCTCGGGAATTTTTGCGCTCTCGAAGATTTGAATGCTCGATGAATGAAAAAGGAGCCAAAACACTTGATTTATAATATTATTTTCTCCAACTACCGCATTTAATGATTGCCGATTAAGTCATAACTTAACTCATCTATCAATATAGACATAATTCAACTTATTACCATCAACCGAGGGTATAATAGCATGTTTTTTCAATCTGTTGCTAAACCCCCAAAGGGTTTTCCTTCAGTTAGATGAGGAGTCTCTTATTGGTGGAGTGTTACTCTGTTCTGTTGGTGGAGGGGTATTCCCATCAACATTCTGATCTAACTTTCTGATCCAATGTTTTGAGAATTCTTTCTTTACCTCTTCAACCTTTTCTTTACCTTTCAAGCTAGGACCTTTATTATTTGCCAGTGATGCCTTACTTCTACAAAATTTTGCAATATGTCCAATTTTGTTACAAGCATAACAAGTCACATTATTTTTCTGAATAGATTTCCCATATCCTATGCCCATTTTTGTTCTGCATTGATTAGATAAGTGTCCAAATCTTCCACAAACATAACATCTTACATACATTCTGCAATTTTCTGAATTATGACCAATTTTGTTGCACTTAGAACATTGACCAATGGGTTTATTAGTGTTCTGATAGTTTCTAGATCTACACTGATTTTCTTTATGACCATACTTGTTACAGTTAAAGCATTTCCCATTAAATTTGTAAGCATTAGGTTGTCTTACTAGTTTACTATGATCATGATTGTTTGCAGTACCAGAGCTTTTGCCAACTTCAAAGCCAAGGCCATTTGTTTCGCCATTTGGTTTATGGTTCTTTAGCATGTCATCAAGTTCTTCTTAGCTTTTCTTGAATTTCTCCTTGTGTTGTTTTGCAGCAGCCAGTTCTCTCTCCAAGATTCATTTTTGTCTCATGAGTTCATTTGTGTCATTTTGTGTATGCATCAAATCTGTCTTCAACCTATCATTTTCATGACTAAGTCTTGTGTTTTAATTTCCAGCATCATTTAGTCTTCTAACCAAGTCATATTCATTCTTCTTTCTATCTTCAATTTCTTTACAAAATCTCATAGTCATATCTTGCATCTCATTCTTCATTGTATTGTTTTCTTGTCTCAGTTTGTTCACTAGATCATTAAGAGTTTCTTTATCATCATTATCATTCTACATCTTTTCACAAAGTTCTCTTCTCTTATTCCTTGCAATAGTAATATTTTCTTGAAGTCCTTGAATAATATCCTGTGCAACCTTCAGATCATCTTCAAGTTTGATATTTTTCATCTTTTCCGTGTCATAGTCTGTAAGAGTTGTTTCCAATTGCTTCCTTAGGTTTTCCATCTCTACCGATGTCAAGATCTTCCTCAAGCTATTAGGCTTTTGAAAATAGAGGACCAGGCTCTAATACCAATTGTTATGATTCCCAAAGATACTAAGAGGAGGGGGTGAATTAGTATCTGATCGGTAAAATAATTTACTTAACTTATAACATGAAAAGTATATTAAAACTGTGTACCGATAAACCAGAAATAATGTGGTAAATAAGAACAACAACCACAACATGAAAAGCACACCATAACATAGTATTTTTGATGAGGAAACCTGGTGTGGGAAAAACCTCGATGGGATTTGTGACCCACAATATTCTCTTACTGGCCAATAAGGGAATATTACTGTTTACAATAGGGGCCTGCACATGCAGGAAGGCCAAGTGCCTAGAGCTCACTGCTCAGTTACAAAAGAAGTCACACTAACTTACAAAAATGGATTATACAAATCTAATATTGTGTACTACTTCAGATCAGCATCTGCTATGCCAAATTTAGTACCGGTTTAAGCTCTGCAATATACATAAACCTTTATCCCAATAATTCACACATTAGGTTTGCTATTATCTTCGCATTACACACACTAAATGATCTACAATGATATCATACTTATATGAGTCATATTACAATCCACCAAGTCGGCTTACAAAAGATTTTACAATTAATTAAAAAATATAAATACACAAAATTCATGTCGGCCAGGGTGTCGGTAATCTTCCTTTTTGGTGTTGGTGTTCTGTATGCTGGTGTTGGTGCCTGTATTTGTCTATAGATATCACATGATTGCAAGGTTTTCATCAATGACAATACCTTTAATCACCTAAAATTTTTCATTGGAGTGTGCATTTGCCAACACTATTGAGAGGTGGGAGGGGTGAATCAGTAGATAGAAAAATTGCTACTAACTTCACCAATATCAAAATCAATCTCTCAAAAAAAACTATCAATGTAATATCACTGTCAAGATAAAAACTAATAAGATAAACTAGTTGTCTTTTACAACAAATTAACAGTAAACAACTTCAAACTCATAAACATCCAAATTCTTTTTCATATGTCAGTAAAACTTCATTTCTCAATGCTTTCGGTTATCATGACTTATCAAAGTAGTTAAGTAGTTAAGCAAATCAACCATAATAACATAACCACAAAAACATTCACGACGAAACAATATTTTTTGATGTGGAAACCCAAATGGGGAAAACCACAATGAGAGAAGCCTAGCCTGTTAAAACTTTACAAAAGTCTTGTTAAGAACAGATCCTATTAGGAACCACCCGGTTAAGGGATTGACTACAATGCCTTGTTAGAAGCAATACCCTATAAGGAGTAACCTCGGTAGAGCAATTGAAAATCCAAGCTAATGGATCACCTTGTTAGAGCTTACCAAGTTACGGGATTTCAATTTTTTTGTAATTGTTAGAAAACAATAGGAGTTTGCTGATTTGTTTGAATATCACTACACTTGCTTGATCATATCCTTTTCATGCTCCTATCCGCCTTTACTCAAACTACAAATACATCATCTGGTTCAGAAACCACACACTCAATTGATCTTTGTCAACACTAAAACTAAACAACTCATCAAACTTACAAACAAATCAATTAGGTCGGTAAAAAAACAAACATATAATTCTCATAGAGATTACAAACAAGTTGGTTCAAGTATGACAATTAGATTACATAGCAATCTTTGCACATCAATCTAGAAAACCTCAACCGCTCCTTGATCACCGCTTCAACGAACTTAGTGGCTCATCACATCCTTTGCATTATATGCAGTATACTTGCTCATTCACTAGACAAAACCTATTACATCAACGTGCCAAAATCACTTGAAATTGTCTTCATAAAATAATCATATGTGTCATAATCATTACCGCTCATCATCATATTATAAACCAATATAACCAATTTACCAAACTTAATCGGTTAAGGTTTATCAAAACAATAGGTAGGGTTTACCTATTACCAGTTCAACTCTCCAAGACATAGCAATATTGGTTCACTCCCACAAACTTACATATCAGTTATAGTTTCCTTCACTTATCTCTTCCTACCGGTTACAAAACAACTTGATAATAATATCAAAAATATCATTACGAGTTAATTAAAATCAATGACAACATAAGATATCATTAATGCAATCTTCATGCAACTTCCAACAATCTCCCCCTTTGGCATTGATGGAAATACAAATATCAATACCATTGATTGTTGTTGTGATTGTGAATAGGAATCATGGTTTACATTACCAGGTATTCACCATGCTCTCCATGTCTTCATCTTGTCACTGGTTCTTCTCCCCATAATCACATATTTCTTCTCCCCCTTTGACAATAATGCCAAATTGAAAGTAAAACATGTAATGTCAAATTTCACTGTGCAGCATCAACAACCTATAACTTGATGCTCCCCCCATGGAATAACTTCAACTTCTACACCAATCCTTTTGTAAAATTCTACAAGTAGCTCTGGGACTAGTTTAATCTACATCATGCTCAACTGACCTCGTGAAGGGGTACAACCCCTAGCTGACTTCTAAGATATTGAAAAGTAGTCTTAGGTAGAGGTTTAGTAAATATATCTGCAAGGTTCTCCTTGGTAGAAACATGGTCCAAGATCACATCTTTACTCTGCACTTTTTCTCTTAAGAAATTATACTTCAATTCAATATGCTTGGTTCATGCATGCAAAACATGGTTCTTGGAAATATTTATGGCACTTGTATTATCACATAAAACCATTATATGTTCTGAAATCTTCATCTTGAAACCTTAAAAAATGTGCCTCATCTAGATAGCCTAAGTACAATTCATGAAAGCTTCAATATACTAAGCTTCAGCAGTAGATTGTGAAGTATAACTCTACTTTTTACTATTCCATGTAACAAGTCTTCCTCCAAGAAAAAATGCTCCATCGGTTGTTCTTTTCCTATCATCAACATTTCCTGCCCAATCTGCATCTATGTACACCTTCAAGTCAAAGTTTCCTCCATATGGATACCATAATCCATAGTCAACAATACCTTTCAAATATCAAAAGAGCCTCTTGGTTGGTATCAAATGTGTTTCCTTAGGATTCTTCTGGAATCTAGCAACTATGTCAATTGCATGAGCTATATCCGGTCTGCTGTGAACAACATAGTGTAATTTTCTAATCATTGACCTGTAGTCCTTCTCATCAATAGACGTGGATTCATCTTCCTTAGACAACTTACAACCTGTAACCATTGGTGTCCCAATTCATTTATATTCACTCATGCCAAATGTCTTCAAGACTGCTTTCACATACTTAGACCATGTGATGAAAATACTATTCTTCATTTGTTGTATTTGCAACCCAATGAAAATTTTTATTTCTCCCACTAGAGACATTTCAAACTCATTTTTCATTTCATCTGCAAAATCATTGCTCATTTCATGATTACCTCCAAATATGATATCATCTACAAATACTTTGCTGACTATTATTTTATCTCCTTCAGATTTTTGATATATGTTGTTGTTTTGATTGGTTCTCAAAAAGCCTATCTTCATCATATGTGTATGAAACCTTTCATACCATGCTCTCAGTGTCTTCTTTGATCCATATAAAGCCTTATGCAACCTTCATACCATGTCTTTCTCATCAATCAAAGAAAACCCATGTCGTTGTTGAATGTATACTTCTTCTTCTAGTATTCCATTCAAAAATGCTTAATTAGCATCCATCTATTATACCTTGAATTTCTTATGTGATGCAAATGCAAGTAAAGTTCTAACACCGTCCAGTCTTGCCACTAGTGCTAAGGTCTCACCATAATCTTCTCCTTCCTCTTGTGCATAACCTTTTCAAACCAACCTAGCTTTGTTGCGAACTACAACACCATCTTCATTCAACTTGTTCCTGAATACCCACTTAGTACCTATTACATTTTTATTTACCAGTCGGGGTACTAGGTTCCATGTGTTGCTCTTCTCAATTTGATCTAATTCCTCCTCGATAGCTTTAACCCAATGAGCATCACCAAATAGATTTAACCCAATGATCTAAGTTCTTGGTTCAATAATGGAGATCATGTAGGAATTGTCTTTGATTCTTCTTCTGGATAGTATTCCAGCATCCTTATCCCCAATAATCTATTCAAGATTGTGATTGAGTCTCACATATCATGGAATAACATGATCATTATCATCAGCTTCATCTTCTTCATTATCATCATCTTCTTATGAATTTATCTGTTCCAATTGAACTGGTACATCAATATTTGCTTTACCGATTTCATAGTTTCTGGTTCCAAAAACAAAATGCAAGGATCTTCATCCTTTTCTCCAAACCAGTTTCCTCTGAGACTTCAGGGTATTCATCCACTAGAACATTGACACTCTCAATAATTCTCTGTGTCTGGTTGTTAAAACACTTGTAGGCCTTACTCTTACCGGAATAACCAAGAAATATGCCTTCATCACTTTTAGCTTCAAATTTGCTAATATAATCACCTCTCTTAATAAAACATTTGCTTCCAAATATTTTGAAATAACTAACATCAGGTGATCTTCCATACCATTATTCATAAGGAGTCTTTTCCTTACCTCTTTTTACTAGAATTCGGTTCATAGTGTAGATAGTTGTGCTGACAGCTTGTTTGCAAAAAAATTTTGCTACACCTCCTTGTATCAACATCATCCTAGAAGCTTCAACAACTAACCGGTTGTTTCTCTCTGCAATACCATTCTATTGTGGTGTCCTTAGTGCAGAAATTTGTCATTTGATACTATTTTCTTCACAATACCTAGTGAATTCCTCAAAAGTAAATTCACCACCTTGATCTATCCTCAGACACTTTATCTTCTTAATGCTCTTCGTCTCAGTTAAGGCCCTGAATGCCTTGAACTTACATAAGCATCAATCGTATCGTTCAAGAATGTGACCCACATCATCCTTGAGCAATCATCAATGAATATCATAAAATATCTGTCACCTTGAATACTTTTTGTCCTTATTGGTCCACAAAGATCTATATGAACCAAATCTAACAGATGTTTTTCTAAAAAGGATTTGCTCTTGAAAGTTGAGGATGTCATCTTTCCCAACTGATATTCCTTACATATAGCATTAACCAATTTGTCCAACTGAGGCAAACCTCTCATTGTCTTGGACTTACTCGCTTTAACAATGGTATCAAAGTTTGCATGACAAAATCGCTTATGCCGAAGCCAACTATTATCTATCTTTGCAATTAAACAATTGCTGACTTTAGGATTAAGGTGAAATAGGTTACCTTTAGTTTGCTTCCCAGTTGCAATTAGTTCACCTTTGCTACCATAGATTTTGCACATACCATTTTTAAATTCCAATGGGTATCCTTTGTCATTGAGTTGTGCCACACTTAAAAGATTGTTCTGTAAACCTTCAACCTAGTAGATATCATCTGCACTACTCTTTCCATTAAGAAAAATAGTTCCCTTGCCTTTAACCATGCAGGGTGAGTCATTACCAAATCTTAAAACTCTGCCATCAAATTCCTTCAAAGAAACAAATTTGCTCCGATCATCGGTCATGTGATATGAACAACCACTATCAATGATCCAATCACCAAAGTTATCCTTCCTAGATACTAATGCCTTCTGGTCTGATATTTCTTCTTTAATGGCTACAAACACAATATTTTCATTATCATCACCATCAGATTCCTCACTAGTGATACCACCATCAACAACAATAAGACAATCTCTTTTCCATTTACCCTTATACTTCTTGAATTTCTCTCGTTTGTGCTCATTATGACCATTAGGATAGTTAGCAGCTATGTGCCAAATCTTGTTGCATGAAAAACATTTCAAAGGTAATTTACCTCTATATTTACCATTTCCACTGGGTAACCGCTTGGCCAATAATTCTTCAAAAACAACTAAATTGTCTTCATCGTCAGCTTCACTACTGGATCTGGATTCATGACTGTGACTGGCATCTCTACTTTCTCTCACAGATGCGTTAGAAACAAAAGCTCTAAATGCAAACTTAGATTTCTATACACTACAATCATAACCATTTAATTCAAAAGCATTAAGCTTTCCAATGATGGAGTCAAGGGTTACCTTAGTTTTGTCAATAGACTTTAGCTCCTGAATGGTTGCAACTCGGATATCATAGACCGATAGCAGGGTTCTCAGTACCTTACTGATCACTATTGCATCTTCCTCTTTACCTCTTGCACTCTTAATTTCACTATCTCTTTTATCCTTTGACCATACTACTGGATATTCTAACCTTTAGCGATCTGCATGTCATCAAACTTTACTCTTAGACTCTCTTCTTTAGCAATCTTAACATGTTCATCATTGCTATAAATCTCTTCAAGTTTTTTACATATCTCATATGTAGTCTCTAGACCATGAACATCTACATATTCTACATCACACAAAGAACTGATAATGGCCTCTAATGCTTGATATTTTTCTTTTTGTCCTTTAATATGATCATTGGTCATAATCCTAGTAGGTGCAACATATTGAGTATTAACATGTTCCCAGTACTGGCTTTCTAGACTCTTGATATAAATTTTTATTTTGTCACTCCATATCCTATAGTTGTCTCTATTAAACTTCAGACCTTAGAGGACCTAATATGCTTTGATACCAATTGATGGTATGATGAAATAATAAGTATCCGGTCAACCATTGAGAGGGGGGGTGAATCAGTAGATAGAAAAACTGATACTAACTTCACCAATCTCAAAATCAATCTCTTAAAGTAAACTATCAATGTAATATCACTGTTAAGATAAAAACTCATAAGATAAACTAGTTGACTTTTACCAAAAATCTATAATAAACAACTTCAAACTCATAAACATCTAAATGCTTTTTCATATATTAGTAAAACATTTCTCATTGCTTCTGGTTATCATGACTTATCAAAGTAGTTAAGTAGTTAAGAAAATCAACCATAAGAACATAACCACAAAAACATTCACCACTTAACACAATATTTTTTGACATGGAAACCCAAATGGGAAAAACCACAATGAGATGAGACTAACAAGATAACTATCTGAACTCTTCTGAAGTTTGGCCTATTAGGAGCCTAGCCTGTTAAAAATTTACAAAAGTTTTGTTAAGAACAGATCTTGTTAGGGATGACGTGGTTAAGGGATTGACAAAAATGCCTTGTTAGAAGCAATACCCTATAAGGAGTAACCTCGATAGAGGATTTGAAAATCCAAGCTAATGGATCACCTTGTTAGAGGATTTGAATAGCAACAAGCTTGTTAGATCTTACCCAATTAGGGGATTTCAATTCTATTGTAATTGTTAGAAAACAATAGGAGTTTGTTGATCTGTTCAAGTAGCACTACACTTGCTTGATCAGATCCTTTTCATGCTCCTATCTTCTTTTACTCAAACTGCAGATACATCATTTGGTTTCGCAACCACACACTCAACTGATCTTTGCCAACATTGAAACTAAACAACTTATCGATCTTATAAACAAATCAATTAGGTCGGTAACACAACAAAAGTCTAATTCTCATAGAGATTACAAACAAGTCAGTTCAAGTATGACCGTTAGATTACATAGCAATCTCCACACATCAATCAAGAAAACCTCAATTGCTCCTTGATCACTGCTTCATCGAACTTAGTAGCTCATCACGCGCTTTGCATTATATGCACCATACTTGTTCATTCCCTAGACAAAAACCATTACATCAGCGCGCTGAAATCACTTGAAATTCTCTTCATACAATAATCATACGTGTCATAATCATTACCACTCATCATCAGACTATAAACCAATATAACCAATTCACTAAACTTAATCGGTTAGGGTTTATCAAAACAACAGGTTTGGTTTACTGGTTATCGATTGAACTCTCCAGTATATAGCAATACTGATTCACTCTATAGACTTACATACCTCTTACAATTTCCTTCACTTAGCTCTTCCTACTGGTTACAAAACAATATTACAACAATATCAACAATATCATTACCAATTAATTGACATCAATGAAAACATAACATATCATTAATGCAATCTTTATGCAAATTCCAACATAGTGTACAAGAACATATAAATTAGTTTAAAGAAGATATTATAATCTATCTCTATCCTATAATTGCTCTTAACAACAAAGAGCTTAATATTATTAAACTTTTTTATTTCTTTACACATGCTGATAAAAATGGGTATAGAGCTCAGTTTCAGCTATTGTTTCCTCTCTTATGATTATTTCAGCTTGTTTAGGCTACCAACAACATTTACCTAAATGCTAAGCATATTAAATGAAAAAGGTTTAATTATTTTCATTAAGCTTTAATCCTTCAAGGGTTTCTTAGGAAACATATTTTCTTCATATATTTTTAGATTGTAGAATGGAGAACTTCCTACTCTATTTTTTTTTCTCGGCAATAGGTCAAAGCCTATGAGATGTACATACCCTACCCCCATTGGGATTTGAACTTGTGACCTCTTTTTCAAGAGCACAAATTCTCCACCACTAGACCAACTTAGGTTGTAGATAGTTCATACAATATTTTAAGTATAACAATTTCATTGAAATTTTGCTACTTCTCTTACTAGATTACCCCCAAACAAAGACTTAATTAGACAGAAAATTTTTGCTATGTTAGCCTTGAATTATAGCACCAAGCTTATGCTTCCTTCTTAAAACAATTAACATCTTAATAAATTTAAGAATAACTGCAATTTATAAGCTTATACAAGTTATTAAATCTATTCATGGAAGCTTTTCTTTCAATAAATTATTCTTTCAACTTAACATCTTTGTAATTTCAAAATATTCAAAGGTGATTCAAAATATTTCTTCTTTTTCTTGCTCTTCTATTTTGAAATAGCCTCTATTTGATATATATGCTATGGACATCAAAATTCTTCCAAAACTCTTGATTCGAAATGGCTAAAGACTATTTCATTTCATTGTATTAATTAGATTGAGTTTTGAATTCATTCCCAATGGATTTCATCAACTAAAGCTTCTCAATGCCTTCACCTGCATTCACATGATTAATATCTATTTCCACAATGTTAACATAATAGTGTCTATTCAATACATATGTGGTTCACATTGCCAAGATATGTATTACACATACTTTATTAGTATGGTCATTATATTATTTTATATTGATCATGATTAAATAATGAATCTATCTCCCTCTCTCTCTCTCAAAAGTCTTGATTCAAAATGGTTAAAGACTATTTCATTTCATTGTATTAATTTAAATGAGTATTGAATTCATTCCTAATGGATTTCATCAACTAAATCTTCTTAATGCCTTCACCCACATTCACACAATTAATATCTATTTCTACGATGTCAACATAATAGTGTCTATTCAATACATATGTTCTTGGAATTGCCAAGCTATGTATTACACATACTTTATTAGTATGGCCATTATATTATTTTATATTGATCATGATTAAAATAATGAAAATCTCTCTCTCTCTCTCTCTCTCTCTCTCTCTCTCTCTCTCTCTCTCTCTATATATATATATATATATATATATATATATAACTCTTGTGCTATCATTATCATGTACCCCACACACACACACACACACACATATGTGTATATGTATTCCTTATACTATACATACATACTCATTTATGTATTAAATACATTTCATTTAAATTAAAGTCTGAAATGATTAATCAAATTAATTTTTAATTTTGAATTTAATTATGTGATTGGTTAAGTCAAAATCATGAGTTCACAATGAAGAAGGAATCCTAACAACTCAACCAATAGTCTAGGGTTAACCAAACTAGGGACCTAGTTCATGACTCTACAACATTAGGCTATAACATCACATCACCACGGGGGCTTCACTATATAGGCAATACCATATCACATGTGTTCATATTGGGGGGTTTAATATCTCAAAAATGAGGGTGCAATATATTTCCCATCAATGAAAATAGGGGGGTTTTTAATCCGATCTATGAAAAAATGCAATATTTTGTGCAAATAGGGGGGCTTTTAATTCAAGCTATGTATTGGGAGGGGGTGGATAGAAAGGAGTTTAGGGCAATATTTTTTTAAAATATGGGGATTCTTTAGTATGCCATGAATGCATGTGATATAACCCAGGTTCACTAGGTGAAGCCCCCGTGCACATCACATGACCAATACTTACAAGTTTCAATGACTTAGATGGCAACTTGACCCTTCACCTGTATACCTCCTCTACCCAATGATACTTCCCCTCCCTTCTCGGAGGACGATGAATTTCCTACAACCAATACATCATAAAAAAATGTAGATATCCTGAAATCTCATCAATTATTCTAGCATATATAAATTATATGATTGTATGGAAATACAAAACTTCATTGACTATCAAATAAATTCATTCCACATGAATTTTTGAACCACTATTCAATTGACATTAACTAAACATCACATTATAGTGTAAATAAAGCATAGCATAGTATCAATGAAAAAGAGGGATGTAATAGTAATTCTATTAATGTTAAGAAGTATATGAAAGCATTACCCAAAGAAGACATGTTTCTTTTGAAATTTGATGGTTCTAGCTCAAAATAAGACAATGAAGTTGGAGTAGAAATGGTGAAGCTAAAAGGGAAAAAAAAATTAGCTTCTTATATATTATAGTTCAGTTGCACTAATAACATTATAAAGTATGAAACTTTGGGATTCTTTTATTTATCTTATAGAAAAGGGTAAAATATTTGAAAGATCAAGGAGATTTAGAATTGTGGTAAAAGAAGGATCCAATAAGCATGTCATGTCATGATAAAAGCTTGGCTACCTATAGGATCCAAGTATGGAGCTTGATTGAGGACTTCAAAGAATTTAATATAGAGCTCAAACACTAGAAAAAACAATGATATTAATGATGCCTTAGAAATAGCCACAAGTACCTTGTAACCTATGATAGAGTCTAAATTAAGATGCTTCTTAATAGAGATGGTGCCCATACTAGTTGTTCCTGATAATATTAGGAACTTTTAGGTGTTTAGAGATGATGAGCATATTCTTGAATTTATTACTAATGCCAGATTTTTTGAATTATTGATGAAGAAGAAGATGCATAGAGGATTGGTGATCTCTAGACCAACGGTATCCCAAAAGGTATCATGGCATTAGAAAGGATTTTTGAATTATACCCTAGAGCAAGAGAGAGGTTTTTGGCTAATGTTGAGGGAGAAAAATATATGAAGTGAGACTTATTACAAGTAGTTCATGAGAAGAGCATATTGATTGGTAAAACTTACTCTCTTTCAAAAAAAGAGGAAAATATAAGGGTGTTGAAGGATAACATTGATGTAATTGCATGGGGTTATGAAGATCTAAATTTTTTTAATACATCAATAATTACCTATACCATGCCACTCAAGCCTCATACCAATCCATTCAAGTAGAAATAGAGGTTGATAAATGCCTTAATAGAGCCTCTCATTTTCAAAGAACTTTAGAATTTTCTCTTGGCTAATATCATGTTTCTTATGAGACACACTACCTAGGTAGAAAATGTGGTTTTGATAAGGAAGAAAAATGAAAGATATGGTTGTGTGTAGACTTTTGGAACTTGAACAAGGCATTAGAGAAAGACAATTATCCTCTCCTATTTGGATGAGGTTTTACAAATTGTAATTAGGTCCTAGATAATGTCTTTCCTTGATGGCTACTTAGGGCACAATCAATTACTTGTTAACCATGATAATTGAATTAATACTACTTTGACTACAAATTTGAGCACCTTTTTTTAACATAGGATGCCATTTGGTTTAATCAATGTTGGTGAAACTTTCCAAAGTGAAATGGATATAACTTTAAAAGATTTAATTGGAAAGTGTATAATTATCTATATGGGTGATCTAATCATGCTCTCTAAAGACAGGAAGAATCATCCTGCCCATTTACACAAGATCTTTGAGAAATGTAGGAAAAAATGGGATCTTTTTGAATCCCTAGAAGTACATTTTTGGGTTGTCAAAATAGTTTTTCTTAGGACATGTGATATCAGAAAATGAGATATTCATATATTCAAATTAGTTAGAGGCCATATTATATCTATATATGTTGGACAACAAGAAAGAGATGAGGTAATTCTTTAGGAAGCTCAACTTTGTAAATAAATTTATCATAGGGTTTGCTAAGATAGTGAAGCCACTCAATGATGCAATGAAGAAAGATGTATAAATTGAATGGAACCAAGAAGCTAAAGATGATTTCACATAAATTAAATAGTGTATTTTAGATGCACCAATTAACAAGCCCAAATTATTTACAACCCTTCTATATCTATTTCTTTGCATCTAAGAATTCATGTGCAATAATATTAACACAAAGGAAAGAGGTGGGAGATGAAAGATATATTTCATTTATGATATCACTTTTTGAAAATGTTGAGATTAGAAGCTTGTACTTAGCCAAATAGAATTTTGTGTTGGTTAGAGAAATTAAGGAGTTTAGACACTAAATTCTAATGAGTAAAAACTTTTCCATCGGGCTAGTCTAGGTTGTGAAGTTTATGTTGATGTAGAGTGAGTTGGGAGATGCCATGGGAAGTTGATGGAAATTTTAGAAAAGTTTTATCTTGAGATTCAACCCATGAAGTTAGTCAGGGGATAAGGATTATCTCAAATGATGATAGTAATCAGTCCCCACATCATATGCCAACAATACACAATTAAATCATTAATGCAAGACCCCTAGTATGTTGATCTCATCTTCCTATTCCTTCACAATGAGTATCATTATGGTTTTTAAGTTCTAATAAAATGAGAGAACTTAGACAAAAGAGTCAATAATATGTTGAAAAATAGGATTTTGTTTAAGAAGAAATTTGAATGAATAAAATTTGAGGTACCTTAACTAGAAAGAAGCCACGTAGATGTTGGAAGTGTTTCAAGAGAATTTTTTACTTAGAGTTGTTGGAATAATGATATATTTGTCATTAGTGAATACACTTAGTGAAAACACTTATTTGATTTTGAATGGTTACCGAGCTCATCACTCAGTCCACAGCCTATACCGAGCATTCAGTAAAGCTCACCGATTAAACAGTTCAAACCGAGCAGTAAGTCTGTCACCGAGCATATGAGACAAACAACAGTTACCGAGAAGTCAGTTCTCACCGAGTCACCAGTGGTTACCGAGTGACACTATATCTACCGAGTCACCACAGCTACCGAATTCCAAGCTACACTTCGGGACTAGTATGGACTGTGCTTCTACTCTTACCGAGAGCATGACGATGCCGAGTACTGTAGTGGACGCCGTGTATCAGAAGATCACCGAGCTAGCTTGAGGAACCGAGTATCTACCAACTCAGTAATATTTTGTTCACCTATGTAAGGCCGACTTTAGAATGAATTTATGTTATTAATTTGTATGAGGCCGACTTTATGAAATGTAAATGAAATTATGGACGGTATATATATGTGATGTATTATACCATCTGTTGTATGTATGAAAAATGTAAGATGTATGGATATGCGAAATTAGAAAGAGCAGAGCAGAAACTGCATTAAGGCAGCAAACCAGAACATTTTCGCAGAGTCAGTAAAGGAGCAGAATCGACATATCTATCTCAGAAGGAGATCAATACTCAAAGGATCTTATCAGCAATAAAGTTGTAAGTCAAGATCTACTGTTTCATCCTAACAGTTGTATCAGTTTGTAAATCCTTTTACCGGGTAGTCTTAACAGTCTTTTGTAAATCTCTTAACCGAGTGCATACTTCATTGTATGTTTGTAAATCCTCTAACAAGGTGGACCTAGCAGTCCAAATTTGCTTCTAACAGGGCAGATCATCAGAAGTGATCATTGTAAGCCTTAACCGGCCAACTTTTACTGTAGTACCAAAGTTTTGTGGGTACCATCCCCACCCCAGTTTTACTTTCTATTTGGAAGGTTTTTGGGTCACCAAATCTTTGTGTTATGTGTTGTAAATGATTATATTGTCATGCATGCAGTAGATTAAATGAATGAATGGTTTAATATATGCAAGTGCAGAAATGAATTAAAAGTTTTAAGTGTTACTGATTCACCCCTCCCCTCTCAGTAACCTGGTTAGTCCTGAATATTTTCAACAATTGGTATAAGAGCATTGTGGTTCTCAGAGTAAAAGTTTGACAGCTTGAGAAAATATCAAGACAATGGAGATATTCAGACTTGACAAAGCTATTGAGAATGAAAAGCTAGATCTGGAAATGGCCATAGCACAACTCAAAGAAGCAAGAGAACATCTTTCCCAATCCCTAAAAAGAAGAAAGGAACTAGCAAAAGAAATAAATGATCATAAGTATGTTGAAACAAAAATTGAAGATCTCTTTCCTACAAGTAGTTCAAATGAAGTAGATGAAGCAAACAATGCAATCAAAGAACTCCTAGAAAAAAATGGATTACTGCAAAAAGAAGTAAGGATGCTAAGAAGAGAACAGGAAATTCAGTCTGCAAGATTTTGTGAAATCTTGGAACAAAGGAATAAAATGCAAAATGAAATAGAAGGAAGAAACAATGAAATTGTACAGCATGAAGATCTCACCGAGCAACTCTCCAATGCAAATGAAGAGATCAGAATTCTCAAAGAACAGAATGAAAGTTTGAAAAATGAGCTAGATATTCAAAAGCAAGCAAATGAAAGGATGATGAAATCTCAAACAAACTTGGATCAATTAAATGAACAAAATCTTCACAAACGAAAAGGTAAAGCTGGTCTTGGTTACAATGAAGAAGGTGAATCTTCCAAGCAAGGTAGCCAAAGAAATCAAAGACCTACATGCAATTACTATGGTAAGACAGGTCACACATCAAACAAATGTTGGAGCAATGGAAAGACAAGATTCAAAGGCAAATGCTATAGCTGTAATCAGCATGGTCACAAGGCTAGTGAATGCAAGGAGAAACCAAAATTTGAAGGCAAATGTCACAAATGCAAGAAAAAAGGTCACAAGGCATCAGAATGTAGAACAAAGACATTCACTCCAGCAGAACAAATTGTCAAAGCAATATTTGGTTGGGATTACAATACCTGGTGCAGATGTCATTATTGTGGAGAATATGGACACATTGGGATGAATTGTACAAGGCATCATCTAAGGAAGAAAGATACAACCATAAGATGTTATACATGCACTGAACTCGGACATATAGCCAAGAACTGCATGAACACAAAGAAGGTTGAAGATGAAAAGAAAGCTAAAGCTGACAACATTCGGAAACAGATGAGACAGCAGTGGGTTCCTAAATCTACCGAGCAGGATAATTCAAGCAATGGTCCTGTCACTCAAGAATTGGATGACCCCACCATTACAAATTAGATCCATTAAAGAAGATAAGGAACTGCATCTTCAAAGCCTTACCATAAGCAGTTCCAAAATACAAAAGCATAATCGATGAAATCAGTATTTCCGATACATACAGAAAAGTCACTTACCGAGTTGAATGTTACCGAGCATGGTAAAACTGCAGACCTTACCGAGCAATCACTAAAGTCATTAAGTCATCTCACCTACCCACTTATCGAGCATTAATGATAGAATTTTAATAAAAAGGGCAAAATCGACTTCATTCTTCACCGCGTTATTCAGCATTCGAAGAGCTTAGGTTTTCAAAGTGCTTAAGGAGATTTAAGATGAATTTGCAGCGAAGGATCTAAAAAGAACTCATTCCATTCAGCAATGACTTCCACTAGCACCACCAGCAGGAGCAAGGCGAAGAAGACTTCCAATATGTTAGTGAAAGGAGTTGAATGGATAGCGCCGAACTTCAAACTCGTTCCAGCGATCGCAGAATCACTCGACCCAAGTGGAGCACAGTCCAGAATTCCTTCCAAGGTACTTCTTATCAATGACATTCATACTCATTTCAAATGCACTATTCAGGAGTTAGGGACTTTAGAAATGGACAATGCCCTAAGTCATCTATGTGTTGACAAAACCCTAAAACCCGAGCATAGACATTTGGAAATCAAAGGTTTGACCCATATCCCACACCTACCAAGAAACTTTCAAGTGAAATGGATTAGGTATGTATTGAGCCGTGTACATGATGGGCAACTATGGTTAGATCAACCTATCTTAATAACAAAGAAGATGATTCATAGAATCACAGGTTTACCGATGTCAGACAAAGCAAAATCCACCAAAACCCTAGGTCGGGACGAACTGCAGGAGTTAACTCTTGCCGAGTGGGATGGCAGAGGATTGAAAATTAACAATGTATCTGATGTTGAACTTAAATTTGGTATTATTATCATTGCATATAAGCTGTATAGTTCCAGTAGGCTAAATAGTGTGGCATGTGAGGCAGTAGACCTTGCCTACAAGGTAGTAAAGAAGAACATGGATTTTGACCTAGCAGAGGTTTTACTAACACAATTCAACAAGAACATGGACAATATAAGGACATCAAAGAATAATCCATGCAAATTTGGTTCTTTGTTGATTTGTATATTTTTCTATGTACAAAACTTTTTCCCTTCTAAAGGCACGGTAGTATGGAGGAAGGATACTCCAATTTTGTATCAGATAAATGAGTTTATAGCAGAAATAGGTCAGAATTTTGAGACAGTAATGGATAATTATTTTGAAGAATTTAAGGACAAAATGAACAACAGGTTTAGGATTCCTCCTAAGTTGGTAAAAGATTGCAAGGATGATATATGCTTCATGGTAGACTGTGATAAAGTTTACATCCAGGCAGCCATACCCTGAGTGGCATGGGTAAAACCATTGCCCTATGAAATTAACATAGATGAAGCAAGGGATATAATAGAAGCCCTGATAAATGAACCAGCCATTCCCAACACCCCTGCATTTGGCACTTATGATGAGGCCAAAGCCAGAATTGAGCTTGAAATCAAGCTTCCAAAGGCCATCACCAGTACCAAGAGAAAGGTAGCTAAAACAGAAGAAATAGAAGAGGAATCAGAAGAGGAAGCAGAAACACCAAAGAAGAAAGGCAAAGTAGTAATCACCAAGCCCAAACCTAAAACTACAGTATTCACAAGGAGAACCAGGAAAGGGCAGAAAGAAAGTGAAGTTGTATTCAGGAAACCCCCTCCTACCTTCGAAGAAAAATTGAAACAGTTGGAACAAGGATCTGGCATGTCTAACTTCAAGGCACTGAAGTATGAAAGCAGATCAGATGCAGAAAAGATGCAGATCGAGGAGCTTTTACTGAACAAAATGGGTAAATGGAAATATACCCCAGATGATATCAGTTCTCAAATTCCAAATGAGCTTCTAGTCAGGATTAGACCAAGATGGACTTCAGCAGTGCAAACTGTCAAAGACATTTATGCACAATCCTTAAAACAGTTGTTACTGAACCTGACATATAAAGAAGTAAAAGAGGCATTAAAGGAGAATGAACACCAAATGACACTTAGGTTTCATACCTTCTTAGTTCTCTCCAAGCAGATAGAAGCAATAGTAAATAATGCCACAATTGTGTGGAAAAGGATATATAATCTACCAATGCCATCTGACCCCATGGTAACAATTGAGGGTGATAAAGATGATGAAGAGGATGAAGAGGAGAAGGAAGAAGAAGAAGTAGCTGAGGAAGAAGGTGACACGGTAATAATAGGTGATGAAGAAGAAGGTGACACGGTGATAATAGGTGATGAAGAAGATGATCCTGAACAGGTAGCAGCAGAAGTCATTGCATCTCTTCCTCACTCACCTCAGAAAGGCGTTGCATCATCAGCTTCAGCCAGCAGGATTGTGAGCACAGTAGCTACATCTATTGCTCAATCCTTGCCAATCACCTCTCAGCTCCAGACCCCAACAGTTACCTCATCCACCGAGCTGCAGAGCATGTCATTATCTACCAAGATGCAGAGTGTTGCCTCTACCGAGCAACAAGTGACTTCTTCAGTCACCGAGATCACAACTTCTCCTGCAGCATGTATAGTAAGTTTTGCAACCTCTCCAGTTTTGACACATTCTTTAGCACAAATGATCACACCAATCAGCACTCCTGCATGTACATCAATTTTGGGAATAATCAGTACATCCATGAGTCTTCCTCTAGTAAATCCCATTCCAGTTATAACAGCTAGTCCAACCTTATCAACCATTGTAACTACATCAAAAGATAAGGAAGTAAGCACAGAAGTAATACAAAAGACACCTTTAAAACTTCTGCTTACCGGCAAGGCTATAGAGGATGATATAGATCTAGATAAAGAGATTGTCATTCCACAAATAGACCTCAATACTGCATCAATTGATGAAATGAGATTGATCAGCCAGTTGTTAGAACAGAAAGCAAAACAAAAACAACTAAGAAGTGAGAGAGACAGGGAATTCAACATCATAAACGGTGCAAAGACCATTCTCACAGATGCCTTAGGTATAAAAGTTGATCCCTCTCAACACATTTTGCTACAACTCGAAGAGGCTGTGAATAGATTCAATGAGGATTCATCAGGAGAAGAGAAACTGATAGAAATAACCGAGAATAAATTTGATAACAAGGTGCTTGAGCACATTGCTCAGCAGATAGCAATAAAACAAGTTGAATTGACCACTATTTTGGCCAAGTTAGAAAATTCTTTTAATAATGTAACTTCATTTTTTGCAAAGTTATGTGATGTTACCGAGTTCACAAAAGGAATCAGAGATCAACTGAAGAAAATTGATGATGATCTGAAAGCAAGTGCACAACAATTGCAGCTTGACCCCAGCTCAAGTTCAACTCACCATTCAAACATCAGATTCCTATTAGATAAGCAATCAAAATTGCTCAGGGAAGATGCAAGGATCCGGTCTACATTGTTAGATATTCAGAATATGATCCTCCCTAACATGGATACAATGCAGAAACACATTACACATTCCAAAACATTGATCCATGATAACAATTTTTCAGTTGCAGAGCATGTAATTGAACTTTCAGCCAAAGTTCAAGTTGCATTGTCTATTTGCACAATTTTGCAAGAAAATTGGGATAAGACCTTGGCTCATATCAAACAAGTACACTCAGAGTTTATCTCACACTTTAATATTTCTATTTGAGTTATCTATTCTTTGGCATTATTGTCAAAAAGGGGGAGAATATGGAACATATTATTAGAGACAAAGGGATAATGATCAAGGGAGAATGTAAATAACAATTGGTATAGAGATAAGTGTATAGAATCATATGTATATTCTATGGGGGAGTTATGTACAGTGAGATATACAGGTATATACAGCAATCTACAATTGGTATCAATTTTGAAGAATCAAGTCAGCATGACAGATTCATTTTTGTCTCATAAGTGTTTTTGTCACTAATGCCAAAGGGGGAGATTGTTGGAATAATGATATATTTGTCATTAGTGAATACACTTAGTGAAAACACTTATTCAATTTTGAATGGTTACCGAGCTCATCACTCAGTCCACAGCCTATACTGAGCATTCAGTAAAGCTCACCGATTAAACAGTTCAAACCGAGCAGTAAGTCTGTCACCGAGCATATGAGACAAACAACAGTTACCGAGAAGTCAGTTCTCACCAAGTCACCAGTGGTTACCGAGTGACACTATATCTACCGAGTCACCACAGCTACCAAATTCCAAGCTACACTTCAAGACTAGTATGGACCGAGCTTCTACTCTTACCGAGAGCATGACAATGCCGAGTACTGTAGTGGACGCCGTGTATCAGAAGATCACCGAGCCAGCTTGAGGAACCGAGTATCTACCGACTCAGTAATATTTTGTTCACCTATGTAAGGCCGACTTAAGAATGAATTTATGTTATTAATTTGTATGAGGCCGACTTTATGAAATGTAAATGAAATTATGGATGGTATATATATGTGATGTATTATACCATCTGTTGTATGTATGAAAAATGTAAGATGTATGGATATGCGAAATTAGAAAGAGCAGAGCAGAAACTACATTAAGGCAACAGACCAGAACATTTTCGCAGAGTCAGTAAAGGAGCAGAATCGACATATCTATCTCAGAAGGAGATCAATACTCAAAGGATCTTATCAGCAATAAAGTTGTAAGTCAAGATCTACTATTTCATCCTAACAGTTGAATCAGTTTGTAAATCCTTTTACCGGGTAGACTTAACAGTCTTTTGTAAATCTCTTAACCGAGTGCATACTTCATTGTATGTTTGTAAATCCTCTAACAAGGTGGACCTAGCAATCCAAATTTGCTTCTAATAGGGCAGATCATCAGAAGTGATCATTGTAAGCCTTAACCGGCCAACTTTTACTGCAGTACCAAAGTTTTGTGGGTACCATCCCCACCCCAGTTTTACTTTCTATTTGGAAGGTTTCTGGGTCACCAAATCTTTGTGTTATGTGTTGTAAATGATTATATTGTCATGCATGCAGTAGATTAAATGAATGAATGGTTTAATATATGCAAGTGCAGAAATGAATTAAAAGTTTTAAGTGTTACTGATTCACCCCTCCCCTCTCAGTAACTTGGTTAGTCCTGAATATTTTCAACAAGAGTGGGATATTATTAATCCCATATATTCAATGATGTACACTAGTATATAATATTGGCATTCGTCAAATGATAGCCTCTGGAAAATCCAACCCCATAATGCCACTACATCCAATGCACAATGTAAGGCCTTTTTCCCAGTGGGCATTGGATTTTGTTGGTGTCATTAACCCAAACTCCTTTCATGTTCACAAGTTGATTTTGACTCTAGAAAATTGATTACTGCATAAGATAGACAAAGGCATAATCCTATAAGAATTGCATTACTAACATTGTAATCAAGTTCCTCAATGAAAATATTGTCACTCGATTTGGGATGCCCTTCTTTCTTGTCTGTTATAATGACATTTATTTTATGCATGCACAATTTATGCAATTCTCATTTAATTTTAAGGTAATTTTAAGTTTTTCTTCAAAGTATTACCCTCAGGGAAATGGTGTAGTCGAGTCCACAAAAAAAACCTTATTCAATGTCATCAAATGTTTGTTCAACTAGATGAGTTGAGGGATGTTGTTCTGTAGCATTTCTCTAAGAACCAAGAAGTTTTCAAATTCTAGTTTGAAAATAGAGCCAATATTAAAGCTTTTGGGATATTGAATTTAGTCCTTTTGTGGGACAAAGTTAAGGAGAAGAAAGGTGATTGCCAAAAGTTTGAAAAACTATGGCTTGGACCATCCCAAATTACAGATATCCTTGACAATAATAACTTATGGATTAGCTATTTAAATGGTTAACTTGTTCCAATGCTAGTCAATGGACAATTTCATAAACATTATTCTGGTTCGTGAAGTTGATCTACCCTTGTACCATAGTAGTTTAGGTTGTTTTCTTCTTCTTTTCCTAGGTTTTATTCTTATTTTCTTTCTTGTTTTTCCTTGTTTGTTTGTTGTTTCATTTTACTTTTTTTGTTGGTTTTCTTTTCCTTTCCTTTTTTGGGTTTCCATTATAATAGGAGAAATAAGAAGTGTGTATTCCTAGCATGCATAATGGAGACCATATGCGAATTATGCTTCTTGCATTTTATAGTACCTTGAAATATTGATTCATTTTCATATATAGTTGATAAGTGAGTAAGCATTCTTGGCATACTCATGATCTAAGGTCTTGAACTAATATTTGACAACCTAGCACTACTTAAATATTGAGCAATCCAAAACTATATTTTGTTCTTGGTTAGGGGTTACTTGTTCTCAAGTGAAAAATCCAATTAATACACCTCTTAAGATAGTTTGTAGTGGTTCTTAACCCACTATCAAGGTGTCATTACCTTTGAGATTAAAATTGATGAAAAATCAAAAGATAACTACATCAAAGGAAAGAAAGATCCAAGAAACTGAGTTGTTCAAAAAAAAGAGACAGATGTCTTGAAAAAAATCTGTATCGAGTGGAAAATTAGGAATTAGGTTTAAGATAATAAAACCACTAATAGACCAAATTAACCCAATGCATTGAAAGAAGAGTGAACCCAATAGATCTAGCCACATTCTAAATAAGGAAAGGGCTGAAATTTTGATTGTGGGTAATAATCCTCTTTCTTAGTTGAAAATTGGATGATAGTTGTGAAATTAGGGTAAAAATATGAATAATTGATGTCAATTGTCAAAAACAAACTACTACTATAGTGTCATAAAATTGCAACCTTGGCACTTTTAACCATATTTGAAGTTCTCACCTTGGCGACGACACCCTCCCTCCTAACTGAGATCCCTTTCCTGCATTTTCACCCTTGAAACCCTTCTAGTCTAGGCCATGTTTCTACTTTAGACCCTATTTGGGCCCCAAAAAAGATCAGGATAGGAGCGTGGTGCCCCTCTCCCCCTAGGATAGCGGTGTGGAATCCTTGTTTGCAACTCTTAGGGTGGCCCTATGATGGGTCTGCCTAGTTCCCTATGCACAATTCGACCTTCAAGGTCTACAACTCCTCTTGGTCGGCCTTCAGTGATTGAAAATTAATCCTTGAGGAATGTATAAAGGGGAGTTGGTCTTCTCATTTGTAGGGAAACATATATGGATAGGAGGTGAAATACATGGGATAAGCAAAGATATACATCATCAAGCACTCAAGCATTCAAGTCTAATTTATTCATCCATTGGACCAACATTACAACATTCATTTGCAAGTATGTGTGTGTGTTAGGGTTTTGTCATGTTACATGCCATTTCATGCAACACTTGTGATTACATTAAAGAAGCAAAGCAATCATCATCAACAAATTGCAGATCTACAAGGTATACAATTCCATTATTTGCATTCCAACATTTGTAATTACTTTCTTTCAAGGTTGACTCCTCAACCGGGGTTTGACTGAGGCAAAACACTAGCCACAACCTTTCCTCCCTTATTTTTTGTGTGTAGGTTGTAGGTGCACATCTATATTTTCAGATTTGGACTCCATTTACAGAGGCGGAAAAACCCTTTTTGTTTCATAGATTTTTCAGAGGACCATGTACACTTTTGCCACGATCTCAATATCAAAGTATATGTAGGGAATATGATGTCATGCATTTTATTCATGATCTTTCCCCTCACATAGAAATAACTTAAAAGGATGATGAAGATGTCCATCCCCAATCTCCTACAAAGGATAAGCTTGATAAAGGAAAGGAGATTGTCATTTCACGTGATACTTCTTCTTCATCTACACATCCTTTTCTTCCCCCTTATGCATCAGATTTCAAAGAAATTCATGATCATATTCCTCCATCTAGTCAATTGCAACATTCTTATAGTCATGGCTTTCATAATGATAAAACAAGGTTTTAAAGGACAAGGAATTGGGAAATTTGAGCATGGAATTTGTCTCCCTATAAACCCTCCTACACAAACTACTATAAGAGGCCTAGGAAATGGTACTCCTCTTTCTATGGATGAATTCCTTAGGCTCCCAGACTTTAAAGACCATATTAAAAGAAAAAAAATCAAAAGAGCCCATAAGAATGCTTCTTCTTCAAAACATCCTTTTTGTGCATTTCACCAAACCCATGACCGTAATGCTGATGATTGCCCTAATTTTTAAAAATCTATTCAAGATGGCATAGATAGTCGCAAAATTAAAATTATGGATAATGAACCTTCCTCTTCTAAAAAACCCTCTCCTTCATGTCAAGATGATATTTACCATCGTGAAAGATTAGCTGCAAGAATCTATTGGAGATTGAAATATGATAAGAACATTTCCTTCCCCTCTCATCACAAAAACAAAAATCTTAAGCAAGTTAAAGGTATTGAGTACTACATTTTTCATGATTCATATTCAAATTCTCTTGGAAAATGTTATGCATTTAAGAAATTTGTTCAAATTCAATATGATCTTGCACAAATTTGTCTTACAACAGATCTAGTTGTACTTCTTAGTAAAAGCATAGTACCTTAGCACATCTTTTCCCTTCATGTTGCTCTTCACCCTATGACATAACTAGCCAACTTAACTGGGGGCTCTTCATCATTTGTCATGATATTGTTTCAATTTTACATACTTTGGGGCAGCAAAATGAAGTCCACTTTCCTTCTTCTTTGTATATATTTATATTTGTGCATTATTCATTATTAGATCTCCTTTCTCGCATTGGGTTATTCTTATGTGAGCACATAAATATTCTTTTCTTGGAGAGGAGTTTCTTTAATAAGTAATGCACCTCTTCTCTTTCTTTCTTTCTCTTGGAAAAGGTGTCTCTTCTATGGTTGTGATTGTTCTCAAACATGATATGCCTCCTTGCATGGAATGATCTCTTGAGAAGTACATATTCCTTCCTTTGGAGAATTGTTTCCATTAGGAAGGCATATCACTTGAAAATAAGATACCATTGAAAGATGTATACCCCTTTTTCTCCTTGTCCTTCTTACTTGTGGGGCAAGGATTTTCATTCCAATTAATTTCTCTCTTTCTCATGTATCACTATTTCCTTTATTTTCCATACATGATTATCATGCCTATATGCTTAACCCTCCTTTGGGGAATATGTGATGCTTCTTCTTCCTTTCAAATATTACCACTTCATGAGACTTGTATTTTACATATACTAATGTCTTTTCTCGCATACATTCATGAAGGTACATTCTGCATTTTCTTAAGTTTAATCTATCTTTAGAAAATTTTGTAACCTCTTCTCAGTGTCTCTACCCTTGGGGGGAAATGATCCCTCTTTCTCTCTTTCTCTAGGGATCCACTTTTCCCTATTAAGTGGATGGTGTGATCTTTATTACTTGACATCATTCCTTGTGCGAAATTGTTGGTAGTTTGTTCAAGGGTTCTCTCTCATACAAGAGGTGTAAATCCTTGACTACAACCTCTCTCACACTTGGTAATGTAAATCTATGATAAATTCACCCATCCCTCTTGGGGATAAAAGTGATTCATCCCTCATCAAGAATCTCTTTCACCTAGTAGTAGGTTGAAGGATCAAATTCTCATTTTCTCCTTTGCTTTGTTTTAGAAGATGTCAATTTTGTCTAAGACAACTCCTATCAGAGGAAAATGTCTTTTGAACAAGGATCTCTTCTCCTCCAAGGGTCTCCTTTACACTTCTAGAAAGACATCTCTTTTCAACTATCTTATCCTTGCTTGAAGAGTATTCCCTCTCTTGCTTGGATTTATGACAATGTTGCATAGTGGATATCTTCTTTGTGTTGAAGGTAGGTATCCTTGTTCTAATTTCCTTAAGATATCAACATCAACCTATGTTGGCATCTTAAGGGTGGGCACTCACACTTCTCCTTTGTACTATACTTCTCTTATGCATTGTACAGTGGGACATTCTTAGAACCAAAGGGTGGCCTCTTAGAGAAAGATGTCATCACTTTTTTTGTACAGTGGGACATTCTTGGAACTAGAGGGTGACCTCTTAGAGAAAGATGTCATCACTTTTCTTGTACAATGGATCATTATGAGAACTAGAGCATAGAATCTTAGAGTAAGATGACGCTACTTTTTTCTTGTACAGTGGGTCATTCTCAGAACCAAAGCACAGACTCTTAGAGCGAGATGACACTGCTTTTCTCTGTTACAGTGGGTCATTCTTGGAACCAGGGAATGGACCCTTAGAGAGATATGACATCACTTTCTTTTATGCGGGGTGATTATTCTTAGAACCAAAGCACAAACTCTTAGACTGGGATGTCACACCTTTCTTGACACTTGTACTATACATTCTATACAAGTTGTAACATACTCAAGAATAGACTCCTATGAGGCACTACAAAACTCACTTGCACACACATGCATGAGGTTGGGTGGAACTAATGGTGTTCTCACTCTCCTCCATTACATGGATCACCCAGACAAATTCTTGGGCAATATTTTCCATGTCCTTTTCCCCATGGATCACCTAGTTTTAGGGGTGAGACATCCATGGTTACTCTCTTCTTTGCCTTTCTTCTCATGCGTCACCAAAGTGTGTATTCATGTCCTCTCTCTTTTTCCTCTCATGAACCCATAGTTTTTCTATTGATGGTTCATGGATGATGTCAGCTTTTCTCCTTTATGTGATTGCTCATATTCATGTGGTTCTATGTGTCCTTATGTTTCAATTGGTTGTTGAGACATTGGTATCGAGGTCTCTTTGTCTAGTTGGTTTATGGTCTTGTGTCTTGTTTGTCATTTTTCTTTTGTGCTTTGTTTTGTTTTGTGTGTCTTGTTCCTTTTTGTTTTGTGTTCTCTTACATATGTCAGTGTGAGTTCAGACCCTAAGATTGGGGGATTTTTGTTCCTCAAGATTAGTGTTGTCTTATACTCCTTGTGGTATTGCTTCATGTCCCTCCTCTTCATCTCTTCTTATCTTCTACTTTACCAAAAGTATTGGCATAAGCCATACTCCCACTAAACTGGGGGATAAATGTAGTGTCATAAAACTACAACCTTAGAAATTTTAACCATTCTTGAAGTTCTCACCTTGGCAATGACACCCTCCCTCCTAAATGAGACCCCTTTCCTACATTTTCACCCTTGAAACCCTCTTGGTCTAGGACCTGTTTCTGCCTTAGACCCTATTCGGGACCCAAAATAGGGCAAGACAGGGGAGTGGCACCCCTGTCCTCCCTAGGAGAGGGGCATGGTGCCCCTATCCCCACCTCTTAGGGTGGCCCTATAATGGGTCTGCTCGGTCTCCTATACACAATTCGACCTTCAGGATCTGTAACTCCTCTTGGTTAGCCTTTCATGATTGAAAATTAATCATGTAGGCATGTATAAAGGAGAGTTGGTCTTCTCATTTACAGGGACACATATATGGATAGGAGGAAAAATACAAGGGATAAGCGAAGATATACATCATCAAGAACTCAAGCATTCAAGTCTAAGTTATTCATCCATTGGAGCAACATTAAAACTTTCATTTGCAAGCATGTGTTTGTGTTAGGTTTTTGTCATGTTACATGCCATTTCATGTGACAATTGTGATTACATTCAAGAAGCAAAGCAATCATCATCAACAAATTGCAGATCTACAAGGTATACAATTCCATTATTTGCATTCCAGCATTTGCAATTAATTTCTTTCAAGATTGACTCCTCAACTAGGGTTTGACTGAGGAAAACCCCTATCGACATCCCTTCATCCCTTCTTTTCTATGTGTAGGTTGTAGGTGCGCAACTTTATTTTCAGATTTGGACTCCATTTACAGAGGTGAAAAAACCCTTTTGTTTCGCAGATTTTTTCGGAGGACCATGTACACTTTTGCCACAGTCCCGTCGACTTTTCTCCAAATTTTCAATGCATATCTGTATTAGTCTAATTAGCTTAGATCCAAAGTTATATTACAATCCCTAACTGGTAGCTCCTTATTTCACTCATTTTCTCTCTCTTTTCCTCATAGTCAAAAAGTCAACTTTCCTATGTACAAAAGAGGGTAAATCACACTTTAACCCTTGCAATCCACTGGGAATCCACATCCTTGTCTCTCTTGGATTTTGATCTAGTGGATTCAAGCCCCTCTTTTGAATGTAAAGTTCTCCCAAGTGAAAAATCATCCTAGTGACTTCCTTTCTCTCTCCTAGGTGGGGAGTCACTAGGGTTCAATTTTTCCACTTTACAACTACAAATATCTCACAGAACCACAAATTGAGATCTGTATAGAATAATATGTTTAGAACTTGTTCCTAGAAGTTTGGATTGATTTTTCAAGACCTAGTAGTACGGATTCACCTTGGTCCTCTAAATTTTCCTCCATCAAAATTTGAATCTATTTGTCATTGTTGACTCTACTAGAATACTCAAGTACAACTCCTACACCTATATCTTACACATAGAAAGAGAGTGAAACATGTTGGGGATAGGAATTTTCCTTAGGTCAAACCTTGATTTTGGAATTAACCTTGAAATTGAAATATGAATTGAAATGGAAATTGTTGCAAAATTCTTTCCTTTTGAGGGAAAGGCAAGATCTGAAACAAAAATGCTAATAAAATACCTTTGAAGAGATTGATCATGCAAGGGAATTAGGATGTCTTATAAAATACCTTCAAAGAGATTGATCATGGATGCCATCTTGAATGCATAAACTTGACTATACTTATACTCCAATGCTTGGTGAATGATTGATTACTTGCTCAATTGAATTGAATTAGTATCTTTTTTTTTTTGCCTCTTGAAAATGTTAGGCTTCAAATGAGAGGGGTAGACCTTCTTTTATACTTGACTGCTTGAAAACTAATTGAATTTCTAGAGTAGGCCAACATGGGGTCAAATTTCCTACTCACTTGAAGTGACCGTTATGGGGACCGAAAATGGTTCCTAATTAGGAGGACCGAGGAACACCACACCTTGGTCTTGAGCTATAACCAAGGTGCCCAACACCCTAGTATTGATAATTAAGATTCCAACAAGAGGGGGAGATAGTGAAGGTGATGAAATTGTGAGGTTGATAGGCGATGTGAGCAGAATCAAGATAGACACCAGGCAGCAAACGCCAAAGCACTAAAGTGAGATCTAGGTGAGGACAAAATTATACGTAGATAAAATTTAAGATGCTACAAAGTCAAAGAGAAAAAATCTTTGTGTGTGATTCAAGTAATCTCTACTGGGCATATGGATGCTTGGCTGGTAGTAGAGATATGCTTTGGAGGAATCAAAGGTAACTCTAATTAGGCTATAGACACATAGCAAGTAGTAGAGAAATGCCTAGGATGCCATTGCATGAGACAAAGTGCTTTAATCTATGTAGCTTTAGTATGGGTTCCTTTTCCTAATTTCAATACCATACAATGGAAGGAAATGAATCACTGACGCACACACATACGTTTAAAATATGACCTATGGGTTTCTTAGTTATCCATTTCTACTTTAGATTTATTTGTTTGAAGTTAGCCTTGAATGACTATAAGTCAAGGAATCATATTATAATTATTTCTAATGTTCTAAAATGCTTTAATTATTTTTCCTAGTGAGACACCATTTATTATGCCTTTCATACACACCCACACATTTTTCTAGTCAAATGGTGTTCCCCTCTTTTCTTTCTTTGTCATTTGCTTTCCTTTTTCGCCTTTCTTTTTAATTTTTTTCTCCACTTCTATTTTTTTCCTTGTTAGTTTTGTGTTTTGCACTGTTCAAAATTTTAGGTCCTACAAGGACCTTAGGACTCATTCCTAATATCCTTGCAATCCCCACTTTTTGATTTTTCTCATTTCCTTTTCCTTTTTAGGCTTTGTTTTTCATTTGGGACTATGGGTCTTGAGAGGACTATAGGACCTTTTTTAAGTGTTCTCTTTCCTATTAAAGTTCCCTTTCTTTCTTTGTCCTTTTGTTTTATTTATGTGTTTCCCTTGGCATTTCAGTAATTGCAAGGACATATAGATGTATTCCTAGATTTTTTGCCCATTCTAGTTTTTGACTCCTAACCACTTTGGCTTGTCCTTCATGATTTTTGGATCCCAAAGACTACAAAGACACTTAAATCAACTACCACATCAATGGTCATTTTCCCTTTTCAAAAATTGATCTATTTAAGCCTCTTTTTTAGTCTCATCTGTATCTATATTGTATAATAAAATGATTTTGTGAGCTCTCTTAGTAAGGAAGTTAAGTAGCGGATCAACTTCCTACACTAACCTTGAGAAGAGGGTACTGCAAATTTTTTTAATAGATTTTTACAAGAGTTACAAAAACTTAATAGAAATATACATAAATAACATGCATACCACAACATAGTGATTTACATGGGGAAAACCCTTTCAAGAAAAAAAAACCCACACTCAAAAAGCCACTGAATATATTATTCATAAATCAACAATAAATTACAATATACTTGCAGAGCTAAATTCTTATAGGAATATCACCTACAAAGATCCAAAGGGGACTCAACAATTATTAGACTCTTTGAATACATCACAATACTCAGTTGTAATACCCTCATATAATAGGGTTGCCTTCTAGAGAAAATAAGGCACACAAAATATCCACTATTACATCTATGCCCTAAAGATAAATGGTCAAGATTTACAATGACAAATTATAGATAAAATGTGACTTCAGGGGTGTTGCTTGCAAGATCCCCGACCAAGGCATTTGGCCCTCAAATCCCCCATTGAGGGGGGCATCCCCCCCAAACCCTGCAAAGTGGGTACACCCCCCTTGCAACCCCCCATGCTCATTTATTAACAGTAAACTTTTATTATTGCAAGGTTGAGAAATCATTTTCCTAACACTCCCAATGACTAGACAACTGAACCCTACATTCCACACAAATTTAAGCTTGAGTTTTGTGCCCTAGTACTCTTTGGTTCTCATGGTCACTATTGTTACATGTGTTCTCCTTCCTCCCATGTTTTTTTTTGGTGTCATGGTTTTCCAAAAGCATGTAGGTTCTTTTCTTTCTTACCTTACTTTTTTTCTTCTTTTTTTGTTTCTTATTTTATTTTTCTTGTCATTTTGGTTGTCACTTATGGTTTCCTTTCTACTTTCTAGGTTTACATTAGTGTAGAGTTTTGTTTTGTTTTTTGTTGTTAGATTAGTAACAAATTAGACCTAAATTTAATTCAAATCTCAAGATACCATTCAATCCTTTCCCTAAGTGGTTTTACGCATTGAATTTCACATTTCAAAGTGTGCCTTGTGGGAGTTCCAAAAATCCCACATTCTTGATTGAGTGTACCCTAAAATTACATTAAATCCTTGGCATAATAAAATTTACCCTTTAACTAGTTTTGATGCCTAATAATCTCACTTATAGGAGTTCAAACCCTACAAACCTTTGGGGTTACAATTAAAAATCAGACTAAGCCCTCTAAAATGAATAAGTGTTGGAACTTTTGAAATAGACTCTAGGACCTCGAGTCCTAGAGGGATATTTAAATCTTTGATGGTGGAATTTAATATTCTTGAAGGTTTCTAAGAACTTAAAATAACACTTTTTGACAGCTATGAATTCTACCTCTCTACAAATTTAGGTCTTGACAAGAGCATAGGATACATTCCTTAAGTTCTTAGAGCTTTCAAAACCCCAAAACCCACAATTTCCAAGCTATGAAGTACATACTTCAGTACTTTGAGTCTCAAGAGGATCTTGAGATTTCCTTCTAAAAACCATGAATGTTTCAAATACCAACATTATAGACTTACACTTAATCACTTACAAGGCATTCCTTTAGGATTTCGAAGCCCAAAAGGGCATCAATACCTTGTCCTCCAAACCTTCTTCCACTCATAAATCCATTTCTTGAGCCACTTACTATGCATATTAACACATCCCTATGGGACTTTAGTTCCTAAAGGGATTAGAAGACTAAAATCTTTGAATCTTGGAACTTCCAAAGACCCAATTTTAGAGAGTTTAAAATTGTAGAGATAGACTACTCATAAGGGATTTTGTATCCCAAATGGATCTATGGACCAATCCGTGTAGCCTTTGTGCACCTAAAGTCCCAATCCCCATATATTTTGTCCTCCTACAACTTGGAAACACATAATTTCCTTAAAGTGAAACAATTTGATTTAATAAAATGGATTTAGCTAGTTCTTTTGGATATATGTTTGTTTTCTAACCTTATAGGTATCCCAATTTCTCAAGAGAAGGATGCAATATCAAAATTATCTCTTGAGATGAAAGGGAAAGCTACTAAGAAGGTTGATAAAGAACCATTAATGATGAAGTACAAGTACCAAGTTGTGCCCATTGTTTCCAAGTATGGCTCTAAATTCAAGATGATTATGGATATAAAGATTAGACACATTTATTTAGAATCCATGAAGATTGATGTGTTTGTGGATAAACCATTGGAAAATATAAAAGGATAGCTAACTTGTGATTATCTCATATGACTTGCTTCACATAGATAATGTAGAGCCCTCAACTGATAATGATAATATCTCAACATTACAACAAGGATACATGATAATGTGTGGATTCCAAAGGAACTTTGATAGTTGATCTTACTTCTAAGATAATTGCATGAATATTTGACTTTCCTCCTTATGACACAATACTCCAATTTTTGGGGACTGAATCCCAAGATGATTATGAGGAGGATGTAGATGTTGAAATCAATGAACACTGAGAGAGGAGGGGGGGTGAATTAGTGGTTTCCAATATTCTAAACCTTTTAACCTAACTTTTGGTACCATTTAGAAAATCAAACACATGGAGGATATACTGGTGAGCTGAGGGAAGTGATCAAATACAACCACACAAAGACACACAACACATAACACCAAATGTACGAGGAAAGCCCAATGTGGAAAAAACCTCAGTGAGAAATGTTGTTGGAAACTACTTCTCTAATCCAGCCTCAAAATGAAAAACAATTTTATAAAGATTTTGGGTGCCAACCCAAGGATCACCAACCCCTACCTATTTATGGGAACCAACCCAAAGGAGCACCAACCCCTACACCAAGTACCAACTCAGTGATATATAATGAGATACAAACTTATTACAATGAATGCACCTTGTTACAAATGAGTTTTGTAACACCTATTCAGATTCTCACTCCCATTTACAACTCTCCTCTGCTTCACTGGTTCTTCTACTACCAGCTGCCAATTCACTTCCTCTGATCTTTTACCGGTCCCTTTGTGCTTTTCTTACCTTCAACTAATTTTCTCTAATACTCACCCTGCACTTTGTCTCTCTTAGATGATTGCCTGCCAGTTCACCTCTGCACTGTTCTCTACGATTTATTTTACTTCTCTGTTTGATTCCTCTTATGCCTTGCTTCTGCTTTGCCTAATTTCCTCTGGTACTCACCCTTTTCTTCTTTACTCTCTTCTACTGACTTGTTGGATCTTCCTTTGTAGGTTCACAGGACTGTTATATGCCTTTAACCTTACCCGTTAAACCTTTTCTAAACCCTCTTATCAGTTACACCTTACCCACTGGTTCTTTTTCTGATACTTAGTTGCACCACTCTTCTCAGTTTGATCTTCACTCTATTTTCTCAAGAAAACTTATTTCTCACAACTAGCATCAATTCTTTGATCTTCAATCTATGTATTTATGCGTGAAATTTCCCACCAAAGAACACATTCAAATGTTGGCATTTTTAGGGTTTTCTCTATTGACTTCAATCATATCAGATCACATCAAATCTAACCTTTGAGATCACTAGCCTATGTCAAGACAACATTGCATTGCCATATCTCCTACCATTTGTACACGTTTTCTATTTTTGGCAATTACAACACTTATTTTTGTCAATCACCATTAATGTTCCAATAGTTTTCTTCTCCAGGTCAATAAGGAGATCAAATATCATGCATCGATCAACACACAAGATTCGTTCATTGATCAACATCAAACCACAAACTTTTGCAACTCGCTCATGATTTTTGTAGTCTTCATTTAATGTCAACTAACTCTTCAACTACCTCATTGAAGTACCCCTAATCAACTATTGTACCTTAGACACTTGGTTCATATGTGGCAACCTTTGTCAGCATCCAGCTCAGCTATCTCCACTTTGTCAGTGTAAAACTAGTCACCGACTGAACACTCAACCAGTCTATCTTGCTTACTGGTTTCCTTAACCTATTGGTTATCCTTCATGCCTACACTTTACTATTATATTGGTTGAATCACCTCAACCTAATCATCAAACTTGCCATTTCAATGTAGTTATCCAAGGTGACTCACTATGTTCATTTCATCTGCACTTTGTTGTAGACTGGTAATCCAGTTTACCAATTGACACTGGTCCTGCCTACATATTGGTAGTCCGTAGTCTTTCAACTATCTCCAAGTGTCATAAATCAATCTCCTCATGTGTCCTAGATGAAAAACATACCCATTGACTACACGTCTTCTAGTATACCAGTGATCATGATCTTCTCTACTAACTTTTGTTGACTTTCGCTTTCTTACCAGTAGATGTTGCTTCTCATGGTTTTTAATAAATCACCTTACTCATCTGTCAACATATCAATTTCCTATACCCATTGACATCAATGACAATACAATGCCAACATGTAGTTCACAAATTTATTAAGTTGTTTTTTTAACCACCGGATGCGAATAACTGAAACAAAAGTGTAGAAACATAATCTAATTAAACATGAAACCATAACAACAAAAATTTTATGTGGAAACCCAAAAGGGAAAACCTATGGTGGGATTTGAACCCACAATATTATTATACTATGGTCAATAGTAGAACAATATTACAAAAGTGAAATGCATTTACATTCAAGCAAACTGCTTAGAGCTCACTGCTCAAATACATAATTTGGCTACGACCCCAAAGGACTCGATGTCCTAAAGATGTGATATATAAAAAAATGCAATGTCTGAACTAGAGTATATCATCTACAAATGCTAGAAATTAGTTCTAGTTAGGCTCAAGAACGATCCATTGTCACTACTCAGAAAAACTGCTCTATTATGCTCTGCTACCATGTATCAGATTATGAACACTTAAGATACATATGTGAAATTACACTCAATCACTTCCAACACAATCTCACATACATACCACCATACAAAATGATCATCCAAGTTGGTCTTATATATCCTCACCACCAAAATAGATCTTTAAATACTCAACTTCTCAAAACAGAAAAATGTGAAATGTGTAGACTCATGTTGGCTCAATCCTTTTACAAATCCTTATTCTGTACCTAAAACATATTATCACCAGCTTCCAATAAGTTGGCCCAATCACCTCAAGGAATCTGGACCACACTCTACACCATAAAACATGAAGATAACCTTGTTCTTCCTATAATATCTATTAGGACCCAGAGGCAACTAAGATAGGGGGGGTGAATCAGTTGTTTCTTAATTTCAACCCAAATATAACTTAACCAAACTAAATGCATAATACCGGTAAACTAAACTTTGTGTTGGTTAACAGTTTAATAGTTAATTACAATACCGGTAAAGTTTAATGCATCAAACAAAAAGACAAATAACATCCACAGCATATGACATGAATATTTGCACATGGAAACCCTGTAAGTGGAAAAACCACGGTGGGAAACCTTACCCACAATCAGATGATACTACTGCAGATAGTATGTGTGTACAATATGGGGACTGCACATGTAGAAAGGCCAACTGCCTAGAGCTCACTGCTCAGCCATAAAATGGGAGTCACACTGACTACAATTGGATGGTTAAATCCAATGATAATGTACTACTCAAAATAGCATCTTCATATGCTGGATTTAGTACCGGTTAAGCTCTGATTTTCCTTCAAAACCTTCCTTGAGTCTTTAAATGATGTTTGCATGTATATCTCTTCTTATATTCATATATACCAAAATACCTTATGCTCTACCACTTATTACATTCCCATAGCAATCTCACAAATGAGATCTTACATATATACCAAAACCTAAGACCAAATGTGTAGGTCGGCTTACTAAGAATATTACAATAAAATCAATTACAAATGAATCAATATGCAATGCATCATGTTGGCTCAATGCATTTACAATAATAAAAAATCATCTCCATAACGTGTCGTGCTGATCTGGAATAGATAACACTTGCCGGTCCATAACCTAATCCTATTTGTCAGTAACAACAAATATGCAAACTCGATTAGACCAATAACCAAACCACCAAAACAAAGTTTCCAAACAATGTCTTTGACATAACCAAGTAATCTCCAAGTTATCCTTAGTGCCGATGAACAATATAACTTGTCGGTGAACCAGATACTGGTGACTATGCATAAGTCACTGAACACACTAGTGAACATAACCAAAGATCTCCAAGTGGTGATAGGTGTTGACAAGTGTTGACATCAATGACAAAACTAGTGCAACACATCCAAAATACCAACAATCTCCCCCTTTGGCATTGATGGCAACACAAGATGGAAAAACCATCTAAATGCCAAAACAAAAATGCCAAAAACCAAAAATCTCCCAAAGATATCATTAACTAGAAATCAAAATATAGATATAGAGAGTAACAATCTCTCCACCAATGAATAATATCTCCCCAAAAGATAATGTGTTTTTCCATGGATATCTCTCCCCCTTTGACATTAAATGTCAAAGCAATAAGAAAAACTAGATTCAAACAGTTCATAGAACTTATTACAAAATACCAACTTATCCAATTTATCCAACTTATCCAACTACTCCCCCTGAGAAGTAGCTCTCCTCATCAAAGTCAGAAAAAAGATTTCTCTATTAATTCTGTCAGTTTGATGTCAGGCATCAACTGTCTAAGTCTCTACCGGTGAGGGTGTAACTCCAAGCTTCTCTCTAAGATATTCAAAGGTTTCCTTGGGCAAAGGCTTAGTAAAAATATCTGCAATTTGTTCTTTAGTATTCACATAAACCAATTTCACTTCTTTTGCTTCAACATTTTCTTTTAAAATATTGAATTTGATAGAAACATGTTTAGTTTTGGAGTGAAATACCGGATTCTTAGATATATCAATTGCTTCCATATTATCACAGTAAATGGTTATAGGTTCTTTGCATCTTACCTTTATATCCTTCAACATTTGTTTAATCCATAATACCTAGGTACAATTAGTTGTTGTTACAACATATTCTGATTCTGTTGTTGATAAAGATGTGCAACTATGTTTCTTTCTCAACCATGAAATCAATCTACTACCAAGAAAAAATGCTCTGCTGGTGGTTCTTTTTCTGTCATCTACATCTCCTACCCAATTTGCATCTTTGTATGCACATAAATCAAAATTTTCATCTTTAGGATACCATAAACCAAGATTTGTTGTGCCTTGTAGATACCAGAAAATCCTTTTCACTGCTGATTGATGATTTTCTTTAGGATTACTCTGAAATCTTGAAACAATACATACTGTATTCATAATATCAGGTCTTGTTTGTGTCAAATATCATAAACCTCCAATCATAGACTTGTATCTTGTCAGATTAATAGGTGTTGATTCATCCTTCAATGATAGTTTATCAGTTGTAGTCATAGGTGTAATTATCGGTTTAGATTTTTCCATGCCAAATTTCTTAAGTAATTCCTTCAAGTACTTTGATTGATTTATGAATATAGCTTTATCAGTCTGTAAAATATGCAATCCTAAAAATAATTTTATCTCCCCAATCATAGACATTTCAAATTCTTTCCGCATCTTATTAGAAAAGTCTTTACACAATCCATCTTCTCCTCCAAAATCATATCATCTACAAAAACTTCTATAACCAAGATGTCATCATTAGTCACTTTATAATATAAGTTGTTGTCAGCATTACCTTTAGTGTAACCAAGCTTCAAAAGATTGCTTTAATCCATATAAAGCTTTCCTTAACCTACAAACCATATCTTTGTCATTTGTCACTGAAAATCCATCGGGTTGTTCAATGTAAACTTCCTCTTCAAGACCACCATTCAGAAATGTACATTTAACATCCATTTGATATACTTTATAGTTCTTTTGTGCTGCAAAAGCTAAGAATAGTCTGACTACCTCAATTCTAGCCACCGGTGCAAAGGTTTCATTATAATCAATTCCTTCTTTCTATGAATATCCCTTACACACTAACCTTTCTTTGTTTCTGATTACTTTACCATCTTCATTAAGTTTATTTCTGAATACCCATTTAGTTCCAATTACATTTGTGTTTTTAGGCCGGGGAACCAATGTCCATGTGTTATTATTCTTTTCAATTTGTTCCAATTCATCTTCCATAGCCTTAATCCAATGTTTATCTTCACATGCCTCAATAATAGTTGTCAGTTCAATTCGATAAATTAAACATACCTCTTCATTTTCCAGTCTTCCTCTAGTCATAACAACTTGATACTTACTCCCAATTATCTGACTTTTAGAGTGATTCAATCGTACATACCTGGGTGTATTTACTTGTTTTTATTCTTTAGTCACTGTGAAATTCTCAGATGATTCTGGTGTGACTGGATCAACATTCTATATCAGTTTACTCATTGTAGGTTCATTTGATATTATCTCTATATCTGGTTTAGAGTCCATTGACCTTGAATTACCTCTAAACTATTCATCAATCTTCAAATTTGCACTCTCAACGATTTTATGTAATCTTTTATTAAAACATCTATATGCCTTTCTCTTAGATTAATAACCAAGAAATATTCCTTCATCACTTCTAGGATCAAATTTTCCAATATACTCATCTCTCCTAATATAACATTTACTTCCAAATATTCTGAAATATTTAAGAGTAGGAGTATTACCAAACCATACTTCATGAGGGGTCTTACTAGTTTCACCTTTGATGTGAACTTTGTTGAATGTGTAAACAGTCGTATTCACTACTTCTCTCCAATATACATGAGGCAGATTTGCTTCTGATATCATACTTCTAGGCGCATCCAGAATAGTTCTATTTTTTCTTTCCACAACTCCATTTTGTTGGGTTGTCTGAGGTGCTGATAGTTGTCTCCTAATTCTATTCACTTCATAGAATGTATTAAATTCTTTTGATGTGAATTCACCTCCTTGATCTGATCTCAAACATTTGATTTTCTTATTGGTTTCATTCTCTACCATCACCTTGAATAATTTGAATTTCCCAAAAGCTTATGATTTCTCCCTAAGAAAAGTAACCCAACACATTCTAGAATAATCATCAATGATTAGCATAAAATATTTATCTCCTTGTAAACTTCTAGTTCTTGCTGGACCACATAAATCAGTGTGAATTAAGTCAAGAACATTATTGGATTTTTTTGGAATACTTTTAAAAGTTGCTCTAACTTGCTTTCCAAATTGACATTCCTTACATACCGGATTGTGAGGTTTAACAATCTTAGATAAATCCTTTACTGCCTTAGTTGTACTGATTTTCACAATGCAATCAAAATTAACATGACAAAGTCTCTTATGCCGTAACCAACTTTCATGAAAGATATTACCTCTAGTTTGATTATCAGTCTCGTGCTTACCATCAAAAGATATAGTGCCTTTTCCTTTGATCAAACAAGCTTTATCATCCCCAAATCTTACTAGACCTCCATTGTATTCCTGAAAAGTTAAGAATTTACTTTTATCACCAGTCATATGATGCAAACATCCAGAATCAATGATCCATTCATTCCTTTTATTCAATTTTAGCTGATAAGGCCTGCTCTACTGGTTCAACAGTAGGTGTCAGTTGATCTTCTGTTATAGCAACAAAATCCCATCCATTGCTTGTCGGTTCCTCATCAGAATCATCAATAACTCCTTCATCAGCATAGTAACATGATTTGTCTCTATTCTTCTTAAATTTGTATCTCTGATATTTAGGGTTAGGCTTGTATGCTCTTTTAGCTTCTTCTTTCAATCTTGCATGTCTATCAGGACACCTAGATGCCATATGACCAATTTTATTGCAGTTAAAACATTTAAATGGTGCTTTACCTTCATACTTACTTCTAACTGGACCTTTAGGCATTTTCCTTGCAAATAGTGCTTAAAGTTCTTCCAGTTCTTCATTCTCCCTTCTGATATCTTCAAGTTCTCTTGCATAAAGTGCTTTCCAATCAGATTTTTTAGATGATGATGATGATGCTATAGATGATGATGATGCCTTAAAAGCTAAATCTGTCTTAATTGTAGCAATAGGACCAAATTCCTCAAGTTCAAAAGCTAAAAGTTTTCCAACTAGAGTATCTCTAGATACTGATGCATTAGGCATTGTTCTCAATTCATTGATAGCAATTACTTTCATTTTATATGCCGGTGGAAATTCTCTTAAAACTTTAGAAACAATTTCATCTTCACTTAAGGATCCTCCATAACATTGTATACCCAAAACAATTTCATTTACTCTTTCCATAAAAGGATAAATCTTTTCATCTTCTTCCATTTTCAGATTTTCATACCTGACTCGGAAGCATTCCAGTTTTGCAATTTTGACTCTGGTATCACCTTCATTCAATGTTTCCAATTTGTCCCAAATAGCTTTGGTAGCAGATTGGTCTGATAATCCCATGATTTGTTGATCTTACAATGCGCTAAAAAGTGCTTCTCTTGCTTCGTAGTCATTCTCCTAATCTTTAGCCAAGGTTGGTGGATTTGGTTGAATTTGAGTAGGACCAACATAGCCATTCTTTGTAACATCCCATATGTCTTTTCCAATGCAATTCAGATTTGTCTCCATTCTAATCTTCCATATACCATAGTTAGTTCCATCAAGTTTTGGACTGTCCTTCCTAAAATAGTTAGTTGTCGTAGAATCTCCCCAAGCTGTTAAACTTCTGCAAAAAGAGGATTAGGCTTTGATGCCAATTGTTAGGACCCAGAGGCAACTAAGAGGGGTGGCTAAATTAGTTGTTTGTTAATTTCAACCCAGATATAACTTAACCAAACTTAATGCATAATACCGATAAACCAAACTTTATGTCAGTTAATAGTTTAACAATTAAATACAATACCGGTAAAGTTTAATGATGAATACTAAGAGGGGGGGGTGAATAAGTATACCAAAAAATACTAAACTCAAATACTTAAACAGTCTAGTAGTAAACTGGTAAAACAATTTTACTAACAAACCGGTTAACACAAATGCAAACCAAACAAAAAATAAGGCATTCACCCACAGAAGCACAATCACCATAACACAAGAGATTTTGATGTGGAAACCCAAATGGGAAAAACCATGGTGAGATGAAACTCACAAGTAACTATCTGCAGAATAGTAACAAGACCAGTTAAGGTCATACAATGTTCTTCACCAGAACAGATCCTGTTAGGAATCTCAATCTCTATTAGGAGACAAGTCTGATCAAGGACTACCTTGTGAGAGGATTTCAGATCCACAGATGTGAACCACCTTGTTAGAGGATTTACAAAGGCTTTTCTAGGCCTACCCAGTTAAGGGTTTCAGACTTGTCGAAGATGTGAGTAATCAACAAGTGAATGATCTAATAGATAGCACAGTCAGCTTGATTAGATCCATGATAGCTCATTGCTAATGCATTTCAACATTACTTCAATCTTCAAAATCTCCACCCTTTGTTACTTCACATAGACTTGCTGTTCTCTACTATGGTCACAAAAACTCTTGCAATATTAAAAACCCTAACAACAACTAAAACCCTAGACATGATGTCCTTATAAAGGAATCTGATTTCATGTTGGTCCGATAGAATTACATTGCAAGTTCCTAGGTTCAGTGCATCTAGACACATTTGGTAACGTGACACAAAATCACCATCAAAGTGTCGGTGGATAGTAACTCATCACAAAAATACCGGTTGGTAACTCATCATAGAGTATTACTAGTTCATACAACTTTGCCGATTACCAGTTGGTAACTCATCACAGAGTAATACCGGTTCAAATATAAAACCGATTACTAGTTGACAAGAATGAAGACTAGAAAAATGATAACTACTGCTTTAGTTCCTTCACTCCACTTGAGATCCTCGAACCTCTTGAGGTCTACTTACCACTTGGGTCTTCATGCCACTTGAGATCGGTAAACACTTTTTGCAAAACACCGATAGTCTAAAGACTATAATACATGATACCGGTTGAGCATACCTCATACATACAAAAAGTGATCTCAAAACAAGTATGTGTCCATCAATGACAATCACAACATAATCATCAAAAATGCCAACAATCTCCCCCTTTGGCATTGATGGCAACACTTAGGAAAATTTTGACATCTAGGTGTTTTACAACAAAAATATGCCATAATCAAAATTGCTCCCCCTAAGCATATACGCTATCCCTTTTATAGAAAATACAATGTATACTACTCCCTTACAGAGATAAACAATAAAGTATACATAAAATGCAACAAAATTTTAAATACAGAATACTACTCCCCCTTTGCCAACAATGACAAAGTACAGCTGAATAACCCCTATTTCCATTAGCATTAAAATAATAAGTGTTTATGACAATAAAGAGTGAAACTTGTCAAAAACTGATTTAAAGTCCTGTATAAATGTTTTCATGGGTAAGGACAATGACTCAAGCAATGAGGTAGCAACCTCACTCTCTATTTGCATCTAGGATACCTATTCCTCCATGGCATCCATGGTACTCATCTCTTGAGTGACCATTAAAGCATCCAGATTGAGATAGCATTTCTGAAGTATTTGCAGTCTTGGTAGTAGAACCAGTTGAAGTTCCTACAAATCTTTGGTCCGGTTGCTGATCTCTACCTCTATTCTTGCAGTTTGGAGTCGAAACCAGTGAACGGTTTGCCCACAGGTGGTTAAGGAATAATAGGGCATCTTGAAGGTGCTTATGAATGACTGCAAGTCAGATTGCAATTTGTTTTTCTGAGCAAGCACATCATCACATAATAGATGGGGTTGGCATATCTTACTAAGGAGTAGATTCCCCTCAACCAAAGCATCTCTTATGTCTTTTTCAGCTTTCTGTAGTTTTGACCATAGCTCATTTAACTTCTTCACCAAGGCAGTGTTCAGAGCCTTTTTGATGCTTCTTTTGTGCATTGGCTTCAGCAACCTCTTCTAGGCCTTGCACCTAGTCTTCTACAACTGTGCATAGGAGTTTCAATTGAGCTAGAGATGAATCAGTACTTGGGAGATTGGTACTAGGAATCAAACTGGTAAGGGTCTCCACCATAGTTTGAATAACATCTTGCTCCTTTTTCCTCCTTAGCACTTCCAGTCACTCTTGGAAAAGCTTAATGCTTTGTAGTAGCTTTGATTCATTTGCAGATTGGAGGTCAATGCGACTAGTAATGTCAGCCGGTTTGGCTTGACTACTGGTTGCCTTTGGGATCTCCACCTGTGTGCTCTATGCTGCTTCGTCCTTCTCTTTGGCTCTTAGCTTTTCCTCTTCTGCCTTCTTTTGCTCCACCACTTCTTTTTGTCTTTTCTCTTCTTCCTTCTTCCTCTCTTCTTCTTTCCACTTCTCTTCTTCTTCATCCTTCTTCTTCTTCTCCTCTTCCTACTTCCTCTTCTCTTCTTCTTTTCTCTTCTCCTCTTCCTGTTTCTTTTCTTCTTCCTTCCGTTTCTCTTCTTCTTTCTTTTCCTCTTCCTTCCTCTTCTTCTCTTCCTCTTGTTTATTATTCTCCTCTTCTTTTCTCTTCTCTTCTTCTTTTCTCTTCTCTTCTTCTTGTTGCTTCTTCTCTTCTTTTGCCTATTTCCTCTTTTCTTCTTGATTCTTTTTCCTTTTCTCCACTTGCTCCTTGTCAGCCTTTTCTTTATCCTATTTCTCCTATCCTGCTGCTTCCATTGGTGTATCAGGAGTAACATTTTCACTGTTCAAGGCATCAACATAAATAGGGTCCATTTGATCAGTGACCGGTTCTCCTTCACTGTCATATACCTCATCCGGTTTATTGATTTCCAGTTCTTGCTCAGCTTTCCTATTGGCTTCAGCCACTTGGTGCAACCTTAGAGTGGATTGAGCAAGGGAGTGGATATCTTTTACCACTTCAGGGACTTTTCCTTCTAGTAACAAGAATCTCCTTCTTCTCATGAAGAAGAGGCCTTTATATTTTTCCACAACTTCATAAAGTTCTGAATTAGGGACATTAGGAAAATATTGTGCAAATACTTCCTCTCTTATTTCCTATTCCTTCTCTATGGCAATGTGCCATTTGTTATCTAAAGAATTATACAAAGAATCAGGTGTCTGAGATCTAATTTTTGATGGCCACCGGTCATTAATACATAAATATTTAATGAATTCCTATTCAACTTCTTCCTTTTCATTATCATTAAAATCATCAAAGCATTCTTTCAAATTGCCAAGCACTTTTCTTCTAATGTTCTTAATAGTCCTTTGACAATGTGTCAATGGTTTGTAAGAGGAAATATCAATATTTACTGATGTTGATGTTGTCGGTTCATTGCTTGTTGTCTTTGTCTTCTTCCTTGTTTGCCTAGTCTTCTTAGGTTGTTCTTTAGATATAGTGTCCTCTAAGTCCGGTGTGTTGCCTTTTGTCTTCCGCTTTCTCTCAAATACTTTGGCGGGCACAACTTCTAGTTTCTTCTTAGCCGGTGACCGCTTGGTCACTTTAGGACTTGCTGAAGTAACTGGTGTCGATACAGATGGCACTTCCTTTCCCTTCTTTACTGAGGGTTCTTTTGCTTTCTTCACTGAAGGTTTTGCAACCTATGTAACCCTTTCCAAATAGGTGTCTGTTCTCTTCCCTTTTGGATCAAGAGGCGAAGTGAGTAGGGTAGAGGCATACCCATCTAGCATGTCATACATCACCTCATATCCCATGGGTTCCACTTCTTCCTATCTAGGCTCAACTGCCTCCATTATGCACTCATCTACTCTAATGGTAAAGTAGATATCTTCTTCATACTTCTTGACAATAACACTAGATATTCTCACCCTTTGGCTCATCTTGCATCTGAACTCATCAAAGTACTTGTTCACTACTTCAGGGTGACCGGTTAAGGTCATACATTGTTTTTCACCAGAACAGATCCTATTAGGAATCTCAATCTCTATTAGGAGATAAGTCTGATCAAGGACTATCTTGTGAGAGGTTTTCAAATCAACAGATGTGAACCACCTTGTTAGAGGATTTACAAAGGCTTTTCTGGGCCTACCCGATTAAGGGTTTCAGACTTGTCGAAGATGTGAGTAATCAACAAGTGAATGATCTAATAGATAGCACAGTCAGCTTGATTAGATCCATGATAGCTCATTTCTAATGCATTTTAGCATTACTTCAATCTTCAAAATCTCCACCCTCTGCTACTTCACATAGACTTTCTCTTCTCTACTATGATCGCAAAAACTCTTGCAATATTAAAAACCCTAACAACAACTAAAACCCTAGACATGATGTCCTTATAAAGGAATCTGATTTCATATCGGTCCAACAGAATTACATTGCAAGTTCCTAGGTTCAATGCATCTAGACACATTTGGTAACGTGACACAAAATCACCATCAAAGTGTCAGTGGATAGTAACTCATCATAGAGTATTACTGGTTCATACAACTTTGTCGATTACTAATTGGTAACTCATCATAGAGTAATACCGGTTCAAATATAAAACTGATTACTGGTTGACAAGAATGAAGACTGGAAAAATGATAACTACCACTTTAGTTCCTTCACTCTACTTGAGATCCTCGAACAACTTGAGGTCTACATACCACTTGGGTCTTCATGCCGCTTGAGATCAGTAAACACTTTCTGCAAAACACTGATAGTCTAAAGACTATAATACATGATACCGGTTTGGAACAAATATTGGTTGAGCATACCTCATACATACAAAAAGTGATCTCAAAGAAAGTGTGTGTCCATCAATAACAATCACAACATAATCATAAAAAATACCAACATTTAATGCATCAAACAAAGAGACAAATAACATCCACAAAACATGACATAGATATTTGTAAGTGGAAACCTTGTAAGGGGAAAAACCACGGTGGGAAACCTTACCCACAATCAGATGATACTACTGCAGATAGTATGTGTGTACAATATGGTATCTGCACATGCAGAAAGGCCAACTGCTTAGAGCTCACTGCATCTAATGTTGGAAATTGACACTCAATTTGTTGGTTTCACTATGTTGTCATTGATGGCAACATGGTATTGTGTTCCGGCTTCATGTTTCAATTCAGTTGTGTATCGGCAAGTACTTCACAGATACTACACCGGCACTGACAGGACAAAAGGATTTCTTTGGTTACCAGCAATGTAGGCCGACATGGTTTAGAATATGATTATCGGTATTGAAGGCTATAATCTCTTGGATCCGGCATCAGAAATTTATTTTTATATTCATGTATTTATTTTATATAGCCGACATATAATTTGACATTGTAATCATATTTTTATGCCAACATAAGGCATGAAAATTGCATAGGGTATATAGCTCAGTTGGATTAGATAATTTTTTATATAGGAGATTATGGATATGCGAATGTAATATAATGCGAAATATATCAGAGAGATTATATATGTGAGGATATTTATGTAAGGTTTATTCTGGTAAAAGGTTTAGGGTTTTAGACCAGAACAGACAGAGCTTAAACTGAAATTGTATTTAGGCATAGAAGATGATATCTTAGTAGTACATCACTCTTCAGATTGTAGTCTGTATTTTTATGTAGTCAGTGAGACTCCTTTTTATGATTGAGCAGTGTGCTCTAGGCTATAAGCCTTCCTGCAAGTTTGGGCCCCTCATATTTTGTAATATCTCTTCATATGGCCACTGAATTGATATTGTGGGTCACAAATCTCACTGTGGTTTATCCTCTTTGAGGTTTTTCAAATAAAATTTTGTGTGTTATGATTCTCATTTATGTGATTGACTTATTGGTTGCTTTACTTCTTTCAATTTTGTATGTACCGATATACTGATTGGTGTATGAATGTTTTATTAAGGCTAAAATTGATCATTCCGATATAACATTGATTCACCCCCCCTCCCCCCCTCTCAGTGTTATTGGATTCCAACAATTGGAATTAGAGCCTTGTGCCTTGGAGGAGGTTCAACAACTTGAGGAATATCCTGTATCCGGAATCCATGGACATGGCCTTAGAGAAGCAACTTCAGATGACACTTGAAGATTATGATGTTGAAAGGTTGAAGAATTTAAATATACAAGATGAATTGAATTCTGCTAAGGAATTCATTCTTGTCCTAAAAGAGAGGTTATCTTTTGTTTAGGCTAGGAGAAAGGAACTTTTGCAAAGTCAGGATTATGAAGAGAAAGATGCACTTAAGGAACAATGTTAGAAATTGAGTCAGGAGAACATGGTTATGAAAAATGAAATGCAAGTTATAACTATGAGGATGTCAAAGGAGATTGAGGACCAGAAGAAAAAGGAAGAAAATCTTGTTGTATCCCTGAAGAAAAAATTTGAATAATGTGGGAGGTTGGTTCATGAGAATGATATGTTGAGAACTGATTTAGCACAATCCTAGAGTAATGAACAAGATCTTGAGAGACAAATGATAATTTTGAGAGAATATTTAACTACTGCAAGTGAGTATAAAGAAAAATTCAAGATTGGTTCAACACAAATAGATGAGTTGTTGAAGAGACAAAGGCAAATTAGAGATTTTGGTGGACTTGGATTTGAGCAATGACAGAGTTCTGGTATTGCTAATGAAGATCAAAACCATAAGGCACTGATAAGGCAATTTAATGCTTATAAATTCAATGGTAGATTTTTTGTTTGCAATAGATTTGGTCACATGGCTAGACAATGTAGAAACAAAGCAAATCAGAACCCTAATTCTGCTCCTGATAAATGTTCTAAATGTAATAAGTATGGTCATAAGACAAAAGATTGCAGAATGAATGTTAAATGCTATGCATGTGGAAGTTTTGGACATATGGCTAATTAGTGCAGGTCAAGCAATTTCAGCAGTTTTAGCAAAGTATTTCAAAGGAATAATGTTACATGTTATGCATGTAATGTGGTTGGACATATTGCTAAATTTTGTAGAAGCAAAAATCTACTAGTTAGTAATGGAGGATCAAGTGAGAAAGGGAAAGAGAAGGTTAGTGAAATCTGGCAAGATCATACTCAGAGATGGGTTAGGAAGACTGAAGAACAACGATCAGATGGAAATGCATCGATTACTTATCTGATAGAAGAGGTTTCTCCTACACCAATAGGTAGCTCATCCAATAACTGAGGCAGATGCCTTAGGGGTAGGAAAAATTCATGAAGATGCTACATATGCCCTGGGAAGAGGTTCTAGAAGATGTTCGAAACATTGGAGATTCTTATTCGGCATGGATATGTTTTGTTCGAGATCCAGTATCTTTCACTAGTAGTCAATTATGTCAATGGAAGATTAGGGCTTTTCATGGAGGTTAAAATGTCATATTCACTTCATTATTGATCATCTTGCATTCAGAGTGATTTCAAAGTGATCAAGAGTGACTAAGAGAGATCAAGGCATTTCAGAGCAATCAGATTTCTACTTGAGTGATTTCACTAGCGATTGGAATAATTTGTTAAGGGTTTTCACTAAGAGTGATCACAAGGTATTTATCTTTCAACATGGAAGTGGGATCATCTTATATTCCTATATTTGTTTCAAATCTGACTGTGGTAGAGGTCAAGGACTTCCCCAGGCCAATTTTCAAGTGGTATCCACATGTGGTTACCCTGGAAAATTTGGTTGGAGCATTTTCCTATGTTCCAGAGGGAGTTGTCTATGTTGAGAATGTTAGGGCATACATACACTCTCATATTGAGGTCTTGGGAATATTATAAATTAAGGGAATGTATATGAGCGAGCTGATGGGAGAATCTGGAAATATCAAACCGACATACAAACACATTGAAGACTTAGGGTTTACTGACATTCTGGAAATTCTAGAATTTGAAGATGAGATAATTAGGTATGTTTTGAGTAGAGTACATGGGGAGTTTATCTAGTTAGATAGACCTTACAAGATCACTAAGGAATTCATCAGGGTAATCACTAGTTTACCATCAGTTGGGCAACATCTAGATAAGAAGGTTTCAAATGATTTCTTGAACAAGATCACTAGTGTGATATCTGATAGGAGATCAATGAGGATAAGCACTATTATCGACATGGACAACAGATTCAGTAGCATGATCATCGGGTATAAGGTAACTCAGTCAAACCAACTGAATTCTTTTTCTAGTCCATGCATTTTGGCTGCATACAAAATGATGAGAGAAAATATGAAATTGGATCTATATGGTTGGATGTTAGATGAGTTATTAATAAACCTAGGAAAGATTAAGGGAGAAAAGAAGGGAACCTTCCAATATGGCAACTTGATAGTCTGTTTAATGTTATTTTTCATGAATGATACACCAGGTTTTGGTAAAAGGCAACGGGCATTTAACATTCTGGTAGGGAGACAATTGAAATAGTCAATTGTTGCTTTAGGAAGTCAGAGAGATGATAAAGTTTGGGGATATTTCAAGGGATTTCAGAAATCTATGAAGTCTAGAGTAAGGGTTCCTAAGCATATTGTAGAAAAATATTCAACTGACATATGCTTCATGGTGAAGAAGGATGAAACACTTATGGAAGTAGTTAAGCCTCGAAAGATTTGGATTAAGTAAATAGGCTATGAAGTGGATGCATTGATTCTTGATAATTATGCAAAAATGTTGATTGTTGCACATATAGATGAGGCATGGAAGCCCTGTAGGACTACACAACAGAAGTCGCATGAGGTTGAAATAGAGTTCAACGAGACATAGATAGAGAATTAGGAAGGAAAGGCTAGCAAATTTGTTGAGAAGATCTCACAGGATATCAAAGCATTAATTGATGGAGTCCCGAAGAAAGGAAGGAAGAGGAAGAATCTAGAAGTACACATTGAACCTGTTACTACAGAGTCTGAATCTGAGGATGACACTCCCTTGGCATTCAAGAGGGTTGTAAGGAAGAAAATAGAGGAAACAAAAGTAGAAGCTAAAAAGAAACTGGTTAGGAAGGTCACAGTCAAAATACCGGCACAGAAGCAAGCACCAAATGCAACACCTTTAGCTGCATCTTGTACTGCAAAGAGAAAGAAGAAGAATGAAACTAATACAGCTATTCAATCTGGTAATGTTCCACCTAAAACTTTTGTAGAATTAATAGATGAAATCACTAAGGATGGTATATTAAAGAATGTACAATTTTATTACTAAGAATTAGAGGATGATGAGCAAAGAGAGGTAGAGGAAGAAGTCTTATTATATTTGGATATTTATAAGAAAGCCTTAATATAAATTGAAAATCAAATACCGGTTGAATTGTATAATATGTTAGATGCTAGAAGACTGACAGTTATACAAGAAGATAAGCATATTAAAATTCAAGATTTATTATCTATTTGTGTTACTATTGCCCCAGAGGAAATGGAAAGGAAATGGAGGTGGCAGATAGAAAAGCATTTAATAGCAAACATAGAATAACTAGTCTGATGCTAGGAAGGGTAAATGAAATAATAAAGGAAACTCAAAACACCTGGGTCAAGTTCTTTGAAGAGAACAGAGGATTCTTTACTTCACTGAAATCAAAGACAAACACTGTAGACACCTCGGTTGTGATGAATAATGATGAACAGAAGATACCCTAACTGGTACTGAGAGGGGGGGGTGAATCTGGACAGACAAAAATGTTCTCAACAACTTATCAAGTTAAAGCAATACCAACTAATTATCATCATTACTGAATTTAACCATGGCAGTATAGGAGTTGAGAAAATACAACACCACAAGAGCCCAAATAATCTTTGCAAGTTGAAAAACCTATTACAAGGAGAAGCAATGAAGCAAAATCATAGAAGGAAATAATACACAGAAAATATGCTCAAAAAGAGAGAGCTCAATATTCTCCAAAAAAAAATGTATTGTCAATAATAATCCTTCTTCATCATAATACAATGAAAAGAAAGAACTCAACCTTTAAAAGATAAAGAAACCCTAAAAAGGGAAAACCTAGGTTTGCACATAATAATTAATTAAAATAATTAATTATATGCACCTAATGTTAGCTTAAGTGTAAAAAGATAATTGGAAACTTAAAGAATTAAACAAATATTGTTTAATTAATCAAGTAAAGACCCAATTACTCTAACACCCCCCTTAAGCTAGACTTAGGGAGAAGCTAAAACCTAGAACAGCTACTGAAAACATGAAAGATGGGTCCCGGCAACAAGGCCTGATCAGGTACCCAAATACAATGAAATCTCTATGAACTGGAGAAATAGAGAAAACCACGTGGGAAAAAAACTCTACTCCAAAAAGAGATGGAAAAGAATACCACTGAAGCATGAAATAAATGCAAACACTGTCTCTGAGAAGCTATTGATCTAAAGAACCTCCACTGAAATAGAACATGACCAGGTAGAGAAGACTATAATCTGTATGAGTGCCCTCAAATGACACTACTTGAATCAGAAGGCAAACAAGGCAAACAATTGCAATCGAAGATACAGATGGCATAAGACACCAAATCCTAAAGAGCTGATCAATCAAACCACAGAAGTATTAGAACCAACAGGATAAACCTCCCCATAATGCGGAAAAGGGAGAGGGACAGGTACACTGAAAAGAGTGGCCAACAAGAACTACATGACAAAGAACTAGGAACATCAAAGGTGCTAAGAAAAGTACATGGTGTCATGGAAGGAACACTCACTTGACACAGAGCATGAGGGGAATGTCCTGGAAGGAACACTCATTGGACAAAGGCAGAAGGCAAACAAGGCAAACATCAACCCCCTCATGGCACTTTATGAATAGTGCATGTACAACAAGACACACGATGTGCAAGATCCCAAGTAAATAATGCATGATGGCACTTTATCTCAGTGTGTTTGCATAAATACAAGCTACAATGATAACAAGACTGGAAATAGAAATGAGAACCAAAATAGAGACATCCTACCCAGAGAAGAGATCCTAGGACCTGAAACAACCAAGATATCCACCAGAGTGCTGAAAAGAAAAAAACTGAATAAAATATGTATGGAGTAGAATCTAGAAATAAAATTTAGATGGCTAGAAAGTACACAGCACACACTTTCCAAAAATATAAAGTTTTCAAAAAACTAAGGTCGAATGTTCATTCTACGTCTCCCGGAGTGCAAAAATAAGACCTCACTTTGACCGGAAAAAAACATAGTCAAACAAAAAAATTAGAAAAAATTACCAACATGATGAGGTCCAGCTGAGATCCAGCTTTCTGATGCCTATTCATTTTTAAAAAATGACTCCGTATGTCCAAGATAGAGCCAAAAAACTAAACCCCCCCTGAAAAAGCCAAAAAAGGAGGTCTGGTGGCTCTTTGGTGGTCCAATGGCCAGTGGGTGGCGGCCGGGTGGCCCCCTAGTGGCTGGGTGGCTGAGTTCGGGCGGCGCCCAAGGCTTGCGGTGGTTTCCGGCGGTGCAGCAAGTGGCGGGAGGTGGCCAGAGCGGTTCCCGACGGCGCAGCAGGCGGCGGGAGGTGGCCGGAGCGGTTCCTGGTGGCGGCAGCTGTAGGCAGTGGTTTTCGGTGAGCGGTGGAGCTGGCTGGGTGGTCGGGTGGTAGAGGAGGCCAGGCCGACTGGGGAGGTTTTTGGTGGGCGGCAGCAGGGGCCACTAGGAAGCGGTGGCTGGTGGGCGCAGGGAGGCTGATAGGGGACCGAGAGCCAGAAGGGTGCCAGAGACCGGAGGCGCGAGGCCCAAGACCTGCAACAATGCAGCAACATAGGGGCCCCATGGTACCCTGCGTACCATGGGGACCCCCCCCAAAAAAACTTTTTCCCTAAAATTTTTCTTAAAAGAAACAAAAAACCCCTTTTTTTTGCTTTTTTTGAAAGAAATTTTTTTTAAAAAAAGTAAATTTTGGCTTGCATAATATAAAAAGGCAAAATATTTTTTTTTTTAAATTTTTTTCTCGATCTGCATGCGAGGGCCATACGGCTTGGATCTAAGAAAAAAATACTCCCAGAGGCTCAAGAACTAAAATAGGTCAAATTTTATATGACCATAGGGGTTTTTGGGCCTTCTGAGCACGATGGTGAGGTTCGTTTAGGCCCAAAGTGCTCAGAAAAAAGGTCAAACCCTAGGTGCATAAAAACTTTCTGAAACCCCAGATCTACTTCCAAAGCAAAATTCTCAAAACAAGAACAAGTAGCTGCAGATCTAAAGCTCTGATACCATATAGGAGTTGAGAAAATACAACACCACAGGAGCCCAAATAATCTCTGCAAGATGAAAAACCTATTACAAGGAGAAGCAACAAAGCAAAATCACAGAAGGAAAGAATGCACAGAAAATATGCTCAAAAACAGAGAGCTTAATATTCTCAAAAAAAAAAGTATTGTCAATAATAATCATTCTTCATCATAATACAATGAAAAGAAAGAACTCAACCTTTAAAAGGTCAAGAAACCCTAAAAAGGGAAAACCTAGGTTTGTACATAATAATTAATTAAAATAATTAATTATATGCACCTAATGTTAGCTTAAGTGTAAAAAGATAATTGGAAACTTAAAGAATTAAACAAATATTGTTTAATTAATCAAGTAAAGACCCAATTACTCTAATAGGCAGTACCAGTTAAACAGAGTAAGACATCAGACACTTGAAATGCATTCAATACTTGATAATAACTTCACCCATAAATGTATGCATGTGGTATACCAGTAATACCATAACCTATTAACTCTGCATGCATAATCTTTCAAGCAAAGAATACATAATCATCACATGAAAAATGCATAACACATAAAACACGGATTTTTCATGTGGAAACCCAAATGGGAAAAACCATGGTGGGGATGAATACCCACAAGCTTTTTTTTGAACTCTTTTGAAGATCGCTCTGTTAGGAGCCTAGTCCAATTAAAGACTTTACAATAGGTTTTGCTAGGAACCGATCCTATTAGAGATCATCCGGTTAAGGGATGGCTATATACCCTATTAAAGGTTACCTTGCTAGAGGATTTGAAGAACTCAATGATCTTGAGTCACCCAGTTAAAGGTTTTACAATAAGCCTATTCTGATTAATTAGAAAAATTGGTTTTCAGGACTCAAAACCTTTAACATAGGAGATTAATAAAAGTCAACATAGAGTGTCCAGAGCATAAAAACTACTTACAAAATGACTGGCAAAAAATCCAGTAAATAGAAAGGATAGCTAAAGAAAAAAATAGCAAAACAACAAAAACCAGGAAAACATTGCACAATTAAAGAGTCTTCAGAAGGTGCTCCGCCTTAATCACTAACTGGTCATAGGAGGCCGCAACAGCTTTGAGTTCATCTAGGTCCTTATTAGGCTTCTTCTCCTTATTTTTACCTCTGGTTCTTGTTCTGGGTCCTTGGACTTCTCATGTGCCTTCAGTGTCAGGGTCAATATCCAGGGTATCCTTCTCCTCATCCAACTTGCTAATGAGAGTTTTGGTATTGCCAGCAGAGACCTTCAGAATGTTTAAGCTTTGCTCTGTGATACTTTTGAGACATTCCTTAATTTTGTTGACTTTACTAACAGTTCCTAACATAGTTTGATCCATAGCATTAGCATTTGCTTTCCTCTCCAGCAGGTCTCTCTCATTTTTCTAAAATCTGGGGTTGAAGGAGTCTCTTATATTTTCAACTTTAGCAACAGTATTTGTCAAATCCTCCATATAATCTACCATAGTCTTACCTTCCCCTATGTTGATAGTTTCCACAATCTGTATTTTGTGGATGAGTTTTTGGTTGTCATCCACAACTTGCTTGTAACTGGTGATTAACCATTCCATGGTGTCCATAAAACCTTTCATACCCTCAGGAGGAGGGTTTCAGGAGAGATCAATCTTACCGGAGTTGTCATGTTCCTTATTTGGGGTGTCACCAATAGTAGCTTTGTCATCAACCCTTTGAACTTCTCCAGTGGTCACCTCCTCCAAGTTCTGGTCAGCTTTTGGACTCTTTTTCTATTTGTGATCCTCCAACTCCTTCACATTCTCATCCTTTCTCTTTCGTTTGTTTCTAGTCTCTATATGGACTTTAGTTTTCTTTTTTAGAGAAGCCTGGGGTTTCTCCTTCTCTAAATCTTTAGAAACCTCCTCCAAGGAGGAGGAACTGATCTGAAGAATCTTGCCTTTAGTTTTCTTTCCTTTTGAGGAGGATGACCTGGTTTTCAAATATTTCCTCTTCTTACCTACTTCAACTTCTGAGTCATCCATACTCTCCTCAGACTCACTCGTTGGATCACTGTCAGAACCCTCATCCAAAGAGAAAATAGAGTCCAACCCATCCTCCTCAGACTTTGAAATAGAGGGTTGCGAGCAGGCTATCTAGTTAGCCTTGAGATCATCATAAACAAGAACCATTAAGCCTTGATGCGTGGCAGTGTCCCCATAGGGTTCTCTTTATAGGCCTTAATGGTGGCATTCATAGAACATAATAGAAAATATGGAATGTTAACCTTCTCGTCATGCCTAAAATGATTTAGCAAAACAAAATGGTATCCGTATACTTTAGTGAATCTACCATCCAAAGTAATATAGCGCATTATAACAAAAAGGACCTTCCTCCATGGTTTAACAAAATCCCTAGGGGGATAGTAAGTTTTACATAGCTTCACTAGGCATTTTTTCTCCTTTTTAGTTTCAAGATATCTTTCAATAGCCTCTTTTCTCACTTTCTTGTCCCTATAGTAGTTACTTCCTTCCCTTCAGAGACTTGTGGCCTGGGCAATAAGGTCTTCATCTATGACAACAGACTGGTCTCCCATCTTCGAAATGCCCTTTCTCTATTTTTTACAAAAGAAATTGGTGACTGTGGTGTCCTGCCCGTGGAGCCTCTCCATAAATTTTGAGAACCCACCCTTCTGTAGTATGTTCCAAACCACCTCCTTTTGCTTCCACTCCTTGCAGTTGCTAGGTTCGTATCGGCGTCTATTTCTGCCCATATTTTCACTATACAGAGCAAAATGTCAAAGCTTGCAGAGAACTTTAGACAGAAAGTTTCTCGGAGCTACCAAATTTACCCAGAAAGCATGGGAAGTGATAAATTGAGTGTTATAATAAATGGTGCTAACAATATTATAATTGCTCGAAGCACTCCTTTTAATCCATCTCATTATTGTTTTGTACATCAAAAATCTTTGGGATGCTATTATATTGGTCCTTAAAAATGATTAATTTGACATCCTCAAGGAGGCCTTGTTCTCCCTTCCAAGTAAACATTTCATCTTGATTGAACATCATGTTGGCTATCTAGTCAGCACACCCATTAACTTCATGGTAGATATGAGATATGTAACTTTTCTCAAAAGTATTAATGAGGTCTCTAGTGGCTTTTATAATGTTATTCATAGACCATGAGGGCTTAGAGGTCCCCTTGAGGCATTTGATGATGTTGTTTGAGTCCCCTTCAATCCATATGTAGGGGAAATTCCATCTTTTTGCGAGGAGAATACCTTAGAGAGTTGCCATTGCTTCTACTTTGTGGTTTGTTTGACTTCCTATTGGAACAACAATCATTTCCTTGCATATACCTTTGTCATCTCTAAGAATAGCTCCACATCCCGCAGGGCCCAGATTACCTTTTGCAGCACCATCAAAATTGACTTTGAACCAACAATGAGGGGGAGTTTGCCATCTTGCTTGTAGTCTTTTGTTTTGCTTGGGGTCATAACTTCTAGCATTCTTCAAATTCCAAGAACTTAAAATGTGAGATTCCAATGGGTTGGTCAAAAAATAGGGACCCCCAATGATCCTAATGTTCTCCACAATCGCCCATTGTATTTTCTGGAACACAATATCATGAGTAAGGGAAGTGTCCCTAAAAATATGACTATTTCTTTCTTTCCATAATCCCCATAGAATGTGAGGGAGTGATAGCTGCCACAAAGATCTCAAAAAGGAGTTAGACCAATGGTAATTCCTAGAGTAGAACAACTCACTGATAGTGTTAGGAAACACCCAAGCAATGCTAAAACTCTTAAGAAATATTTCCCAGATCGAAGCAAAATAGGAACATCGGATAGCCAAATGGTCCACTAACTCTTCCTCTTTGAGACACAAAGAACATCTATTAGGAAAGGAAAATCCTCTACCCTTGAGGTTATCTAAGGTCAAGATTTTATTTTGAAGAATAATCCAACAGAAAAAGTTTATTTTGGGGGTTAGACCCTTTATCCAAGCTTTAGACCAAAAAGGATTGTCAGAAGGGGTGGGGGAGAGAACACCATACATTGAAGAGATGGTAATAATACCTTTGGGTTCATACTTCCAAATGAGGGAGTCTTCCTCTTTATTCAACTAGGCCGAAGACAGATGGTTTTTAAGGTTAATGAGGCTTGGGTGAATACTTTCAATATTCTGCCATTGATTGCCTGTCCAATACCCTTCAACTAAAGGAACAAAAGTTCTAATATAGGAGGAGGCATAAGGGGCCCATTCTGGGATTTCAATCAAGGGTTTATCAAAAAGCCAGGGGTCTTCCCAGAATTTAACTTTCCTACCATTTCCTACTTTCCAAATAATCCCTTTAGCAATTCTATCTCTGCACTTAGAGGCATGGTTCCAGATGTGGGACCCATTAATACTGATTCCAAAATTGATAAAAGAGGAACATTCTTTATCTAAGTGGAACAAAAGAAAGTACTTACTTTTCTAGATTTTACACCATTCATTATCTAAGTGGAACCTTCTCCAAACCTATTTGGACATGAGAGCTTCATTTAAGGTCTGAATTCTTCTCAAGCCCAAACCACCTTTACTTTTCGGTCTGCATACTTGATCCCAAGCCACAAGAGACATTCTTTTCTTGTCCTCAACCCCTGACCATAGAAAATTTCTTTGAATTTTCTCAATTGCATCAGCATACTTAACTAGAATTCTGAAAAGGCTTAGGGCATAGATAGGTATGCTTTGAAGTGAAGCTTTTAGAAGTTGTATCTTGCTAGCCTGACTTAAAAGGGCTCCTTTCCAGCCAGCTAGCTTTTTGTGAAATTTGTCCACTAAGGAGCTCCAGAAAGAATCAGGAGGTTCAATTCCTAAAGGGAGGCCAAGATAAGTGGAAAGAAGATCAGCAATCTGACATTCTAGGATTCTGCTGATTCTCTCTTGTCTTCTCTCTGGGGTGTTGATGAAAAAAACTTCACTTTTGACCCAATTAATGAGCTGACCAGAAGCAGAGGCAAACTTACAAAGAGTGTCCTTCAAGGTTCTAGCTTCAGAGATGCTTGATTCCCCCAGTAAAATCTTGTTAAAGCTAACCTGGTAAAGGGGTTTTCCAACTATTGAAATGATTAGAAGACAACAGGTAAAACTCTCATCTGATAATAGCACAACATGCTAAGGTAGATCCTTTTCAGTTCATCTACTCTGCAGTTCTCCACTCACTGGTCTAGCAAGTATCTCATCACTCGGATACACACACACAACTTTTGCCAACAACTTTACAATAACAAACTGATGAATACTAAGAGGGGGGGTGAATTAGTATACCAAAAAATACTGTACTCAAATACTTTGTAAGACTGATAGTAAACCGATAAAATAGTTTAACAGACAAATTGGTTAATACACATGCAAACCAAAATGCAAATAGAGCATTCACCCACAAAAGCAACAATACAACCATAACACAAGATATTTGACATGGAAACCCAAATGGGAAAAACCACGGTGAGGTGAAACTCACAAGTCACTATCTACATAATAGAACCCAGACCGGTTAAGGTTAGACTGGTTAAGGTCTTACAATGTTCTTTACCAGAACAGATCCTGTTAGGAATCTCAATCTCTGTTAGGAGATAAGTCCGGTTAAAGACTACCTTGCTAGAGGATTTTAGATTCACAAAGGTGAACCACCTTGTTAGAGGATTTTACAAAGGCTTTTAGGCCTACTCAATTAAGGGCTAAGAACTTGTCAAAGAGGTGAGTAATCAACAAGTATATGATCTATCAGATAGCATAGATTGCTTGGTTAGATTTAGTATAGCTCACTGCTAATGCATTCCAGCATTACTTCAGTCTTCTATAGTTCTCACTCTATAATAGCTTGATCTTCTCAGATAAGATCACTCTCACAATAACTCGTCAATCACCTTAAACCCTAGCAACAACAAAATACTCCACACACTAAAAACCCTAGACATGATGTCCTTATATAGGAATCTGATTTCATGTCAGTCCAATAGGATTTCAATACAATTCCCTAGGTTCAATGAACCTGGGCATACTTGGTAACTCAACACAGAAAGCACTGTTTAAGTGTCAGCACCATCAAATAGTTGGTGGATGGTAACTCATCACAAAATGCCGATTGGTAACTCATCACAGAGTATTACCGGTTCATACAAAATATCGGTTTCCGGTTAGACAAAAATGAAGACTGGTGAAAATGTGTTATGCCGCTTTATTCCTTCGTACCACTTGGGATCCACGAACCGCTTGTGGTCGACATGTCGCTTTAGACCGGTAAACACATTCAGCAAAATACCAATATTCTAAAGACTATAATGCAACATACCAGTTTGGAACAAATACCGGTTGAGCTCTAGCTCATACATATAAAGGGGATCTCAATGCAAGTGTGTGTCCATCAATGACAATCACAACATAAACATAAAAAATGCCAACACAAACATCATCGACCTTATAGACAACAGTTAGGTCGGTAGCATAAACCCTAAACCCTAAACATCTTAGGTTTATAACATAGGCGGTCCAATCCTGACCGTCCAAACACATTGCATAGAGTATTACAATTTCAAATAGATCACAAGACAATATGCATTGTTCATTCATCACCACACATGGGAATCAGTAACCCATCACACTCTCTTCTCATACCGCTAAGAGGAATGATCATTCCTGAGGTAGACATCTAACATAGTCGATCTTCTTATGCAATATCCTCAAGGAAATCCTTCACGTGCACCAAGCTAATGTGGCACCTTGATCTCATTCACATCTCTTGGCTAACTCATCATAGAATATCATTAGTTGCATCGCACAAGCTAGATCGCCAAACCAGTAACCCTAGAGTAGAGACTACCAATAGGTAGTCACACTTTAGTGAAACCCTGACACCGGCTCACTGCATCTCCTCATACCTCTTCATACTAGTTCACTTGAACTTATTGACATCAATGACAACCTACATTAGCATCATGTCAACATGCTGGTTCATCATATGCCAATAATATCCAACAATCTCCCCCTTTGGCATTGATGGCAATACTCAGTGTAGCATTACAACTGTAAACATTATAGACCAGTGTATCTTCATGATCAGATATCTTCACCTCATACATTAGATATCTTCTCCCCCATACATCAGATATCTTCTCCCCTTTGACAACAATGCCAAAGTGGAGGCACAAGCTTCCATACTCTACTATGTTGCTCCCCCTATGGAGTAGCATCCTTCAACTCATCAATCCTGAAACATTTGTCACTGTAGTACTTGATTGATGCAGAGAACACATCTTTAGTTGACTTCATGAAGGGGAAGAACCCCTAATTCACCTCTCAAATAGGTAAATGTAGTCTTCAGTAAGGGGTTAGTGAATATATTTGCTAGCTACTCCTTACTGGAAACATGTTGTAGTACAACCTCCTTATTCTGAACTTTCTCTCTCAAGAAATGATATTTAAGCTCAATTTGCTAGTTCTAGCATGCAATACCAGATTCTTGGAAATATTTAATGCACTTGTGTTGCCACAAAATATATTCATCGTTTCAGATACAGGTACTTTGAAACCTTCCAATACATGTTTCATCCAAATTGCTTGAGTGCAGTTCATAAATTCTTCCACATATTCGACTTCAGCTATAGACTGGGAAATATAGCTTTGCTTCTTACTTGTCCATGATACTAATCTTCCACCGAGAAAGAACACTCCACCGGTTGTGCTCTTTCGGTTGTCCACATTACCTACAAAATTAGCATTAGTATATACTTTGAGATTATAGTCACCATTATATGGATACCACAATTCATAGTCAACTGTTCCTTTTAGATATTAAGAATCCTTTTGACAGCTACCAAGTGGGATTCTCTAGGACATTTCTAAAAATGAGCTACTGTGTCTAGTGCATGAGCAATATCTGGTCTAATGTGCACCACGTAGTACAGCTTACCAATCATTGACCGGTACTCCTTTTCATTCACTAGTGCTGAATCATCTTCCTTAGTCAGTTTACAGCTAGTCACCATTGGTGTATCAACTGGTTTGCTTTCCTCCATGCCAAAAGTCTTCAATACCTCTTTGACATACTTGGACTGGGTAATAAAGATACCCTCTTTCATTTGCTAAATCTATAAACCAATGAAGAACTTTATCTCTCCAATCAGAGAAATATCAAACTCTTTCTTCATTTCATCTACAATTGCATGACTCATTTTATCATCTCCTCCAAAGATTATATCATCCACAAACATTTCATAGATCAGAATCTGATCACCTTCTGATTTCAAGTAGATGTTGCTATCTTCACTTGTTCTCTGAAATCCAATCTTCACAAGATGAGAGTGTAATCTTTCATACCATGCCCTAGGTGTTTGTTTCAATCCATACAAAGATTTGTGTAATCTACACACCATGTCATTGTCTTCTGATAAGGCAAACCCTTCCAGTTTCTCTATATACACTTCCTCTCAGAAAAGTAGACTTCACATCCATCTGATAAAACTTAAATCCCTTAAATGCTGCAAATGCAAGTAGCATTCAGACACCTTCTAGTCTAGCCACAGGAGCAAAGGTTTCTCCATAGTCTTCTCCCTCCTCCTGAGCATATCCTTTGCATACAAGCCTATCCTTGTTCCTAACAACCGTACCTTCTTCATTCAGCTTATTCCTAAAGACCCATTTGGTACCTATGACATTTTTATGTTCTGGTCTAGGCACCAAAGACCATGTTACATTCTTCTCTATCTGGTCTACCTCCTCTTCAATTGCTTTAATCTAGTCTTCATCTGTAAGAGCTTCTCTAGAAGTCTTGGGTTCAAATTCAGAAATCATGCAAGAGTTCTCCTTTACTTTTCTTCTTGTGAGTATCCTTGCATCTTTATCTCCTATGATTTTCTTCGGATCATGATGCAACTTCACATATCTAGGAATGACTCTAGCTTGATCTACTATCTTTTCTTCTTCTCCTTCACTTACCTCTTCTTCTTTTCTTGTTGCAGCTTCTATAGGAACACTGAGATCTTTACAAGTTTCTTTCTTAACCAGTTCCCAGAAGGCTATACCCAGTCCATCTTCCAATTCTTCGCTGTAGGTTTCCTCAGGTTCTTCAAGGGATTCATCAACCCTAACATCGATACTTTCAACAATATTATGTGTTCTATTGTTGTAGCACTTAAGAGTTTTGCTCTTAGAGGAATATCCTAGAAATATTCATTCATCACATTTTGCATCAAACTTGCTCAAATGCTTACCTCTCTTGATACATCACTTACTACCAAACACTTTAAAGTAAGTCACAGTGGGAATTTTCTCGATCCAATACTCATAAGGGGTTTTATCTTTTCCTTTCTTTATAAGTACATGGTTCATAGTAAAGACTACAGTACTCATCGCTTCTCTCCAAAAGGTGTGAGCAACATTTCCTTGGATCAACATTGTTCTAGCCACTTCAACTACAGTCTTGTTATTTCTCTCTACTATGCCATTCTATTGTGGTGTCCTTGGGGCAGACAATTTCCTCTTGATACCGTTATCTTCACAGTACTTATTGAATTCATTAGAAGTGAATTCTCTTCCTTGATAAGTTCTCAGGCATTTTATCTTTTTACCACTTTCTTTCTCTACTAATGCTCTGAAGGCTTTGAACTTTCCAAATGCTTCATACTCATCTTTCAAGAATGTGACCCACATCATTCTTGAGTAGTCATCAGTAAGAATCATAAAATACCTATCTCCCTAAATACATCTAGTTTTAATAGGACCACACAAATCAGTATGCACAAGATCAAGTAAATTTTCTATTGAGAAAGACTTACCTTTAAAAGTTGAGGAAGACTTCTTACCAAGTTGACATTCTTTGCACAAAAAATTCTCAGGTTTGTTCAGCAAAGGTAATCCTCTTACCGCCTTGATCTTACCAAATTTAACAATATTGTCAAAGTTCATATGACAGAGTCTCCTATGCCATATCCAACTATCATCAAACTTTTCCATTAGACACCGACTTATCTTGGCATTCAACTGAAATAGGTTACCTCTGGTCTGCTTACCGGTGGTAGTAAGTTCACCACTCTTCCCAATTATACTGTAGACTCTGCCTTTGAATTCCAGAATGAGTCTTTTTTCATTTAGTTGAGCAACACTCAACAGGTTATGCTTAAGACCTTCTACCCAGTAGACATTATCTGCATGGCTCTTTCCATTCAGTGAGATGGATCCTGTACCTTTCACCAAACATGGTGCATCATTGCCAAATCTGACAACACCTCCATCATATTCCTCTAGAGATAGAAACTTTCTCTGGTCACCAATCATGTGGTGAGAACACCCACTATCTATAATCCACTCATTGGAGTTGTTAATGCGAGAGACACATGCTTTCTTATCAGACACTTCTTCCTTTATAGCTACAAATACTATGTCTTCATTTTCTTCATCCTCTGATTCTTCATCAGTGACACCTTCATCCACAGCAACAAGGCAATTTCTTATGTTTCCTCCTTTATACTTTCTAAACTTCTTTGGTTTATCTTTATTATCACTGTTAGGACAATTTACAACTATATGTCCTATCTTGTTGTAGGACAAAACATTTCAAAGGAAGTTTACCTCTATATTTTCCAGTTCCCTTCAAAAGTCTTTTAGCAAGAAGAGATTCAAACTCCATCAAAATCTCTTCATCATCCATATCTCTGCATTGTCTGGATTCATAATTGGTACTAGTTTCTTTTCCTTTTTTGGATGGTACAACAGATGCTTTAAAGGTGGACTAAGTCTTCTGAACACTGCCATCATAGCTATTCAACTCATATCTAGTTAACTTTGCAATAATAGAAACTAAGGATACCTTGGTTTTATCAATAGAAATTAGTTGTTGGATAGCAACAACTCTGATTGCATAGACTGGTAATAATGATCTAAGGACTTTACTAACAATGGTGCTATCATCAATGGTTCCACCAGCGCTTTTGATATCACCAACCACAGTCTTAATCCTAACGACATATTGTTGAATGGCCTCACCTTCAACCATCCTCATATCCTCAAATTTACCTCTAAGGCTCTCTTCGTTAGCTTGATTTACATGCTCATCACCACCATAAATGTTTTCCAGTGCATCCCATACATCCTTAAGTGTGTCCTTGTCTTGTACATCAATAAACTCAATATCTGATAGGCTTTTGATAAGGGCTTCCATGACTTACCCAATTTTCTTGTATCTCTCTCTTTTGATCGTCCATCAAAGTGCTAGTAGGAGTCACATAGGAATTCTCAACATAGCTCCAGTGTTGAGAACCCATACTCTTGATGTAAATCTTTATTCTGTCCTTCCATATCTTGAAGTTATCTCTATTGAACTTAGGACCTTCCCTCTTCATCATTACAACAGGATATTCTACCTCAAGCAGTTAAGCTTATATCACCGAGGATCTGGAGACACTCTAATACCAATTGATGACTAATGATGAATGGTAGATACCCTAACTGGTATTGAGACGGGGTGGTGAATCAGTACAAACAAAAATGTTCTCAACAACTTATCAAGTTAAAGAAATACCAACTAATTGTCATCATTACTAAACTTAACCATGGCAGTACCAGTTAAACATAGTAAGATATCAGACACCATAAACTAATAAGTTTGAACACCTCAAATGCATTCAATACTTGATAATAACTTCACCCATAAACGTATGCATGTGGTATACCAGTAATACCATAACTTATTAAGTCTGCATGCATAATTTTTCAACCAAAGAATACATAATAATCACATGAAAAATGCATAACACATAACACATAGATTTTTCATGTGGAAACCCAAATGGGAAAAACCACGGTGGGGATGAATACCCACAAGCTTGTTTTTGAACTCTTTTGAAGCTCATTCAGTTAGGAGCCTAGTTTGGTTAAAGACTTTATAATAGGTTCTACTAGGAACCAATGCTGTTAGAGATCACCCGAATAAGGGATGGCTATATACCTTGTTAAAGGTTGAAACCCTGTTAAAGGTTACCTCACTAGAGGATTTGAAGAACTCAATGATCTTGAGTCACCTAGTTAAAGGTTTTATAATAAGCATGTTAAAGCTACCTAGTAAAGGGATTTTCCAACTATTGAAATGATTAGATGACAACAGGTAAAACTCTGATCTAATAACAGCATAACATGCTAAGGCGGATCCTTTTTCAGTTCCTCTACTTTGTAAACACACTCTGCAGTTCTCCACTCACTGGTCTAGCAAGTATCTCATCACTCAGATACACACACACAACTTTTTCCATTAACTTTACAATAACAAACATCATTGACCTTATAGACAACAATTAGGTCGGTATCATAAACCCTAAACCCTAAGCATCTTAGGTTTATAACACAGGCCGTCCAATCCTGACTGTCCAAACACATTGCATAGAGTATTACAATTTCAAACAGATCACAAGACAATCTGCATCGTTCATTCATCACCGCACATGGGAATCAATAACCCATCACACTCTCTTCTCATACCGCTAAGAGGGATGATCATTCCTGAGGTAGACATCTAATGCAGTCGATCTTCTCATGTGAGATCCTCAAGGAAATCCTTCACATGCACCAAGATGACATGGCACCTCTGTTACAAGCTAGAGTTGTCATTGCACCAAAAGATCGACCTTCAACCTGTCAATGCTCGATACAACCACTAGACTTATAGAATCCATAGGAGGCTATTAAACCATGTCACGAATCTCCATGAGGGACGCTGGCCCACTACCAACAATCCCCCTCCTAGCATCACTCATCGTGGCTTGCGTGATTTGAACCTGTGACCAATCCTTGATACCACTTGTTACAAGCTAGAGTTGTCGTTGCACCAAAATATTGACCTTCAACCTCTCAATGCCCGTCACAACCACTAGACTTATAGAATCCACAAGAGGCTATTAAACCATGTTGCAAATCTCCATGAGGGACATTGGCCCACTGCCAACAACCTCAATCTCATTCACATCTCTTGGCTAACTCATCACATAATATCATCGGTTGCATCTCACAAGATGGATTGCCAAACTGGTAACCCTAGATTAGAGACTACAAACCGGTAGTCACACTTTAGTGAAACCCTGACACCGGTTCACTGCATCTCCTCATACCTCTTCATACCAGTTCACTTGAACTTATTGACATCAATGACAACATGCATTATCATCATATGCCAATAATATCCAATAGGTTGAAGGAAAAGGAAAGGGGATTATGGGTACTTCACCCTCAGTTTTGAAAAATATTAAGATATTGGAAATCAAGCCCCTGGTAGATACCAGTGTACAGACAAATATTGAGATACTGGCTAATATACTCAATACTCAATATTAGTCCTCCAGACAAAAATGTATAGGTTGAGGTTACAGTTCCTACAGAGGAACCAACAGTTACAGAGACTGCACCAAGTGGTGAAGCCATGGGTGCAAGTGAGGAAGCTATAAAGGAAAAATCATCAGAGGAGAAGAAAGGAGAATCTAGCAGGGAACCGGTAGTTGGTCCACCATTTTTATCAATTGACACCTCACATGTTGAAAATAAAAACATAATAGAGATGAATCCTACTAAACTCATGATGATGGAAGCACAAAAACTAATGAAGGAAGGACCTACGGATAAAGGGATTATTGATCAATCAATCATTGTTTTACACAGACTAGTCCTGAAGTGCAAGATTGACAATGAATCAAGCCCATCCGGCAAGCTTAAGATGATCACTGAGCATATCTCAAAGGATTTTCAATCCTTTCAAAAAATTTCAAATAGGCAAGCATTGGAGAGATTCACTCAGGCTAAGAGAGCTACATTTGATCAGGTGATTGAATTTGAGAAGAAGAAGATTGATGAAAAATTGAAACTAATAGATAATTCCATAAAGAAGTGTACAAATATTCATAGGGTTTGTTGTAATATTGATATTGTTACAGTCAATGTGGATAAGAAGATAAAAGAACTTCACGAGAAAATTGCAAATATAGCTAATTCTTTTGATGGATTAAGTTCATTGACTACATCCATTGATGGTCAAAATTTGATTTTGGAAAACTAAGTTTCTGTTATTCAAAAGGAAAGAGACAAAATTATAAGAAGAGTCAGAAGTCTGAGAGGCTTGGTGAGTCGCTGGTTGGATTCACTAATTGCACATAAGAAAGAATGTATGGATATGGTGGGAAAGCCCACACCGACAGAGGTAAATGAGAAAGAGACTTTTGCACATGTATTAAATGGACTTGTATCCATTTTTGACACTTTCAAAACTGGTTGGGATACTTATCTCGAGCTATTAGAAAAGGCTTATCGATAAATTTTTAAATTTGTTAAGCTCCGGTAAGATATTTTTGGGATATTCATTGTACAACTTTTTGAATCTTTGACATTCTTTTTAGAATTTTTGATGGCATTGATGTCAAAGGGAGAGTTGATATAGATGTGAAAAAGATTAGAAATATTTGTATACATTAGGGGGAGATATGGAGATATGGAGATATGGAGTATGGATTATTTTTCATTAATGAATATTCATCTCGGGGGAGTGTGGAGTACGCAGGATGAAACCGACAAATGAAACCTTGACCATTTTTCACATGAGTGTTGCCATCAATTTCAAAGGGGGAGATTGTTGAAAATTGACACTTAATTGGTTGGTTTCACTATGTTGTCGTTGATGGCAACATGGTATTGTGTTCCAACTTCATGTTTTGGTTCAGTTGCATATCGGGAGGCATTTCATAGATACTACACTGGTACCAGCACTGATAGGATAAAAGTATTTCTTTGGTTACCAGGAATGTAGGCTGACATGCTTTAGAATATGGTTAACGGTATTGAAGGCTCAAATCTCTTGGATCTGGCATCAGTAATTGATTTTGATATTCATGTATTTATGTTATCTGGCTGACATATAATTTGACATTGTAATAACCTTTGTAAGCTGACATAAGGCATGAAAATGGCATAGGGTATATCAGTTAGTTGGATTAGATCATTTTTTATATAGGAGATTATGGATACATGAATGTAATATAATGTGAAATATATCAAAGAGATTATGTATGTGAGGATATTTATGTAAGGGTTATTCTGGTAAAAGGTTTAGGGTTTTAGACTAGAACAGACAAAGATTAAACTAGAACTGTATTCAGGCATAGAAGATGATATCTTAGCAGTTCATAACTTCTTCAGATTGTAGTCTAGATTTTTATATAGTCAGTGAAACTCCTTTCTATGATTGAGCAATGTGCTCTAGATTGTAAACCTTCTTGCAAGTGTAGGCCCCTCATATTTTGTAATATCTCTTCATATGGCCAGTGAATTGATATTGTGGGTCACAAATCCCACCATGGTTTTTCCTCTTTAAGGTTTTCCACGTACAATTATGTGTGTTATGATTCTCATTTATGTGATTGGCTTATTGGTTTCTTTACTTGTTTCAATTATGTATGCACCAATATACTGGTTGGTGTATGCATGTTTTATTAAGGCTAAAATTGATCATTCTAGTATAACACTAATTCACCCCCCCCCGCCCCTCTTAGTGTTATTGGATTCCAACATCTAACATCATCAATCTTCATCAAAGCATCACCAAAATAGTGTCTCATGTCAACAATCTCCCCCTTGGCATTGATGGGAGCATTGTAAAAAATGACAGGTATTCCAAGAATCCAAAACTGCAATCAATCTGAAAAATATGTATACTCAACTAACTCCCCCTAAGAATGTGTACCATTTTTCACTGCCCTCTCTCCCACTTTGACATCAATGGGAAAGGTAGGAATCTACCAAAACTTATATACAAAATAATGTGTATAGTGATCTACAAAAACTTGAAAAAATCTACATAAGTTGCCTTCAAAGACTTCAAATACTCATTCCATCCTCTCAGGAACAATCCAAAACATTAATTTGGGTGCTAAACATGTATGCATGAACTTCTACACCCTTAAGATTTACAGGAACATCTTTACCTAAAGAAGTTACTACATCCTGCTGAGCTCCAAGTATCCATCCAGGGAGTGATTAAACTTCTCAATTCTCTCACTCAACTTATCATTTGTTCCTTTTCCTTATTCAAGCCCTTTATTTTATCAGTAAGATCCATTACCTAGGCTTCAAGGGTACTAGGAAAGACTAAATGTAGGACAAATAATTTTTCTATATAGACTAATTTCCCTTCAAGATCTCTTATTTTCTTGTCAGTGTCTATAGAAAAATTAGGCAAAAAGAGACACGACTTCAAGACTTTACCACCTTCATCCAAAGCATCCTCAACACTTTTCACTATAGATTTTAAAATTCCCTATGAGCCTCAATCGTTTTCAAATAGGTTTGGAGCCTCATTTCATTAAAATTTTACAAACATTTCTATCTGATACTTTCTCTAATGATACAAAATTTGATTCAACTTTGTTTGACATATCCTTAAGCTTACTAGAGGTGTGTCACCAGAAACTAGCTTAAGATTAGGCAAAATTTTCTCCAAAATATAGTCATCAAAGATATAATATTTTTCTCTTTAGATGTGAACTTAAGTAAGTCCTCACTTGCCTTTATTTGCATGAGGGTGACTAACTTCAGTACTTGAAGAGGGTACAGGGTACTTAAATCTACCAGACCATGAAAAAAATCATCTTCGTCATCTGCAATATTTTTTCCTTTGTCAGGAACAGTGGCTTTTGTCATGGTCCTCGGAGCCTTATCCGTCTTCTCTTCACCCTTCTCCTTCATAGCTTCTTCTGAATTTACATCTTTTTCTCCTTCCTCACCATCACCTTTAGCCTTTCCTGCATCACCTATCTCTCCAGCCATCATCTTAGCAATGATTTCTATCTCCGAAGGATCTTGCATAGCTTCACCAGAGTTGCCAACTACTTGACTATTAGTGGTATCATATACAATTTCTATCAGATCTATCTGTATAGATGGCTGCTAAAGAGAAACTTATGTTTGAACATGAACTACCAGAGGAGAAATATCTTTGCTTGATTGTCCTTCCAATTGCGAGTCATCCTTCTCTCGATAAACCTGATAGTTATTTTCTGTCAAAATTTTCCTTAGAATACCTTCTGTATCTTTTATTATTGTAGACACTTAAAAATAATTATTTTAATTATTTTTAATTCCTCGCATAATTAATTAATTAATTATGTTAATTAAAATTATTCTCAATATTAATTAAATATAATTAATATTGTCACTATAGCATATGATTTATTTAATAAATCAATCCCTTTCTTTATTCTTCTAAAAAATCAAATCCTCACAAATCTTCCTGTTAGATAATTAATTTCAATTAATTAGTTAACCTACATGATTCCTACAAATCATCTTCTTAATTCATCATTAACCTAATAAATTCTTCTAGAAACTCCCTAAACTTACTTAACATTATTCTTCTAATTTTTTATTCCCTCCACTCATTCTCTCTCATAGTCAAATTCTCCTACAAATATAAATCCCACCTAACATTTCCTCTAATCCCCCTCCTAATGAGTCGTTAATGGCTAATCATCATGATTAGCGACAAAGTCAACTCTTTGTCCTTTCATCTAGCCACTAGCTTTAAATGCTCTTTTTCTAGATGAATATAAGATTTTCAAAATCTCACATTCCTCTAGGCATTTCCCTCTCCCAAAGAATTTTTAATTCCTTTTTATTCTTCTAATACCCATAATATCCGTTTTTGGAGAATTTTTAATTCCTCCAATGTATCTTGTAGAGTGTGGAGATACGAAATGCCTTTAGGGCATATTTCTTGGTCTCCACACCCTCTCTTGGAGCTTGTGTGAGCTCACAAGTAAATCATAGCCCTTCATCTTGAATTCATCCTAGCCATTCATTTTCCTCTCCTCTTCCTATAAAATAGGGCTCCATCGCTTCATTCAGAACATCTTGAAATCCAATAAGCTTATGCTACCCTTTTGAGCCCAGGAAATCATCTTGGCAACTTGATCATCTCATCTTTATCATTCATCCTTATCATTTGTGCACAATATTAGAGAGCCATCCACATCCAGCAATCAAAGGAGCACATCAAGTGGAGCATTACTAAGGGGCGCCTTCACTTCATCAAGCTCAATCCGAAGGAGAAGGTAAAATAGCAAGGTGAAATAGTCTTTTAATGATATTTTAGCATTCTGCATGTTTATTTCATTATGTTTTGATCAGTTTACCTTTCAAATCTGTTTTCCCCTCTTCATTTTGGCATGCCCGGTGGGACTCATGTCCTTGAGAACTAATGTTGTTGTTTTTTTAGGTTTTCGTGTGTTGTGAGAGGTAGGTTCCAAAATAGTGCGATTGCAATATATATATATATATATATATATATATCTTTTTCGTAGGTTCTAGAATCGTGGCTTTGCATTTCTGCGTGACAGCTCCTCCTTATTCTATTATGTTTCTTTTTTTTATGTTTCTATTTCTGTTGCAGCATGATAGATCTGTTATCTAATTTGTTATTTGATTTGTTGTCTATTCTATTTTAGTATAATCTGTGTGAAAGTAGGAGAGTATGCTCTTGTCTAAATAGACAATCAGAAATCTAGACCTTTGACTTTTCTATTATGTTTAGCATGACTGTATGCTCTAACTGTAGGAAAGTGTGAAAATAGGAGAGTATGCTCTTGTCTATCTAGACAATCAGAAATCTGGACCTTTGACACTTTTCTATCTGTGTAGTGCTACTGTCTGCTCTGTTAATCTGTCTGAAAATTTTTAGGCACTAACTATACTCTGCATTTAATTTATTTATTTCCTGTTATCTGCTCTGTTTAAATATAATCTGTCCGCCCGCAGGAAAGTGTGAAAGTAGGAGAGTATGCTCTTGTCTATCTAGACAATCAGAAATCCGGACCTTTGACATTTTTTATTTTTATTCTGTTTAGCACAATCGTTTGTTCTGTTAAATCTAGGGTTTCTGTCTGCTCTGTTAAATCTAGGGTTTCTGTTTTGTTAAAATTAGGGTGTCTATTCTGTTAAATTTAGGGTTTCTGTCCCATTAAATCTTCTTTATCTTGACTCCATTTTCCTCCAAATTTCACCAGATTCTCTGCATTGCCATTTTCCCAAAATCCCATATTTCTCTATTTTTAGGTTTTGCCATAACTTCTTCCCTTTTCATCCAATCACTTCCAAATTTTTCCCATATTATCCATCTTCAACTTTTGCTTCTTTGTCCCTCTTGGACAAATTTTCCCATTCCTTCATCTCTCCTCCAAAATCCCCATTTTTCACTTGCCTATCCCTTAAAAAGTGGTAAAAACCTAGTCAAACCCCATTTACCCATCAAAGCTTTCTTAAAATCCACATTTGTCATTAGTAAAAAAGTTTTTATTCATGTTTTTCTATTCATTCCCAAAAAATTAATATTTTTGTCATTTTGTTGATTTTTGCAGGACGCTTGTTGAAGACTATTTTTCCAAACTACTAATCAAGTTGTTTTGCAGGACGTTTTTTGAAGACTCTATTTTTCAAACTACTAATCAGGTGGTTTTGCAAGTTGCCTAGCTGATTCAACCAAATATTGTGCATTTATTTAAATTAGGCACCTAGATATTAATTAAAATGGAATGAACCATTGTCTTATGTGTCTTTAAGAAAAGCGTAAAGGTAGGAAAGTATGCTCTCATCTTACTAGATGATCAGAAATCCAGACCCTCTAGCCTTTTCTTGTTTGATTGTGTGTTTACCTCTAGCGGGTCTGCCCTCCCAACTTGCTCTTTGAGAAGGTAAGAGGGGAACGACCCAAGTGAGTACACCCAGACCTGGGGTTCCCAAATCACTATAATAAATAGGCCATTGACTACAAAAGGGTTAATGGTTGGGGCTATATGAGAGTTCACTCTCACATTGGGTGCTTAGTAGGATCCTAGAGATCTCAATCATGCTTGCGTGACTACTAAGTTCTTGGTGCTTCGTTGGGCTATAAGCCTCAATTTCACTTGTGCAACTTCAAAGGGTAGCTCCTAACAGGAAGACATACTAAACACCTTGTTCATAGTGGCCAAAAACCCTCTAGTCATTGGTGCAGGAGGTCAGACCTCTAAAGCGGCCCATATTCTTACGGCCCTTAGTAGAGACACAAAGTTCACCATGAGGATTTTTCATGGGAATTGATGCTTGGCTGCCCCAAGAAGTGAGTGTCGTGGAGGGGAGCCAGTGGGGTCAAGCATCTAAGTGTTCGCTTTGGGTAAGCGTAGATGGGAAAACCAATCGGGATTCAATGACTATTGTCCTTGCCAGCCTTAAGAATGTTGTATATGAGCATGAGTGTCTTTGAGATAATATGCATTTAATCATTTTGTTTGCTTTGTTTGATATATACTTGCCAAGAGTAGACTAAAAACACATCACTATCCCCAAACACTTTGCAAATATATTTGTCAAGACACAAACAAATTGTCCAAGTCATTACCCACACCAAGTCCAAAATTGCATCAAAACTCCATCTGTCCCATTTTTCATAAGCCTAAGAGAGAAGCTAAGAGTTTATCCTCTACATCAACATTCAAGTTTGTCCTTTGAAACACCTACTATCGTCCAAATCAGGGTGGTCATATCCCTTCATACAACTTGCCATTTAAATAGATCCTTCATGTTCATGCCAAAGACAACCTAGTCACCAAGTTTTCTTCTAAACCATCACTACCATACCTTCTTCATCAATCATCCTCAAATTTCTTAAATCCTTTCATCACAAATTTCTTAAGTCCTTTCATCCTCAAATTTCCTAAGTCCTTTCATCACAAATTTTTTAAGTCCTTTCATCCTCAAATTTCTTAAATCCTTTCATCACAAATTTCTTAAATCCTTTCTTTCATCACAAATTTCTCAAGTCCTTTCATCCTCAAATTTCTTAAGCCCTTTTATCACATATTTTTTAAGTCCTCCTCAAATTTCTTAAGTCCTTTCATCACAAATTTCTTAAGTCCTTTCATCCTTAAATTTCTTAAATCCTTTCATCCTCAAATTTCTTAAATCCTTTCATCTCAAATTTCTTAAGTCCTTTCATCCTCAAATTTCTTAAATCCTTTCATCTCAAATTTCTTAAATTCTTTCATCCTCAAATTTCTTAAGTCGTTTCATCCTCAAATTTCCTAAGTCCTTTCATCACAAATTTTATAAGTCCTTTCATCCTCAAATTTCTTAAATCCTTTCATCACAAATTTCTTAAATCCTTTCTTTCATCACAAATTTCTCAAGTCCTTTCATCCTCAAAGTTCTTAAGTCCTTTCATCACAAATTTTTTAAGTCCTCAAATTTCTTAAGTCCTTTCATCACAAATTTCTTAGTCCTTTCATCCTCAAATTTCTTAAATCCTTTCATCCTCAAATTTCTTAAATCTTTTCATCCTCAAATTTCTTAAGTCCTTTCATCCTCAAATTTCTTAAGTCCTTTCATCTCAAATTTCTTAAATCCTTTCTTTCATCACAAATTTCTCAAGTCCTTTCATCCTCAAATTTGTTAAGTCCTTTCATCACAAATTTCTTAAGTCCTCCTCAAATTTCTTAAATCCTTTCATCCTCAAATTTCTTAAGTCCTTTCATCACAAATTTCTTGAGTCCTTTCATCCTCAAATTTCTTAAGTCCTTTCATCACAAATTTATTAAGTCCTTTCATCCTCAAATTTCTTAAGTCCTTTCATTCTCAAATTTCTGAAGTCCTTTCATCACAAATTTCTTAACTCCTTTCATCCTCAAATTTCTTAAGTCCTTTCATCACAAGTTTCTAAAATCCTTCCATCACAAATTTTCTAAGTCATTTCATCACATTTTTCCCAAGTCTTTTCATCACAAATATCGTGTATGGTCGCAACTCGATCCCAAAAGAAAAAGATCGTTGAACAACAATATGGCATGCCAAACATTGGTGTCCTATATGAAGATTCCACACAAGATCATACACAAAGTGGGAAACCAAGCAATCAAGATCAAAGCCAAAATCTTGACATGGTTAACCAAGATGAACTTTGTCCAAAAGTGCAAACTTTCCTAGCAGATTCTTATAACCAAGAGATGATAGAAAAGTTTATTAAACACAATCCTACTGCACTTCTGAAAACTCTTCTTGAACATGGAGCTCAACTTCCAATTGAATTTAATAGATCCACTCTCCTCCAACAACCATAAGGAGACCTCGCTCCCACATAAAGTGTTGCACCTACTATTCAAACTCAATCAATTGCAGCCCCATCAATCATCTAAGTCCAATCAATGCCACCTGTGACACCTCCCACCATGGTCTCCATCCCGCCTTCTTCCTCCTTACCATCCATAACACTATCAAATGCAATCTCATCCATTCTCCAACAAACTTATATACCACCTCCTTCTATTCAACCACATATTTCTATTCCACAAACTTCCCTTTCTCCCAACAATGTGGCAAATTTTATCTAGACCACATTCAATCCCATCAAAATAGTTGGTAGACCACAACCAACTATCACACAAACCCCAACGACATCGATCATCACATCCCACGTTCCCACCTCCTCATCATATCAATATATTGGTGGTGGTGCACCTTCTTTGGTTCATCCAACTCTTGCGGCAAATGCAATTCATTAATATCAAAGTCCACAACAAGCCCTCATCAAGGAAATTCAAAACATGAAGAATATCATCAAAAACATGAAAGAAAAGACTAATAAAAGGAAATCTTACTCATTCGAAGAGTTTTGCCCTTTTCCTTACAACCCATCTATATCGGTTGCACCATATCCCCTAGGATTTGAGATCCTTAAATTCACCAAGTATGAAGGCAAAGGAGACCCCTGGGACCATGTCCGAGAATTCCACATCTTATGCCAAGAAGTCTCCTATAGTGACCTTTATCTTCAAAGACTCTTTCCCAAGAGTCTCACGGGAGATGCCTTGGCATGGTTCTCATCTTTACCACAAGGTTCCATTGTCTCTTTTCCAGACTTGGTAGAAAAATTTGTGGCCCACTATACATACAACATGGGTAATGATGTTTCTATGATGGACCTATGTAATACAAAACAAAGGCCTAGAGAAACCTTCGCCAATTTCCTACAAAGATGGCAACATCTTATCAAAAAATTTCAGTGGGACATGCCAGAACAACATCAAATTGAACTATTTCAAAAGAACTTAGTGCCTGAACTTTCAAGACCTTTAATATCTCAATGTATCAAATCCTTCCAAAAATTGATCGATAAGGGCCTCGCCCTCGAACATGTCTTGTTAGAGGAAGGAACCTTGAAAAATTACCAGAAGTCATCACAAAGTTCTTCCTCTTATCATAACAACAAGCCAAAATTCTGGGCTAAGAACAAAAATGTGGTCAATGATGGTATAATTGATTCAAAGCGGGTCCAAACCATGGCCACTCACCCAAAATCCACCACCAACAATCATAAATTCAACAACCAAAATCAATCCCAAAAACCTCACAACAATGTCTCAATCCAGGGATGACCACCCCGATCGAATAACAAGACTCCAAGAGATTTCACTCCTTTGGTTGAGCCTATTGAAGTGGTGTTTCAAAAACTTGTCCAAGTAGGTGTAGTGGTTTTTCCAATCACTCACCCGTTTGACCCTAATCAACCTAAACCAAGATGGTATAATGAAAATGAGTATTGTGAATACCATCGTATCAAGGGACATGATACATGAAGGTGTATGAAATTGAAGATCTACATACAAGATCTCATTGATAGAGGTGAGATTGAAGTAGCAAATGCAAAACCTGGTAATAACAATGACAAACTCAAAATTTACCAGGAACCTTTCTTGAAGCATGATAAAGGAAAAGACTCATCATCTAATGCAATGGGTTATGACTACACTAATCACATATCCAGTTTTGGTTTTTTAGTAGGTCGCATTGATTGAACCTACAAACAATCATGTCGATGTCATAACCATCGAAGGAGTTAATCATCCTTCTTCCCAAAATATAGTACCTGTCGGCAAACCTGCTGGGGCAATCCACATCTCTATAGATTTTCAAGATCTAAATAAAGCTTGTCCTAAAGATGATTTCCCACTCCCCAATATTGATTTGCCTAGGGATGACTCCTTCCCTCACCTGGAAACCTAACCCTCCATCCTAGTTCTACTCTTGGCAAGAGGTATCATTTGGTTGCAAGAAAAAGACTTGTTAGATTTTTTCATATAGGCTTGCATCTTTTGCCCTATGACTGCTTGGGTTCTTCCATATCCAGGTATGTTGTGATAGGTGCATACTGGGGTATATTTCATCGTATGGCATGTTTTGGATCTTTCTTGTATAAACTGATGACCTGATACTAGTGTTTATTAACACTTACCTTCTCGTGTACAAGAGGCATCGATGTGTTTGAGGGTTTCCTTGCATGAACCCACAACTTTGTATTAGTGTTTCTTAACACTTGCATTGTTGTGTGCAAGAAATTCTCATTTGTCTGTAGAGTCAGTCCACGCCCTAGGTTTCTCATGGCATCCTGATTTCTATAATCAGTGGTGCAAGTCACTCAGGGCAACATCAAAATAGGTTGGCTCTCCACATTTATTGTGCACAAAATCTCACCATCATTCCATCAAATCCTAAACTCAATAATCCCATGGAGTTCTCAATTGCCCCCATTTTCCTCTACAGTCTTGCATCTCTTATTCTTCTTTCTAAATACCTCACGACTACTTCATATATCTTCCTCATTTATCCCTTCCACCCTAATTTTTCTTCCTCTATTTTTCTTTTTTTTTCCTCACATAATCAATTCTAATTATGATTCATGTCTTATACAGGATGTATCCTTCCTGAAACCAGACGTTGTGATCTGATCATGTCTTATACAGGATGAATCCTTCCTGAAACAAGACATTATGATCAATCATGTCTTATACATGATGTATCCTTCCTGAAACCAGATGTTTTGATCTAATCATGTCTTATACAAGATGTATCCTTCCTGAAACCAAATGTTGTGATCTGATCATGTTTTATACAGGATGAATCCTTCTTGAAACCAGACGTTGTGATTGATCATGTCTTATACAAGATGTATCCTTCCTGAAACTAGATGTTGTGATTGATCATGTCTTATATAGGATGAATCCTTCCTGAAACCAGACATTCATTGTGATCGATCATGTCTTATATAGGATGAATCCTTCCTGAAGCCAGACATTGTGATCGATCATGTCTTATATAGGATGAATCCTTCCTGAAACCAGATGCTCTTATCATGTCTTATACAAGATGAATCCTTCCTGAAACTAGACACTCTTATCATGTCTTATACAGGATGAATCCTTCTTGAAACCAGACGTTGTGATCAATCATGTCTTATACAGGATGAATCCTTCCTGAAAACAGACACTTTGATCATCTTTGTCTTATACAGGATGAATTCTTCTTGAAACCAAATTGAATCTAGATCTTATCAATTGAATCAAATCAAATCTATCAGGATATCAATTTCTCAAAACTCCAAAGATCAAATACCTCAATTGATCTCCCAAGGGGGCATCACCATACTGTAATCTATAAATCAAGAGCTAGGGCATCCTATCAAACCAATATAAACATCAAAACAAGATTATTCTTTGAATCAATGTGTCATCACACCTTGCTTCAAAGAGGGGCAAAATGTAGACACTTAAAAATAATTATTTTAATTATTTTTAATTCCTCGCATAATTAATTAATTATTTATGTTAATTAAAATTATTCTCAATATTAATTAAATATAATTAATATTGTCACTATAGCATATGATTTATTTAATAAATCAATCCCTTTCTTTATTCTTCTAAAAAATCAAATCCTCACAAATCTTCCTCTTCGCTAATTAATTTCAATTAATTAGTTAACCTACATGATTCCTACAAATCATCTTCTTAATTCATCATTAACCTAATAAATTCTTCTAGAAACTCCCTAAACTCACTTAACATTATTCTTCTAATTTTTTATTCCCTCCACTCATTCTCTCTCCTAGTCAAATTCTCCTACAAATATAAATCCCACCTAACATTTCCTCTAATCCCCCTCCTAATGAGTCATTAATGGCTAATCATCATGATTAGCCACAAAGTCAACTCTTTGTCCTTTCATCCAGCCACTAGCTTTAAATGCTCTTTTTCTAGATGAATATAAGATTTTTGAAATCTCACATTCCTCTAGGCATTTCCCTCTCCCAAAGAATTTTTAATTCCTTTTTATTCTTCTAATCCCCATAATATTCATTTTTGGAGAATATTTAATTCCTCCAATGTATCTTGTAGAGTGTGGAGATACGAAATGCCTTTAGGGCATATTTCTTGGTCTCCACACCCTCTCTTGGAGCTTGTGTGAGCTCACAAGTAAATCATAGCCCTTCATCTTGAATTCATCCTAGCCATTCATTTTCCTCTCCTCTTCCTATAAAATAGGGCTCCATCCCTTCATTCAGAACATCTTGGCAACTTGATCATCTCATCTTTATCATTCATCCTTATCATTTGTGCACAATATTGGAGAGCCATCCACATCTAGAAATCAAAGGAGCACATCAAGTGGAACATTATTAAGGGGCGCCTTCACTTCATCAAGCTCAATCCAAAGGAGAAGGTAAAATAGCAAGGTGAAATGGTCTTTTAATGATATTTTAGCATTTTGCATGTTTATTTCATTATGTTTTGATCAGTTTACCTTTCAAATTTGTTTTCCTCTCTTCAATTACTTCATCTACTCTTTCGAACATTATTTTGTTTACTATGTGCCTACTCTGAAAGTTTTCCTTAGCAATGTTGCATGATTGGCATAACTGATGCAGATGAGATGATGATGGATGACTGTACTAGTAGATGAAAGAAGACTGAGATTTTGTGAGTAGTTAACATGATCAATTATTTGTGTTGTCATTCATGGAAAATGGTGTCAACTAATCATTCATGATGTTTGCAGATGGTTCTTGATGCTTGATTTGTTGGCTAAGTGAATTGGTCTACCGAAGTTGTGGTTTGACAGTTTGACAGGGTTTTACCGACAAGAGTATGAATTAGGACTTTAACCAGTAAAGCACAGATGTTTTGATTGAATCGGGTGATCGGTGATGACTGATGACTTGCAATTTGACATATAAGCTTGTATGATGGATTTGAGTATGTGATTGGAACCACATCCTGTGATGTTTACCGAAAGGCATGTTTTGAATTTCTGATGAAGGTTTGCTAGGGTTTTCGTAGGGTTTAAGGATTGGTGATAAAATCACTCAATCAGTAATGATTTTTGTTATGATGGTGATTGACGTTGAGTCTACATGAAGGAGGTAACATGTCACAACCTGCATAGATGATTTGAATGTTGTTTTGGCACGATTGAAGGAAGAAATTCTTGGGAAATAGTGAAACGCTTAGTGGAGTGTTTTGAGGTTTTGACTTCGGTACATATCAAATTTTTGTGATAAGTTATGATCAACCAATGATTGATATTGCATTGTAAATTGTTGTAATACTCTGGATGATGATCTGATATGATCTATATTGTAATTTCAAGATGTAATTAGGGTTTATTGGCTGATCTAGTTGAAATGTCTATTTAGGACAACACAATTGATGTTTTATTTGTTAGTGATCTAAGAGAAGAGAGTGATGTTGTACCAAAGAAGAGACAAATCTTCCTAAGTGTTGTAGATTGTGAAGTATAACTGGATCTGATTTAGCAAGCTGAAAGTGCAAAATTTTAGATCACTTTTCACTGTTGTTTCCTAACAGTTACACTAGCTTAAATCCCTTAATCGGGTAGGTCCTAACAAGCCTTAATGATTTAAGTCCCCTAATAGGGAAGCTCTCAAAAAGAGTGGTAAATCCTCTCATGAGGTTGATCCTAACATATCATTAAGCTCCTAGCTAGAGCGATAGGTAAATCCCTTAACCGGGTGACTCCTAATAGGGTCTGCTCCTAACTGGGCATATTGTAAGATCCTAATACGACTAAGCTCCTAACAACACATACTTCAAAAGAGTACAAATTTTAGTGGGTACCAACTCCCATCGTAGTTTTTCCCATTTGGGCTTTGTGGTGTTCATGTGTGGAATGCTTTTCATATATTTTATTTTTTATTACCAGTTAAGACAGGTTATGTTTGTTTATCATAAATCTTAAAGTGGTTACTGGTACTGATGGTTATTTGGTTGATGAAGCATTCTGATTGGCTAATAAGTTGGTAAAAGTGTTTGTCAATCTGATATTGAGTTGATGGCTAAGCTGATTAATGAGTTTGCATAAGTGGGAAATGATTGTCTAGATCTGATAAGGAAAGTGAGAATTCTATTAAGAAGTATTAGTTTATGTGTTGAATGTTTTTCAAATCTATGATAAAAAAATTTTGGAGTTAAAACTTTTAGTTCTTGTGAATAATGATTCACCCCCCCTCTCAGTATTAACTAGATCTTCATTTTGTTAACAATTGGTATCAACGCATTGGTCCTCTATGCACAAAAAGCTTAACCACTTGAGGAAAAGATTATGAGGTAGTCAACATGATGAAAAAAGAGGGTCCTAAGTTAAACAAGGATAACTACAAGATCTGGAAAGACAAAATGAAGATCTACATTAAAGGTCTTGGTGCATAATACTGGAAGCAAGTTGAAACAAAATATGTTGCTCCTATTTCTACTCTTGTGACATTGGATGAACTCAAAGAGCAGAAAGAGAACATACAAGCCTTAGAAGCTATTGTAAGTACTTTATCTGATTTATAATATATTGATGTTCAAGGATTGGAAACTGTAGGTGAGGTTTGGGGAAAGTTAGATGTGATGGACTTGAAAAGCACTGAGGGGAGGGGTAAATCAGTGACACCAAAAATGATACTACTTCAGCTAGTAACCGGTAGATGAACTTAACAAAGCTTTTAAGTAAAATGCATATAATCCAAAATGATATAATAGTATCCACTATAAGTAAAACATCCACCATAACACAAATATTTATATGGGGAAATCTCAAATAGGTAAAAACCACGGTGAGATAGAACTCACAAGTTAACTATCTGCAGTAATAGATAATTGATTGGTTAGGGTCTACAAAGTTATCTGCTAGGATTGAATCTGGTTAGAGATCCCAAAGCTTGATTAAAATCTTATACCCTATGAAAGGTAGTACCCTATTACGTTTAACCTTGGTGGAGGATTTCTGAATCCAAACTAATGGATCACCCTATTAGAGGATTTGTACATAGAAGCTTGTTAGAGCTTACCCAGTTAGGGGATTTGAACTATTTTGTAATTGTTAGAAGACAACAGGAATGGTTTGATCTGCCCAAGTAGAAAAATACTCGCTTGATCGGATCTTTCTAAGTATATTCAATATTGTTGTTCAACATACTCTTCACTTAACACACTATCTCTCGCACACAACAAATCACTTTCGCTCATATCATATAAAATAATTGACAATGATGTCAATATATAGGCATTTAGATTTCATGTCGGCCTAAAGAAATCATAACACAATTTCCTAGGTGCAGTGTATCTGATCAAGTAATCATAACTCATCATAAAAATACCACCAAAAATTTGTCGGTGGGATAACTCATCACAATTTGTGGTAACTCATCACACAATCAACAAATATCGGTTGGAACAATCAATACCAGTTTGAGTTAAATATAGAAACCGTTATCCTTGATTCTTCTGACATAATCTCCACTTGATCTTCTTCTTGATGTCGATTAATGAATATCCATTGGTTGTCTCTTATGCATATACCTATTGTCACAAAGTACCGGTTAGAGATAAACCTCTTAGTATACCGGTTGTAGTGTAAACACCTTAAAGTTACACTAGTAGATAATATGAACATATGTGTGTGTATGTGTTTCATCAATGACAACATATGATGAATATATTACAATCATCATCAAGCCAACAATCTCCCCCTTTGGCATTGATGGCAACACTTAGAAAATTTTACAATAATGTTGCTAAGTGTGCATACAAAACAAATTTACACATATACACATTCTCCTCCTTAATACATACATTATACAAAGTTTTTAAAAATACACATACATATTTCTACTCCCCCTTTGACAACAATGCCAAATTGAAAAAGCAAAATATATATATGTATATATATAGAAAATTTGTATCCAAGTGTTTAGCATATACAACAATAACTTGAAAAAATTGAATCAAAATTCATGCATAAGCAATTCTCATGAAAATAGCATTGAATTTCCTCTTCAACTATGATAAAGTATTTTTCCATGTCTCCAACACGTTCTCAGTGTACTCTAGTGTAGACATTATCTGTGAATAGAACTATTCCATTGAATCCAGTGTACTAGTTTTTGGAGTTTCTAAGGTAGCTTATGCATTGGAATAGGCTATCTGTAGTATGTCCACTTGTGAAGTGAGCAGAATTTTGAGTTCTTTTAGAGACTAGAGTCTCTTTGCCTTCTCATGATCATAAATATCCAACCTGTTATGCAAATCATCCACAGATTTGCTGAAAGAAAAAATAGAGTCCTTAAGTGGGACATAGGCATTACATATCCTTTCTAGATCTTACTCTATTTATCTATGCCTTTTTTAAATATTAGAATAAAAGAAAGAAACATTATTGGTAGAAGCAAGATACTTTCCTCATGTTTCAATAGATGATAGAGCCATTTTGCTAGTATCAATGTCCTTTACAAGTTTCTCTCCATACTTCTTCTTATGACTTTTCTCAGCATAGGTATGAGCAACTTCTTCAAGTGACTTGATTTGATCAGATGCATCTACAACTAACTAACCAAGTTTTCTAATAGGGGTTGACATATGCATTGTAGAAGTTTCTGGTAGCAAACTAGATAGAATATCTACTGCATTTTGAATTGTTTCAACTTCAATCCTTTTCTCTTTTAGTCTCTTCTTATGCGCTCTAGATTGCATGACGTTAACAATATTCATCTTTTCAAATGCACTCATGTTGTCATCATCAATAGGCCCTGAAATGCTCAATGAATCATCATCATCTTCATCAATTTGTTGTTTCTTTGTTGGTTCAAAGGATGCAACCTTAATGATTTCTTTCTCTTGATTCTTCTTTGTTTCCTTTTTAGAAGTATGAGTGAAAACATTTTCCATAGACTCCTTCTGAGTATCATGTAAGACCAGTGGAGATTGGGGTTTCTTTGTTTGTTCTATTTATGGTGGATTGTTCACTTTTGGTTGAGTTGTCAGTTTCTCAACTAATTTGACCTGTAAGTCTATGATTTCAGGTGGCTCCATATCTGGTGTAGTGACATCTCCAGATAGATCAGTTATGTCCCAAACATCATCAACAACATGAATAGTGATGTCATCCTTCTTCTTGACAGGATAGACCACATCTGCTTGTACAATCTCTTCTTCATCCATTTCTGGTTGATTAACAACATCGTCCTCATTCTTAGAGGATTGTATGAGTTCTTCCATCCTTTTGATATCACAGGCTATTTGATGGGTCTCAATTTCAATAATTGACCTCTTTCCATTAAGAATCTTCATTCTTCTTCCTTTAAAAGAAAATTGAGTTTTGTATTGATCAATTAAAGCACTAATTTCATCTTTAGACAAGTTAGGAAAATATTCTACAAAAATCTAATTAATAATTTCTTTCTCCAACTTTACAGATTCCTCCCATTTATTTACAAGAATAGTATATAAAGAATTTGAGATATCCTTTCACTATCTTGAGGTAATCTAATATAAAAGCACAAATGATTGATTACCTATTGAATAACTTGCTCTTTCTCATCTTCACTAAAAGAATCAAAATGTTCTTTTACCAATTCAAATCTCTTCCTTCCTAATTGCTTCATTGTCCTTTCAAAATGGGTTATAGGCTTGTAGGTAGATACATCAAAAGGTATAGTTTCCTTTGGCACTTCCTTCACTTGCTTAGTTATTTTGTCGGTTGCCTTCATCTTCTTGGGTTCTTCCTAAATGTCAGTACCCTCAGATTCTTCCTGTAGAATTAATTTCTGGCCTCTCTTCTTTGATACATTCTCCTTCTTTGCATAGACCTTAGGTTCTGGTTCCTTCTTGGTTTGGATAGTCTAAGTCACCCTTGTATTCTTCATCACCGGAGGTTCTTCCTCATCTTTCTTTTTCTTTCCTTTCCCACTTGTGACAGGAGCAATACTGGTTTCGATTGGTGCATCCTGGACTACCACAATATCCAGTTTTTCCTTCTTTTTATCTTTAGGAGATGCTAATAGGTTATTAGCATAACCAACCAGTAATTCATACTTTACCTCATAAATCATATCTTTCATTTCTTCTTTTCTTGGCTCAATTGCTTGCATCAAACAGAAGTCAATGGTAACTGTGAAAAATAAGTCTTTTACAAAATGTCTGACCACATCTTCGGGCAATCTCATTCTCATGCTCATTTTCTTCTAAAACTCATTAAAATACTTATTCATAGCAGTAGGAAAAGTATTCCTTACAGCCTTGATGTTGTTCTTGATTTGATAAGATACCGGTAGTTCCTTTGACCATTCAATATCACCTATTCTTGGTAGAAAATTTTGGAAATAAAAGAACAACCCAACCAATAGTTGTCCATACTTGAACTTTTGATTGTTGTCCTTCTTGATAGATTGTAGATTTAGAAACAATTGTCTTCTAATAGCCTCACAAAGATCATAATCTGCATTTTCAGCTATCATCCTATGAGTTATATGTACCGCTACTGATGGAACACTATTTAGTCTACTAAAAATACCCAGTAGCTTATCACCATTGCTACCAGTTTCACTATTGGGTCTCTGATATTGTTAACAAAAAAAGCACGTTTATTAGATGTTAAACCGGTTAGAGAGAATACCATCTCCTTTGAAATTCGCCTTAGCATAGGTACTTTACTAGTTGAGAAATAACTAGTTACAGCCTGAATGGCTTCCTTAGTTATAGTGTGAGTTCTCTCTAAGTACATGTTCTCACCATGAACCTGACTCAAAATGATTTTGATATGCTCTTCCTCAAAATCTTCTAGAAAATAAGTGGCATTATGAAAACCCTTCTCAAAAACCCTAGCATACTCTGTTTGAATCTTTTCATTCTCATCATAGAGGGATTTTAACTGAGTGTAAATATATAAAGATCCTAGATCCTCTATCTTACAATCAATATAGCTCGACAAATATCCTCTAACCAAAACTCCACTAGGAACCTATGATAATGCATTATATGACACAATTCATTCCGCCACTACAAATTCCATTGGCTCAGATGTAATCATTAATCTCCCTACAAACTTTGAAGATGATGCCATTGTAGATGAACAAGATTCAAAGAAGGATTTTCAAAGAAATACCTTTTCTCATGCATGCTGCCCCGTTTGTCGGTTGACTACCCAAGTGCACACTAGTTCAATCTTCTACAACCTTTAAATCAACTTGATTACAAATAACAATGCAACTTTGACTATTATCAACCAACAATCTTTCTCAGCTCAGTAAGCGCTCCAAATTTCTCTCTTGAATGCGTTAGGGTAAAAATAAAAAAGTGAAAACTCACTTATATCATTTTTACCTACTGCATTAAATGCTCACCTGTTATGGTTGCAAACCCTAATTTTACCGCTCAAGGAGTAAAACCGGTTGATAACATATTGGCAAAAGGTTACCAAAATTTCATGCTTCAAAATTTTCTTACTACTCATTCATCTCAAGGGGTCTAGAGGTGGATTTACCATTTAAGCTCCCCTTAGCCATATGAAAAGGCTTAATTCACCGGTGCAGGGTTCTCTTCACTTGGTGAAGGAACAATTTCCTCTCTAGGTGAGTCATCACTCTTTTTCTTTCATATCTAATTCATTTCCTCTCTGGTTTCTTCAACATTAACTTTCTACTTTCCTTTCTAATCCTTAGAAGAATTGATTGGTTTTCTATTTCTGGATCTACAAAATTTTGCTAAGTACCCCGATTTGTTGCAGTGATAGCAGGCCATACTAGATGATCTCCAAGGTCTTGCATTTCCTCTCCCAGTTCTTCTTCTATAGTTCATAGCCACATGACCAAATTTATTATAGATGGTGCAAATGACATTCGTTACCTTTTCCATCTCAAATGGATTAAACCGGTTGCTGTAGGGTCTTTGCCAGTTCATGTTGACCCGGTTGTCAAAATTCCTCATCCAGTTGCCATTTGGTCTTGGATGCATATGCGGTACAGGATTATTAGCTCCATATTTGCACTCAATAGATCTATGTCCATACATTCCACATGTGAAGCAATGACCTTCAAACTTCTTAGACACATATCTAGCATTAGTATTGAAGCTTGCATTTCTATTAGGTTTGTCTCTACAAACATTTGCAGTGTGACTAGGTTTATGGCAAAAAAAACAAACAGGTTTAAAGACCTTCTTACTCGTAGGATTTTTGATTTTAGGAGTAGATTTGTTCTTAAGAGTGTTTCTCTTGGTACCAGAGGATTCACCTTTTTTAGATGTGTGAAAACCAAGTCCAGGGGTATCACCTTTCATCCTTTAAGACTGAATTTTTTCTTCCAACAAGATTGAACTTTTGATGAACTTGTCCAGCTTCTCATTTCCTTCAATAAGATATGTGGTGAGATCTTCATTATGCTTTGATAGATTCTCTTTCAGAGATGATGCTAATTCAAGATCTAACGGTAGGTTCTCCTTCTCTTCTCTTTCAACATTCAAATGTTCATGCAAGGTAGCATTTTCTTGCTTGATCTTGGTAATCTCATGATCTCTTTCCTTGATAATATCTTCAACATATCTTCTGGCTTCCAGTTCCTGACTCATGCAGATAGTAAGACTTTCCAGCTCTCTCCTCAGATTTAGATTTTCACCATTCAGTTTTTCAACCTCCTCAGCCAAAGCATCAATATTGGCTTCATCTAAAGAACTAATTTCAAGATTTAATTAGGTTTTATTGGTTGACCTAGCTGAAATGTCTATTTAGGATGACACAGTTGATGTTTTATATGTCAATGATCTAAGAGAAGAAAGTGATGTCATATTGGAGAAGAGAGATATCTACTTGAGTGTTGTAGATTGTGAAGTATAACTGGATCCAATTTAGCAAGCTGAAAGTGCAAAGTTTCAAATCACTTTTTGTTGTTGTTCCCTAACAGTTATAGTAGCTTAAATCCCTTAATCAGGTAGATCCTAATGGGCCTTCATCATTTAAGTCCCCTAACAGAGCAGCTCTCAAAAAGGGTGGTAAATCCTCTCATGAGGTTAATCCTAATAGATCATTAAGCTCCTAGCTGGAGTGATAGGTAAATCCCTTAACCAGGTGACTCCTAATAGGGTCTGCTCCTAACCGAGCATATTGTTAGATCCTAATAGGGCTAAGCTCCTAATAGGATGTACTTCAAAAAAGTACAAATTTTAGTGGGTACCAACTCCCATCGTGGTTTTTCCATTTGGGTTTCCACATAAAAAATTTATGGCGTTCATGTGTGAAATGCTTTTCATATGTTTTTCATGTTTTATTTTCTATTACCGATTCAGATAGGTTATGTTTTCTTATCATAAATCTTAAAGTGGTTATCTGTATTGATGGTTAATTGGTTGATGCAACATTGATTAGTTAATAAGTTGGTAAAAGTGTTTTTCAATCTGATATTGAGTTGATGGCTAATCTAATTAATAAGTTTGCATAAGTGGGAAGTGATTGTCTAGATCTAATAAGGAAACTGAGAAATCTATTAAAAAGAATTGGTTTATGTGTTGAATGTTTTTCAGATCTCTGATAAGTTTATTTTTGAGTTTAAAGTTTCAGTTCTTGTTAATATTGATTCACGCCCCCCCCCCCTCTTAGTATTAACCAAATCTTCATTTTGTTAACAATTGGTATCAGAGTATTGGTCCTCTATGCATAGAAAGCTCAACTTCTTGAGGAAAAGATTATGAGGTAGTCAAGATGATGAAGAAAAAGGGTCATAAGTTCAACAAGGATAACTAAAAGATCTAGAAAGATAGATTGAAGATCTACATTAAAGGTCTTGGTGCATAATACTGGAAGCAAGTTGAAACAAAATATGTTGCTCCTACTACTACTCCCTTGACACTAAATGAACTCATAGAGAAACAAGAGAACATGCAAGACTTAGAAGCTATTGTAATTACTTTATCTGATTTAGTATATATTGATGTTCAAGGATTGGAAACTGCAGGTGAGGTTTGGGAAAATTTAGATGCAATATATGAAGGAGATGAGCATGTACAAAGAGCAAAAGAGGAAAGATTGAGAGGAAAATTTGATGACATGAGAATACAAGAAGGAGAGAATATTGCACAATATGGTCATAGAATCAAAGATGTTGGCGGCATAAAAGGTGTTGGTGGTAAAATAGATGATGATGCAGTGGTAAGTAAAATGCTCAAAAACCTTCAACCTTATTATGCTATTAGAGTATCAACAATCCAAGAACTTAGATCTATTTCAAAGGATAAGGTAATTGTGTAAGGCCTTCCCCAAACCAAGCTTTGATTAACTTGGTTGACCATGTTTGACCCTATTAATAAATGCTATATAATACAATAGAATGGACTGTGTTAGACCAATAGATCTATGAGAAAAGAAATTGAACCAAGTTATAGAGTTATTTCACCCAGTGGTGTATATTTTGATGTGTTATGAATTTGAAATCCTAAAAGATCCATTGATTGGATAATCTTGATTTAATGTATGTCAGCTATGTCTGGATTTAGAACTTATATGATTCCATGATTTGGATAACATTGATGTATGTTGATGCTTCATTTATATGCTTTATGATATAGAACTCTATATGATTCTAGAATAGGATAAATTGGAGATGATGTATGTCATTATTGGATTTGCAAGACTTTACTATGATGATAGAATTAGGATGTATGTTTTATGTGTGGATCAAAATTATGAGAATTATGATAATTGCTTATGTGGATTTATTTGGATATGAGATATATTGAATTGTTCAAATGTAAATTGTATATGAAGTGTTTGATGTGTATTCTAATTCGTGTGTTTAATATTATACGAGGTTATTGGAAATTACTAATGTGTATTTGAGTGGCGCAGGAAAAGATATCCATGTGACCATGGAAATAATATGGAGAACCAAACCTAGACCTATGTATGTTCGTAAAACCAAGGTTTGTCTATTTGGAGAGACAACACCCCGTTTGTGTCGTATTTTATTTGTAATAGTAAATGATGCATGTGTGTTAAATGTTATTTATTTGATTTATTTAAATCCAACAAGAGACAAGATTTCATGTGCAATTTTGTAAAAGTATTTTCTTAGTGTCACTTGACACATGTGTTGATTTATGTTTGAGTTTTTAAATTTGTCTCTTGGAGGGAATTGTTTAGCTATAGCTTTTTCAACTAAATTTAATGTGATTCCCTAATTGCCTTAGGTAGAAAATCTTTGGGGTACTCAACTTAGGTTTGACCCGAAAATTAACTTCAGATGGGTTTAAAAGGGGTTAAATGGACTCATAGGGGTAGTTTAAAGATGTTTCCTAAAACCCATAAGGTATATCTATGAGTTAGGAGTGTTTTTAGGCATGTGCCAACTCACATGTGACTGTTTAGTCACCTCAAAAATTGGATTTTCTAAGATGTGAGAAAATTCAAAATTAGAAAGTGCCATCTAGGTTGGATAACCTTCCCTTTTGGTTGAGAAATCCTTTTGGATTGCTTTCTTTCTTTTTCCTTTTCTGTTTGGATCTTTTTCCTATTTTTCTTGTTTTTTTTCCTTTTTCAATTTTAGAAACCTATGAGAATTCTCACTGAAGTCTATATAGCCAAGAATGAGAGATTTTGTGAGTAATCACCCACTCTCCATTGTTGGAGACTATGCAGTTTTGAAAAGAATAGATTTGGTATAGAAAATTTGGCTAAGGGTAGAGAAACAAAGATTGTGGAATTGGGCTGCTCATCCTCAACAAAACTAGCATTCCCTTGGGCAGTTGAAGGTTGGTTTCACCTTTCTTGTAATGTTTTCTTATTGCATGTTGTATTGAAAGAAATGCTTGTGTAAAAGGGCTAGTTTTCCTTCTTGCATGTATTCCTTGGAAATTTGTTTGATGTTTGTGCTTATGCAATTTATGTGTTTTGGGAGTAATCAAGGCCTCCTACTCTTGGGAGAGAGGATGGTCTTGTGGGTGGTAGAAGTGATAGCCCTCGAGTGAGAGGCTCTCATTATGAGAGTGATCACAAGGGATTTTATGTGACCCTTGTTGTATGGCTTGTTTATGCATTGGGGGTCATAAGTAGGGAAATAAGGCATGAATGCCTTGGGGGGAATAAGGAGTGTGGGGTTGTGATACTTGATGTATTTGGATTGCCATGAGGTGGCTATATGTTTTACCATACTTGCAGTCTCCTCAAGGTACTTGGTCCACTACCACCCTAGAAAAGACATCACAAACGTGTGGTGCAGTGTAGCCTTGGTTGGGATTGTGTTGAGTTTGTTTTTCCCTTGTCTTTTGTGTTTGCATGTGTGTTACCTATCTAGGGATTGGTTCTCCAAGCTCAGGGGTGGCTACTAGTTAGCCTAGGCTGGGAGGTGAGCACTCCATGGTCATAGCTTTTGATTTAATTGTAGGTTATTAGAAGAAAATGGCAGGACACGTAGATGTGGCTAGATTTAGTTGTTGTAAATGTAATTAATGTTCTTTGATAGTCCTCACTAAATTGAAAGGAGAGACCTATTTGTAAAGTGACTATAGAGACTTGAGAATATGTTTAAAGTTATGTAATATTTATTCATGCAATACTACAGAAAAGAAAGAAGTAACTTTGGTTTTGTTTTCTAAATTTTTGAAAGATAACATTGTTGTGTTTTAGGATATTTTGATAAGAAGGAGATTTATTTATTCCTTTTATGCATTTAAACACAAATATTAGGAAAGTGATGAATTTGATTTCCATGCATGTGGGAGGCTGAAAATAAAAACATTTAGATCAATCTAGGAAAATGTAAAAGTCATTTTATTTAATTTTGTGATTGTATTTTTTTTTTAATTTTAGAAAATAAGAGCAAAGGAATTTATAGCCATCTCTAAGGTTTCTAGATTAATAAATTATAGCTATATTTAGTTGTTGTTAAATTTATTAAAATTGGTCATTTAAATAGTTGTTGTAGAATTTGCAAAGTCAGTCAATTTATTTATTGCAGAAAATGAAAATTATAATCTATTATAGTTTTATTTAAATAAAATCTAGATTTATTTAGTTGCTGGTAAATTTATTAAATTTAGTCATTTATATAGTTGAAATTTGGATTAATTAAATATTGGCATTATTTAAATGCAGAAAATAACATCTATAGTAAACAATTTAATTACTTTACTTTTTGCTGTAAGTAAATCAGAATTTTTCATAATCCATCTATTTGATTTTTGCATTTAGGAAACTTATACATTCCTGAAATCAAAATACTATGGTCTATTCATTATATAATCTCTATTATATAAAATATATTTATATATAAATATATAATTATATACATGCAAATTTCATGTATATACTTATATATATATATATATAAAATAAATTTATATAAGTACCTACGAAAGCAAATACATACATACATACATACATACATACATACATACATACATACACACACACACACACACACACATATATATATATAAAATTAAAAGAAAGGAGAAAGAAGAGGGGGTGAGTTGGGCCGAAACCCACTGTGCTTCTGTTGTTGGGTCATCTGCTAGAAAAGTTAAAGATGTATGTCAGAATCATGAATGCAGATCAAGTCATGGAGGTAATCAGGGAAGTGAAGATAATGAAGATAATGTAATGGAGCTTGAGGCACTGTTGCCAAGGAAATTTTCAAGAGGCACCGGTAAGTATAAAGGAAATCTACCATTGAAATATTTCTCTTGTAGTAGAATTGGTCATATTGCTGCAAACTGCCCTAATAATGACAAAAAAGGAGAAATTTAGAAGGTATAAAGGAAAAGGGAAAAAGAAATGTTATGTTGCAGTGGACAAAGGTGCTACTGATGAAGAGTCTAAATATGGTGAAGATAATGAAGAGATTGTGTTTGTAGCCATGAAGGAGGCATTGTTTGATGAGCAGGCATTGGTTTCTCATGTAGAAAACAATGATGAATGGATTATAGACAATGGTTGGTCACAACACATGACAGGAGACAAAAGTAAGTTTATAAGTCTTAATGAATTTGATGGATGTGTTGTTAGATTTGGAAATGACTCTCCCTTCATGATGAAAGGTAAAGGTGCTATTTCTTTAAATGGGAAGAGTAATGGTGATGATGTATTTTGGGTTGATGGTCTAAAGCATAATTTGTTATGTGTTGGACAGCTCAATTATAAAGGTTATTGGCTTGAGTTTAATGATGGAGTCTGGAGAATTATTGGAGGTAATGGTGAACTAATTGCTATTGGGAAGAAAACTAGAGCTAACTTATATCATTTGAATGCTAATGTCAATAATTGTCTGATTACAAAAATGGAAGATAGCTAGTTGTGGCCCAGGAGATGTTGTCATGTGAATTTTGAAACTTGGTGAAGGTAAGCAAGTCAAGTATTGTAAGAGGATTGCCACAAATTGTTAAACAAAATAATGTGATTTGTACAAATTGTCAAATTGGTAAGATGACCTCTATTTCTTTTAAAAGCAATAAGTGTACATCTGAGAATATTTTGGACTTGGTACATACCAATCTCTGTGGCCCTATGAGAAAAAAAATTTATTATGGTGATAGTTATTTCATGCTTTTTATCGATTACTATTCTAAGATGACATGGGTTACATTTTTGAAAGAGAAATTTGAAGATTTTAGTAAGTTCAAAACATTCAAAGCTCTAGTTGAGAATGAGACCGGTAATAATTTTAAATGTTTAAGGTCAAACCAAGGTAGTGAATTCACATTTGATGAATTTGTTAAGTATTGTGATGAACAGGGTATCAAGAGACAAATGTCTACTCCACGAACACCACAACAAAATGGCATAGCAGAAAGGATTAACAACACAATCATTGATGCTGCTAGAACAATATTATTATAGGGTAATGTACCTAAGTTGTTTTAGAGAGAAGCAGTCAATATTGTAGTATATACATTAAACCAAGTACTTGTACAGAAAGGTAACAATAAGACCCCTTATGATCTATGGTATGGTAAAACTCCTTGTGTAAGTTATTTTAAAATATGTGGAAGTCAAAGTTTCATTAAGAAGGATAACTATACTGAGAAATTTGATGCAAAATCTATTAGGATAACTAGTGAACAACTGAGAGGGGGGGATGAACTGGTTGTTAATAGATTACAACAATTAATCCACAATACAACCTTAAACTGGAGCATATAAACATTTAAATAATGGTAAAGCAAAAAAAAGATGTTGGTAGACATAGATACCGATAAACAATGCAACTCAATAATAAACAAAAAATCAATGCAATGCAACCATAACACATAACACCAAGATTTGTACGTTGAAAACCCGGTAAAGGGAAAAACCATGGTGGGAAGCCTACCCATAATTAGATGATACTTCTACAGAAAGTATGTGTTGCAATGAGGGGCCTACACATGTAGGAAGGAACACATCCTAGAGCGCACTACTCATTACAAAAGAGTCTCACTGACTACAGAGGTTAAAACCACCTCAAGATATTTGGACAACAATCCAGTAGAATGAACTATTAGAGATAGCATCTACCATGCCTAATTACAGTCTCGGTTAAGCTCAACACTAGGGGCCTTTGACCTCTTCCTTAATCCCAATTCGATCCTCAATGATCGACCTAAACTCCTTCACATATGATATTACAATTCATGACCATGATACTTGATCTACAATGAGATCTTACATTGATTTATACCAACCCTAAGACCTAAACCAATTAGGTCGGGCACCTAAAAGATATTGCAATAAGATCATACATATATATCCATATTACAATGATATGCCATGTCGACTTTAGACCAAAACAATATTGACAGATCCATAAAACATCCTGGTAATGTGTAGAGAATACGTTAACATGATACCAATCCATAACCTAGATAGGCACCAGACCTATTCTAAGTTCACCATGCCAAAGTGACATCTCTAGCTAATTGAAGCATGATCAGAGAAATTTTTCAACATCCTGAAAGCCGCACCAACACCACTTATGCATCTTGTCAAGAATTCTCAATGAAAGCTCTACTGGTAGAGCCTTAAACCTATGCCGGTAAGGGTCTACAAGAGTGTATGATATCATCTGATTACCAAGTCAATACCATCTAACCAGGACATACTCCAGAAGCATGTACTACATGTAACCAAACACATTCCATTGATCCAAACATGCTGAAAGTGTCCAACAGATAGTCTCCTCTACCGATACCACTAGATCTTCTATTGGTAACCAAAACCTCTTTGTCTATAACCAACCATAAAAACTAGTGTTGACATCAATGACAAAACATCAATGTAACACATAATCAATTCCTCCAAAATGCTAACAATCTCCCCCTTTGGCATTGATGGCAACACTAGATGTGAAAAACATCTAAGTACCAAAAAGAATGCCAAACAAGTCTCCCCCAATGGAAGACAACCAACAAAACTTTCTCTTTGAATAATATCTCTCCTCTTAATGTATACAACTCCCTTTTTTATATTTTTCACATCAATATCTCTCCCCCTTTGACATCAATGCTAGAAATATGACAAAAATATCAAAGCAGTAATGTAATTCATTAAAACTCAAAACTAACTACTCCCCTTGAGTAGTAGCACCACTCACCACTACTGGAATGAATAGTATCCCTAATAATGCATGTCAGACTAATGCCAAACTATATCAATCAAGTCTTTGTCAGAGGGGCAGAAACCCCTAACCTGTCTCTCAAATACTCAAATGATTCCTTAGCCAGTGGTTTAGTGAATATATCTGTAGTCTGCTCTTTAGTGTTCACATAAACCAATTTGACTTCCTTTTCTTCTACCTTATCCTTCAGAAAGTTATACTTTATTGATATATGCTTAGTCGTAGAGTGAAATACTAGATTCTTAGACATGTCAATAGTTGCAAAGTTATCATAGTAGATAACTACTGGTTCACTATATTTTACCCTGATATCCTTCAACATTTGCTTCATCCATAGGACTTGAGTACAATTAGTTATTGCTGCAACATATTCAACTTCTGCAATAGATAAAGAAATGCATGGTTGTTTCTTGCTAATCCATGAAACCAGTTTCTTTCCAATAAAGAAAGCTTGATCAGAAGTTCTCTTCTTGTCATTAGTATCTCCTGCCTAATCTGAATCTGTATATGCACACAAAGTGAAGTTGTCATCTCTAGAATACCATAAGCCATATTTAGTTGTGCCTTTTAGATATCGCAATATCCTCTTTACTGCACATGCATAATTTTCTTTAGGATTACTTTGATATCTTGAAACAATACTCACATCATTCATAATATCTAGTCTATTCTGAGTTAGATATAACAAGACACCAATCATAGACTTCTACCTTGTTGGATTTACCGGTGTAGATGTATCTTTGATAGATAATTTATCGGTTGTCACCATAGGAGTACTTATCAGTTTGGAATTATCCATACCAAACTTCTTCAAGAATTCCCTCAAATACTTTGTTTGATAGATAAAGATGCCTTTATCAGTTTGAGTAATCTGCAAACCTAAGAAAAATGTCATTTCACCAATCATGGACATCTCAAATTCATTCTTCATGTTGTTAGAAAATTCCATGCACAATTCAAAAATGCACATTTAATATCCATTTGATAAACATTATAGTTCTTATATGTTGCATACGCAAGAAATAGCCTAACAACTTCAATTCTAGCTACAGGTGCAAAAGTCTCACCATAATCAATTCCTTCCTTTTGAGAATAACCTTTACAAACCAATCTAGCTTTATTTCTTATAACTTGACCATACTCATTTCATTTATTCCTAAAAACCCACTTAGTTCCAATAACATTCTTATTTTTAGGTCAGGGAGCTAAAGTCCAAGTTTAATTCTTCTCTATCTAATCTAATTCGTCTTCCATAGCCTTTAACCAATGTTTATCTTTACAAGCTTCAATAATAGTTGTCGGTTCAACTTGAGAAATAAGACATACCTCTTCATTTTCTAGTCTCCTTCTAGTCATAACTCCCTTGTTCCTATCTCCAATGATTTGATCTTCAGAGTGGTTTAATCTTACATACCTTGGATTCTTTTGAACTTCAGGTTCACTAATCTAATCATCAGTCATAGTTGAGTTTTCTGACTATGCCAGTGTAACAGTTTCAGTGTCCTGTATCGGTTGAGGTATTCACGGTTTAGTTATAATAATTTCCATTGTCTGTTCCCTATAATATGATATAGATTGATTTTTGTATTGCTCATCCACTTACACATTTGCACTTTCCACATTTTTTTGCAATCTTTTGTTATAACATCTATATGCTTTTCTTTGATTAGAAAAACCAAGAAATATTCCTTCATCACATCTAGGATAAAACTTTCCAATTGAATCATCCCTTTTGATATATTTACTTCCAAAAATTCTGAAATATTTAATAGTAGGTGTATGTCCAAACCATAGTTCATAAGGAGTCTTACTAGTTTCACCTTTGGTGTGAACTCTACTAAATGTGTAGACTGTTGTACTCACTGCTTCTCTCCAGTAGATATGAGGCAATTGGGATTCCATCATCATTGTTCTTGCTACATCCAAAATCATTCTATTCTTTCTTTCCACCACTCCATTCTATTGAGGAGTCCTAGTTGCAGATAATTTTATTCTAATTCCATTTGTCTCACAATAACTATTAAATTCATGAGAAGTGAACTCACCACCTTGATCTGATCTTAGACATTTGATTTTCAATCCAATTTCAACTTTTACTTTAAAGATCTTGAATATCTCAAAAGCTTCAGACTTCTCCTTAAGAAAAGTCACCCATGTCATTCTAGAATAATCATTAATTATTAGCATGAAGTACCTATCACCTTGAAAGATTTTAATCCTTACTAGACCACATAAGTTAGTATGAATCAAATCAAGAACATCATTAGATTTATCTTGTATGCTCTTAAAAGTAGTTCTCACTTGCTTTCCCAGTTGACATTCCTTACATACCAAATAACGAGGCTTCATAATCTTAGGTATATCTCTAACTGCCTTTGTTGAACTGATCTTGACAGTGCAATCAAAATTAACATGACACAACCTTTTATTCCATAACCAACTCTCATCAACATGAGCAATCAAACATGTCTTATTACCAGTGTTCAAATGAAACATATTACCTCTAGTCTAAGTACCGGTAGAAATCTTCAAACCAGTCGTGTTAATGATTTGGCATTTTCTATCCATGAATTGAAGTTGGAATCCTTTATCCACCAACTGACCAACACTCAAAAGATTATGCTTTAAACCTTCTACATAATAGACAATGTCAATATTATTCTTACCATCTAGAGAGATAGTGCCTTTACCTCTGATCATACATGCTTTGCCATCTCCAAATCTTACTTGACCGCCATTGTATTCATGCAGGGACAAAAAAATTCTTTTATCTCCAATCATATGATGTGAACATCCACTATCAATTACCCATTCATCCTTATCTTCAACTTTTTCTTCCAAGGCCTTCTCTTCATTCAAGATATCCAGTTCCAGTTCATGTTCTTTTAAGACATAGAGCACCCATTCCTTTCCATTGTCAGATCCACTAGCAGATTCTTCTATCGGTTCATCCTCGGAGTCATCAATTACTCCTTCCTCATCCGCTATGAAGCATTTTTTGTTTCTCTTGAATTTGTATCTATTCTGATTAGGCTTAAAATATTTCTTAACTCTTTCCTCAAATCTTACATTCCTTTTAGAATATCTAGATGCAAAATGACCAATCTTATGACATGCAAAACATTTAAAAGGTGTTTTTCCTTCATACTTACTTCTTGTCGGTCCTTTAGGTACTCTTCTAGCAAATAAGGCTTCAAGTTGCTCAAATTCTTCTTCTTTCCTCATGTCTTCTAGTTCCTTTGCATATAGGTTTTTCTAGTCATTCTTTCTGGTAGATGATGATTATGATGCATGAAAAGCAAGTTTAGATTTTGCAGCTCCAAAAGGTCCAAATTCTTCAAGCTCAAAAGCAGATAACTTCCCAATCAAAATGTCTCTATTAACTAAAGTGTTTTCCATTGTTCTCAACTCATTAATTGCAGTTGCCTTCATCTTGTAAGCCAGTGGAAGGGCTCTCAAGACTTTGAAAACTATATCATCTTCACTCAGAGATCCTCCACAACATTAAATTCCCATAACAATCTCATTTACTCTCTCCATAAATGTAACAATTCTTTCATTGTCATCCATCTTCAATTTTTCATATCTCACCTAGTAGCCATCAAGTTTAGAAATTTTGACAGTAGGGTCACCTTCATTCAGAGTTTGCATTTTATCCCACATAACCTTTCCAGATGATTTATCAGTTAATCCCATGATCTGTTGATTAGTAAGTGCACATAGGAGGGCTTCTCTAGCTCTGCACTCAATCTCAATATTCTTATCCAAGTCTACAAGAGCAGGATTTCCAGATGTTAGATTATAAGGTGTATAACCTTTCTTAGCGATCTCCCAAATATCCTTGCCAAGACATCTAAGATGAGTCTCCATTCGGATCTTCCATATCCCATAATTTGTTTCATCAAGCTTAGGGATTTCTCTTCTAAAGATAGTTGTCGGTGGATTAGTTGCCATAGGATCTACCTCAAGTGGTTAAGCTTCTACAAAAGAGGACCAATTCTCTGATACTAATTGTTAGAATAATAAGTGAACAACTGAGAGGGAGGGTGAATCATTTGTAAACATATTACAGCAATTAATTCACATTACAACCTTAAACCAGAGCACATAAACATTTAAATATCGGTAAAGCAAAAATAGATGCTAGTAGACACAGATACCAGTAAATAATGCAACTTAATAATAAACAGATAATCAATGCAATGCAACCATACCACATAACACCAAGATTTGTACATGGAAAAAATGGTAAAGGAAAAAACCACGGTGGGAAGCCTACCCACGATCAGATGATACTTCTATAGAAAGTATCTATTACAATGAGGGGCCTGCACATGTAGGAAGGCACACTTCCTAGAGCGCACTACTCATTAAAAAAGAGTATCACTGACTACAGAGGTTAAAACCACCTCAAGATATTTGAACAACAATCTAGTAGAATGAACTACTAGAGATAGTATCTACCATGTCTGATTACAGTCTCGATTAAGCTCAATACTTGAGGCCTTTGACCTCTTCATTAATACCAATTCGATCCTTAATGATCAACCTAAATTCCTTTGCATATGATATTATAATTTATGACCATGATACCTAATCTACAATTAGATCTTACATTGATTTATACAAACCCTAAGACCTAAACCCATTAGGTCGGGCACCTAAAAGATATTACAATAAGATCATTACATATATCCATATTACAATGATATTCCATATCGGCTTTAGACCAAAACAATATTGACCAATCCATAAAACATCCTTGTAACATGTAGAAAACACGTTAACATGATATCAGTCCATAACCTAGATAGGCATCAGACCTATTATGAGTCCACTACACCAAAGCAATGTCTCCAACTGATTGAAGCACAATCAGAGAACATCTTTAGCATCCTGTCAAGAATTCTCAATGAAATCTCTACTAGTAGAGCCTTAAACCTGTGCTGGTAAGGGTTTACAAGAGTGTATGATATCATATTATTACCAAGTCAATACCATCTAACCAAGACATGCTCCAAAAGCATGTACCACGTGTAACCAAACACATTCCATTGATCCAAACATGCCAGAAGTGTCCAATAGATAGTCTCCTCTGTAAGTAACATTAGATCTTCTGTCAGTAACCAACCATAACAGCTAGTGTTGACGTCAATTAAAAACATCAATGCAACACATAATCAATTCCTCCAAAATGCCAACAAAATCTGATGAAGGTATTTTTCTTGGTTACTCCTCTAAGAATATATAAATGTTACAATAAGAGAACTAGGAAAATTGTTGGAAGTGCTAATGTGAAGGTGGTTGATTTGTCAAATAAGTCTAAAGGTACAAGTAGATTAGAACCTGAAAAGGATGATAATGAGGAAAAACTTGTGATCATTAAACTAGAAGCACAAAACAACAATCAACTGGCAAACACAGAATTAGGTACTCAACCGGTAAGTGATGACAATGAGGATGAAAATGGAGAATCGAAAGAGGAAGATGTAGAACAGACACAGGCTATACATAAATATGTCAGATTAAATCACTCACAAGTGAAGATAATTCATGATAAGAATGCAGGTGTGAAGACTAGGAGAAAGATTAGAGAAAATTCTTGTTTGATCTCTACAATGGAACCTAAGACAATTAAGGAAGCATTGAAAGATAATGATTGGGTGAATGCAATGAATGAACAATTAAATCAAATTGAGAAAAATCAGACATGGTCAATTGTTCCTAGAGCAAATGAAAAGAATGTCATTGGAACAAAATGGGTCTTTAGGAATAAATTGGATGAAGAAGGAAGATTTGTAAGGAATGAAGCAAGGTTAGTCTACAAAAGGTATGTACTAGAAGAAGCTGAGTATTATGGTGAAACATTTGCACCAGTTGCTAGATTAGAAGTTGTAAGGATGATGCTAGCATTTGTTTCATATAGAGGTTTCAAAGTCTACCAAATCGATGTCATGTCATCCTTCTTGAATGGAATCCTATAAGAAGAGGTATATATGGAACAACCAAATGGATTTTCCCTCACTAATGATAAGGACATGGTGTGTAAATTACATAAAGCTTCATATGGTCTTAAGAAGGCACCGAGACCATGGTATGAGAGACTTCATGCACATTTGATCAATATTGGATTTCAATGTACTAGTGAGGATAGTAATATATACTTGAATACTAATGGAGACAAGATGCTAACTGCAGAAGTATTTGTAGATGACATAAGTTTTGGTGGTAATGATGATATGTGTATGAATTTTTTCGATGAGATGAAAAAGGAATTTTAAATATCTCTAATTGGTGAAATAAAGTTCTTTAATGGCTTACAGGTCCAACAACTAAATGATGGTATCTTTATTTTTCAAATCAAGTATATCAAAGAATTTTTGAAGACTTTCGATATGGAAGAATGCAAACTGGTAGGTGGACCTATGGTAACATGCTGTAAATTGTCCAAGCCAGATGATTCCCCTGATGTTAGTGAAAAGGAGTACAGATCCATGATTGGAAAGCTACATTATGTTGTTCATAGTAGACCAAATATTGCTGATGTTGTTGGCTTAGTAGCTAGATTTCAAAAGGAACCAAAGGAAAGTCACATAATGGTTGTAAAAAGAATTTTTCAATATCTCAAAGGGAAATTAGACTATGGATTATGGTATCCTTGCAAAGGAGATTTCACTTTGGATGTCTTTACTGATGCAAATTTGGCAAGTAATGTGGATGATAGGAAAATAAAAACCGGTGGAGATTTTCTAATTCGAGGAAGACTAGTAGCATGGACAAGCAAGAAACAATAATGTGTTTCTCAATCTATAGTTGATGCTAAGTATGTAGTCACATCCATTAATTGCACGTAGGCCATATGGATCAGACATGTGCTAGAAGGATTCAAGATAGATATGTCTGAACCATTGACTATCTATTGCGATAATACAAGTGCAATAAACATTTCTAAGAATCATGTACTTCATGCTAGAACCAAGCACATAGAGTTGAAGTATCATTTCTTAGGAGAAAGAGTTTAGGAGAAGAAGGTGAAGATGGAATATGTGAAGAGTAAAGATTAGTTAGCTAATATCTTTACTAAAACCTTACCAAAGACAACCTTTGAGTTTCTTAGAGGTAAATTAGGGGTTAGAACCCTACATCGGAAAATTCTGATTATGGAGATGCATCAATCTTGTGGATTTCATGTTTATCTTTCAAGAAGGATTGATGAAGATGTAGGCTACTCCATAGGGGGGACAACTCTGATGCAAGTTTGATATGATGTTCTGATTTATAACTCTAATCTGATAAAATGATATAATTCTGATACAAGTAAAGTCCTGCTTTAGTACTCTAATGCAATAATTTGGTGTTATGATTTATTCAACAAAGATGATGGAAGTGGCAATAGAAGAATTGAAGATAAGTGATTCATTTCCACCTTTGCCATTGTTGTTAAAGGGGGAGAAGAAAATAAAATCAGATATGAGAGAAGTTGACGATCATCCTTGGGGAGAAGAAAAGGAGTCTATCAGAAAGGGGGAGAAGAACAAGATCAGATATGGGAGAAGACAAAAGGAGGAGAATCGACAGTTGATGTGTTACTGGTAAACAAGTTGCAGATGATAGGCTATAATAATGATTACTCTGATTGTATATCTGATTGGTGTTGCCATCAATGCCAAAGGGGGAGAATGTTGGCATGATTGGCATAACTGATGAAGATGAGATGATGATGGGTGACTATACCAGTAGAGGAAAGAAGACTGAGATTTTGTGAGTAGTTGACATGATCAATTATTTGTGTTGTCATTCATGGAAACTAGTGTCAACTGATCAATGTTGATGTTTACAGATGGTTCTTGATGTTTTATTTGTTGGCTAAGTGATTTGGTATAATGGAGTTGGAGTTTGACAATTTGACAAGGTTTAATCAACAAGACTATAAATTAGGACTTTAACCGGTAATGCACAGATATTTTGATTGAATTGGATGATCGATGATGATTGATGACTTGTTGTTTCAAGTATAAACTTGTATGATGGATTGGAGTATGTGACAAGAACAACATCATGTGATGTTTACCAGAAGGCATGTTTTGAATTTATGATTAAGTTTCGCTAGGGTTTTAGTAGGGTTTAATTAGGACCAGTGATAAAATCATTCAAATGGTAATGAGTTTGGTTATGATGGTGATTGATGGTGAGCCTACATGAAAGAGGTAACATGACACAACCCACGTAGATAATTTGAATGTTCTTTTGGCACGATTCAAGGAAGCAATTCTTGGGAAATAGTGAAAAACTTAGTGGAGTGTTTTGAGGTTTTGACTTTGGTATAGATCAATTTTTTATGATAAGTTATGATCAACCAATGATTAATTTTGCATTGTAAATTGTTGTAATAATTTGTATGATGATCTGATATGATTTTTATTGTAATTTCAAGATGTAATTAGGGTTTATTGGTTGACCTAGTTGAAATGTCTATTTAGGACGACACAGTTGATGGTTTATGTGTCAGTGATCTAAGAGAAGAGAGTGATTTCGTACTGGAGAAGAGAGAGATCTTCCTGAGTGTTGTAGATTTTGAAGTATAACTAGATCTGATTTAGCAAGCTAAAAGTGCAAAGTTTTAGATCAATTTTTACTATTGTTCCCTAACAGTTACAGTAGCTTAAATCCCTTAATTGAATAGGTCCTAACATGCCTTAATCATTTAAGTCCCCTAATAGGGAAGCTCTGAAAATGGGTGGTAAATCATATCACTAGGTTCATCCTAACAGATCATTAAGCTCCTAGCTAGAGTGATAGGTAAATCCCTTAATTGAGTGACTCCTAATAGGGTCTGCTCCTAACCAGGCATATTGTAAGATCCTAATAGGGCTAAGATCCTAATAGAATGTACTTAAAAATAGTAAAAGTTTTAGTGGGTACCAACTCCCACCATGATTTTTTACATTTGGGTTTCCACATCAAAAATTTATGGTGTTCATGTGTGGAATGCTTTTCATATATTTTTCATGTTTTATTTTTTATTACCGCTTAAGACAGGTTATGTTTGTTTATCATAAATCTTAAAGTGATTACCGATATTGATGGTTAATTGGTTGATGAAGCATTATGATCAATTAATAAGTTGGTAAAAGTGTTTGTTAATCTGATATTGAGTTGATGGCTAATATGATTAATGAGTTTGCATAAGTGGGAAATGATTGTCTAAATCTGATAAGGAAATTGAGAAATTTGTTAAAAGAATTGGTTTATGTGTTGAATGTTTTTCAGATCTGTGATAAGTTTGTTTTGGAGATTAAAGTTTCAGTTCTTGTTAATACTGGTTCACCCCCCCTCTTAGTATTAACCAGATCTTCATGTTGTTAACAATTATTATCAAAGCATTGGTCCTCTATGTGCAGAAAGGTAAACTGCTTGAGGAAAAGATTATGAGGCAGTCAAGATGATGAAGAAAGAGGGTCATAAGTTCAACAAGGATAAATGGGAAGATTAATGGTGATGATTTAATTTGGGTTGATGTTCTAAAGCAGAATATGTTAAGTGTTGCACAGCTTAATGATAAAGGTTATTCTTCTTTAGTTTAATGGCAGAGTCTGCAGAATTCTTGGAGGTAATGGTGAACTGATTGCTACTGGGAAGAAAACTAGAGCTAACTTATTTCATTTGAATGCTAATGTCAATAATTTTCTAGTTGCAAAAATGGAAGATAGCTAGTTGTGGCATAGGAGATCTTGTAATGTGAATTTTGATAACTTGGTGAAGGTAACCAAGTCAAGTATTGTAAGAGGATTGCCACAAATTGTTAAACTGGATAATGTGATTTGTAAAGATTGTCAAATTGGTAAGATGACCTCTATTTCATTTAAAATCAATAAGTGTACATCTAAGAATATTTTGGACTTGGTACATACTAATCTCTTTCACCCTATGAGAAAAAAAAGCTATTATGGTGATAGGTATTTCATGCTTTTTACCGATTACTCTTCTCAGATGATGTGGGTTACATTTTTGAAGGAGAAATATAAAGATTTTATTAAGTTCAAAACATTCAAAGCTTTAGTTCAGAATGAGACCGGTAAGAATTTGAAATGTTTAAGATCAGACCGAGGTAGTGAATTCACATTTGATGAACAGGGTATCAAGAGACAGATGTCCGCTCCAAGACCACCACAACAAAATGGCATAGTAGAAAGGATGAACAAAACAATTGTTGATGGTGCTAGAACAATGTTAATATAGGGTAATGCACCTAAGATATTTTAGAGAGAAGTGGTTAGTATTGTAGTATATAAATTAAACTAGGTACTTGTGTAGAAAGGTAACAATAAGACCCCTTATGAGGTATGGTATGGTAAAAATCCTTGCATAAGTTGTTTAAAAATCTTTGGAAGTCAAAGTTTCATTAAGAAGGATAACTATACTAAGAAATTTGATGCAAAATCTGATGAAGGAATTTTTCTTTCTTACTCCTCTAGGAGTAAGGCATATAAATGTTACAATAAGAGAACTAAGAAAATTGTTGAAAGTGCTAATGTGAAGGTGGATGATTCATCAAATAAGTCTAAAGGTACAAGTAGATCAGAACCTGAAAAGGATGATAATGAGGAAAAACTTATGATCATTGAACCGGAAGCACAAAACAACAATCAACTGGCAAACGCAGAATTAGGTGCTCAACCGGTAAGCGATGACAGTGAGGATGAAAATGGAGAATCAAAAGAGGAATATGTAGAACCAACACAGGCTATACCTAAATATGTCAAATTAAATAACTCACAAGAGAAGATAATTGGTGATAAGAATGTAGGTGTGCAGACTAGGAAAAACATTAGAGAAAATTCTTGTTTGATCTCTATAATAGAACCCAAGACAATTAAGGAAGCACAGAAAGATGATGATTGGGTGAATGCAATGAATGAAGAACTAGATCAAATTGAGAAAAATTAGACATGGTCACTAGTTCCTAGACCAGACAAAAAGAAAGTCATTGGAACAAAATGGTTCTTTAGGAATAAATTGGATGAAGAAGGAAGATTTGTAAGGAATGAATCAAGGTTAGTCTGCAAAGGCTATGCACAGGAAGAAGCTAAGTATTATGGTGAAACATTTGTACCAGTTTCTAGATTAGAAGGTGTAAGGATGATGCAAGAATTTGCTGCATATAAAGGTTTCAAAGTCTACCAAATGGATGACAAGTCAGCCTTCTTGAATGGAATCCTATAAGAAGAGGTATAGATTGAACAACCAAATGGATTTTCCCTCACTAATGATAAGGACATGGTTTGTAAATTTCATAAAGCTTCATATGGTCTTAAGAAGGCACTGAGACCATGGTATGATAGACTTTATGCACATTTGATCAATATTGGATTTCAATGTACCAGTGAGGATAGTAATATATACTTGAAGACTAATGGAGACAAGATGCTAACTGCAATAGTATTTGTAGATGACATAAGTTTTGTTGGTAATGATGATATGTGTTTGAATTTTTTTGATTAGATGAAAAAGGAATTTGAAATATCTCTAATTGGTGAAATAAAGTTCTTTATTGGCTTACGGGTCCAATTACTAAATGATGGTATCTTTATTTTTCAAAGCAATTATATTAGCAAGCTACATTATGTTGTTCATAGTAGACCGAATATTCCTCATGTTGTTGGCTTAGTAGCTAGATTTCAAAAGGAATTGAAGGAAAGTCACATGATGGTTGTGAAAAGAATTTTCTAGTATCTCAAAGGCACATTAGACTATGGATTATGGTATCCCTACAAAGGAGATTTTACTTTGGATGTCTTTACTGATGCAGACTAGGCAAGTAATGTGGATGATAAGAAAAGAACAATCGATGCAGCTTTTCTACTTGGAGGAAGACTAGTAGCATGGACAAGAAAGAAACAATCATTTGTTTCTCAATCTACATCTAAAGCTGAGTATGTAGCTACATCCATGAAATGCACACAGGCCATAAAAATTTACTATCTATTGTGATAATACAAGTGCGATAAAAATTTCTAAGAATCGTGTACTTCATGCTAGAACCAAGCACATAGAGTTGAAGTATCATTTCTTAAGAGAAAGAGTTCAAGAGAAGAAGGTGAAGATGGAAGATGTGAAGAGTAAAGATCAATTAGCTAATATCTTTACCAAAACCTTATCAAAGACTACCTTTGAGTTTTTTAGAGGTAAATTAGGGGTTACACCCCTACACCGAAAGAACTGAGATGATGGAGATGCACCAATATTGTGGATTTCATGTTTGTCATTTACTAAGGATTGATGAAGATGCATGCTACTTCATAGGGGGAGTAGCTCTGATGCAAGTTTGATATGATGTTCTAATTTATAGCTCTGATCTGATCAGATGATATAGTTCTAATACAAGTAAAGTACTGATTTAGTACTCTGATGCAATAATTTGGTCTTCTGATTTGATCAGTAGAGATGATGGAAGTGGAAACAAAATAATTGAAGATAAGTGATGCATCTCCACCTTTGGCATTGTTGTCAAAGGGGGAGAAGAAAAGAACAATCAAATATGAGAGAAGTTGATGATCATCCTTGGGGAGAAGAAAAGGAGCCTATGAGAAAGGGGGAGAAGAACAAGATCAGATATGGGAGAAGACAAAAGGAGGAGAACCGACAGATGACGTGTTACTAGTAAACAAGTTGCAGATGATAGGCTATAATAATGATTACTCTAATTGTATATCTAATTGTTGTTGCCATCAATGCCAAAAGGGGAGTATGTTGGCATGATTGCATAACTTATGCATATGAGATGATGATGGATGACTATATCGGTAGAGGAAAGAAGACTGAGATTTTGAGAGTCATTGACATTATCAGTTTTTTGTGTTGTCATTGATGGCAACTAGTGTCAACTGATCATTGAAGATATTTACAGATGGTTCTTGATGTTTTATTTGTTGGCTAAGTGATTTGGTCTACCAGAGTTTGAGTTTGATAGGGTTTTATCGACAAGACTATGAATTAGGACTTTAACCGGTAATGCACAGATGTTTTGATTAAATCGGGTGATCGGTGATGATTGATGACTTGCGGTTTGAAATATAAGCTTGTATGATGGATTCTAGGAAGTGACTAGAACCGCATCTTGTGATGTTTAATTGAAGGTATCTTTTGAATTTTTGATGAAGTTTTGCTAGGGTTTTAGTAGGGTTTAAGGACCGGTGATAAATTCACTTAACCGGTAATGATTTTTGTTATGCCAATGATTGGCGATGAGTCTACATGAAGGAGGTAACACGTCACAACCCACATAGATGATTTGAATATTTTTTTGGCACAATTTAAGGAAGAATTTCTTGGGAAACAATGAAATGCTTAGTGGAGTATTTTGAGGTTCTAACTTTGGTACAGATCGGATTTTTGTGATGTTATGATTAACCAATGGTTGATATTGCATTGTAAATTGTTGTAATAATCTGGATGATGATCTAATATGATTTTTATAGTAATTTCAAGATGTAATTAGGGTTTATTGGTCGACCTAGTTGAAATGTCTATTTAGGATGACACAGTTGATGTTTTATGTGTCGGTGATCTAAGAGAAGAGAGTGGTGTCATATTGAAGAAGAGAGAGATCTTCCTAAGTGTTGCAAAATGTGACTTATAATTGGATTTGATTTAGCAAGCTGAAAGTGAAAAGTTTCAAATCACTTTTCACTGTTGTTCCCTAATAGTTAAAGTGGCTTAAATCCCTTAATCGGGTAGGTCCTAAAAGGCCTTAATCATTTAAGTCCCCTAATAGAGAAGCTCTCAAAAAGGGTGGTAAATCCTCTCATGAGGTTGATCCTAACAAATCATTAAGCTCCTAGTTGGAGTGATAGGTAAGTTCTTTAACGGGGTGACTACTAACAGGGTCTACTCCTAACCGGGTATATTGTAAGATCCTAACAAGGCTAAGCTCCTAACAAGGAGTACTTCAAAAGAGTACAAGTTTTATTGGGTACCAACTCCCACCATTGTTTTTCCCCTTTACGTTTCCATGTCAAAAAATTATGGTGTTCATGTGTGGAATGTTTTTCATGTTTTATTTTTTATTACCGGTTAAGACAGATTATGTTTTTTTATGATAAATCTTAAAGTGGTTACCAGTATTGATGGTTAATTGGTTGATGAAGCATTATGATTAGTTAATAGGTTGGTAAAAATGTGTGTTGATCTAATATTGAGTTAATGGCTAATCTTATTAATGAGTTTGCAAAAGTGGTAAATGATTGTCTAGATCTGATAAGGGAAGTGAGAAATTTGTTAAGAAGAATCGGTTTATGTGTTGAATATTTTCCAGATCTATGATAAATTTGTTTTGGAATTAAGATTTTTAGTTCTTGTTAATACCGATTCACCCCCCCTCTTAGTGTTAGCCAGATCCTCATTGTATTAGCAAGCAAGTCCAAAAAAATTTTGGTATTTCTTCTCTTGTTATATCAGGACACAACTTTACTAATGTAAGTTATGTTAAACCTTTCATCTTCTAGACTAGTTGTGTATCTCTGAGCATCCAAGATATCATATAACTCTTTTGGAATTGTGGATGACAATTTAATCAATACTTTACTAAAAAAATTCATATAATGTACAACTTCTTTTTCAATAGCTCTCTGAACATTTTCAGTAGAATGCTCATAATACATAGAAAGCTTTGTCAAATTGCCTTCATTAACTATTGTATCTATAAGCTTTTGTAATGGAGGCACAATAGTGTAAGAACCTTCAATCTTACCTAATTTAAGAGCTTCATCTATCTTAGATTTCTGCTTCTTTCTTTCTCTCATTTTTTCAGATGACTCACCTTGTGTTTTAGCTTTCTTTGAAGATGGGGCATCACTGGACACAGGTTTTCTAACTACTCTAGTAAATGTACTAGTTTTATTCACTTCTGTAACCTCTTCATCCAATTCAATTTCCTCCTTTTCTGCTACATACTTCCTTGCAAACTTCTCTTTATTCCTCTTTTCTACTCTACTCGTTGATGTTGATTGAGGCTTAGGTGGGGGGACCAGCTTCTGCACATCGGAGATAGGTGCAGACTTGCTTTGCTTGGTATTGGACTACTTGGGAGGAGAAGATACTAGTTTACATTGTGGCTTCACCATATCTTCCTCCTTCAGTATATTTCTCTCTCTAGCTCTTTGCACTCCTTCTCGAGTTATACCCATTTGTTCGGCAAGTTCCTCAACTTTCTTTCTTACATTTTTTTTCTTTTCGAGCCCAGTAAATTTCTTTTGCAGGTCCAAATCCTTTTGCTTGAAATTACCAAATCTCTCCTCATTCTTGTCCATGGATTGACTCAAAAAGTATTGAGCATATGCATCAAGCATGAATACATCCACCTCATACCCCATGGGCATGATCCAAATAGTTCTCAGATCAACTGCCTTCATATGACACTAATCCTTGTCAACCATGAAACAAATAGTTCTCTCATATTTTTCCACTCTTTTTAGGATTTCTCTCTATATTTTTCATAGTGGCTTCAAAAGTTTTCAAATAGCCCCATAAAGCTGAATTTCGCATTACATTGTCACCCAAACCCAACAATCCTTCCTTGATTTTCATAGCCACTAGTTTATCATAAGCCCATTAGAAATTTCCAATTTTGAGGATCTCATTCATGAAATAAAGTGCTAAAAAAACAATTAGGGATCCAAAATTGAAGACATTTTTCTTATCTTGCTTTATTTTCTTCAAGTTGCTCATTAACTCTTTGACAAGTATTGTACAAAGATCATACCTTTTGTCTTCCTTAGAATTTCATACGCTACAAATACGGTTGTGTCTGATACTAAATTTAACCTACTTAATTGATATACCTTGTATCTAATCACCATCAAGGAAAATCTAACATCATGCTCAATAATATCATTGATAGTCATCGATCAACTATCAAACTGAGTATGGTAATCTTTGTCAGCATTGTATTTTGTATTTATCTTAATCTGGGGACTTCACCGGTTGCTTTTAAACATGTATCTTCTTCAATGGATTTCTTGGTAATCTTGTAAGGTTGATCTAGACACATGAATTCATCATGAAACCTTTTCAGAATATATCGGACCCATTCTGGTTCATTAAGCATCAGAAAATGAATAAATTATATAAAACCCTTATCGTGAAGTACCTTAAATACAGGCTTCATATTTCCCAAACTATTAGACAGATGCTTGTTTTAGAGTGATAGCATATCAAATTTACCTAATTTTTTTATGTTGTAGTGGATATATGTTGCCAATTGACACTCAATTGGTTGGTTTCAATATGTTGTCATTGATGGCAACACGGAAACTTGTTCTAGCTTTCACATTTTGGTCTGGTTGATTACCGACAGACACTTCATCGGCACCGGAAGGTATCTTCACCGATTGGAAGAGAAATATTTGGTTACTAACATTACAGGCCGACATGATTTCATCAAGTTATTAGTATTGGAGGTCAGCATAACTTGGGAGATCTGGCATCAGTAATTGATTTTGACATTCATGTATTGAGCTGACATGTTTATTCATATTGTAATTATCTTTATAAGTCGACATAAGGCATAATAATTTGTAAAGGGTATATAGGTCAGTTGGTTAGATCATTTTGTAATAGAGATGGATAGATGAATATGATAATGTTATGTAATGAAAAATATATTAAAGATCATTAATGTGAGGATATTTATGTAAAGGGGTATTTTAGTAAGGGTTTAGGGTTTCAGACCAGAAGAGACAGAGCTTAACTAGAATTGTATTTAGGCATAGAAGATGCTATCTTTGTAGTTCAATCATTTCTCCGGATTGTAGTCTAGATTTGTATGTAGTCATTGAGGCTCCTTTTGTGATTGAGCAGTGTGCTCTAGTCTGTAATCCTTCCTGTAAGTGCAGGCCCTATATTTTGTAATATCTTTTCATATGGCCAGTGGATTGATATTGTGGGTCACAAATCCTACCGTGGTTTTTCCTCTTTGAGGTTTTCCATGTATTAATCTCTATGTTATGGTATTAATTTGTGTGATTGGCTTATTGGTTTCTTTACTTCTTTCAATCTTATATGTATCAGTATACTAGTTGGTGTATACATGTTTTAATAAGGTTAAAATTAGTCATTCCAGCAAAACACTGATTCACCCCCCTCCCCCCCCTCTCAGTGTTCTTGGATTTCAACAATTGGTATTAGAGCCTTGTGCTTCGGGGGAATTTTAATAGCTTGAGGAAGATCCTTGATCCAAAATCCATGAATATGAGTTTGGAAAAGCAACTTGAGGTGGTACTTGAAGATTATGATGTTGAAAGGATGAATAACGTGAAGCTACTAGATGAATTGAATTCTTCTTAGGAATTCATTCTTGTCCTATAGGAGAGGTTTTCATCTATTTAGGCTAGGAGGAGGGAACTTTTTCAGAATAAGGATGAAGAGAAAGATGCACTTAAGCAATAATGTTAGAAGCTAAGTCAGGAGAATATGGTTATGAGGAATGAAATGCAAGCTATAACTATGAGAATGTCTAAGGAGATTGAAGAGTGGAATAAAAAGGAAGAAAATCTTGTTGTATCTTTCAAGAAAAAATTTGTAGAATGTGGTAGGTTGGTTCATGAAAATGATATCTTGAGAATTGATTTTGTACAATCCTAGAGTAATGAACAAGAGCTTGAGAGACAAATGATAATTTTGAGAGATGATTTGAGTATTGCAAGTGAGTAAAAAGACAAATTTAAGGTTAGTTCAGCACAACTTGATGAGTTATTGAAGAGACAAAGGCAGAATAGAGATTCTAGTGGACTTAGATTTGAACAAGGATAGAGTTTTGGTACTACAAATGAAGATCAAAACCATAAGGGATAGGTAAGGCAGTTTAATGCTTATAAATTTAATGGTAGATGCTTTGTTTGTAATAAATTTGGTCACATGGCTAGGCAATGTAGAAATAGAGAAAATTAGAACAATCATTCTGCTCCCGGTCAATGTTCTAAATGAAATAAGAATGGACATAGGACAAAAGATTGTAGAATAAATGTTAAATGTTATGCATGTGGAAAATTTGGACATATGGCTAATCAATGCAGGTCTAGCAATTATAACAGTTTTAGCAAAGCAATTCAAAAGAACAATTTTACATGTTATGCATGTAATGAAGTTGGACATATTGCTAAATTTTGTAGAAGAAGAAATCCACTGGTTGGCAATGGATGATCAAATAAGAAAGGGAAAGAAAAGATTAATGAAATCCAGCAAGAACATACCCAGAGATGGGTCAAGAACTCTGAAGATCAATATACAGATGAGAATGCTTTGGTTACTTAACTGATAGAGGAGGTTGTTCCTGCACTGGCAGGAAGCTCATCTGGTTATAGAGGCAAATGCCTTAGGGGTAGGAAAAATTCATAGTAATACTACTTAAGTCCTGGGAATAGGTTCTAGAAGATGTTCCATACATCAGATATGCTATTTGGCATGGAGATGTTTAACAAAGATCCGATATCTTTCACCGAAAGTCATTTATATCAATGACGGATTGGGGTTTTTCTTGGAGGATAAAAGGTTGAATCTACTTCATTTTTAATCACCATGCATTCAGAGTGATTAAGAGTGATTCAGAGCAAGTCTAAGGTGATTCAGTGCAATCAAATATCATCTTGAGTGATTTCACTAGTGATTGGAAGAGGTCTTTAGTGTATTTCACCGACAGCGATTCATAGGTACTTATCTTCAATCATCAAAGCAGGATCATCATCTATACCTATATTTGATGCGAATTCTACTATTGTTGAGGTCAATGACAAAGGTCTTCCATGCCAAAGGTCTTCAACACCTCTTTGACATACTTGGATTGAGTAATAAAGATTCTATTTTTCATTTGCTGAATCTGCAGTCCAATGAAGAACTTAATCTCCCCTATGAGTGACATTTCAAACTCTTTTTTCATCTCATCAGCAAATTCATGACTCATCATGTCATCACCTCCAAAGATGATGTCATCAACAAAGACTTCACAGATCATAATCTGATCTCCTTCTGATTTCAAGTAGATATTGCTACCTTCACTTGTTCTTTCAAATCCAATCTTCACAAGATGGGAGTGCAAGCACTCATACCATGCTCTAGGTGCCTACTTTAGTCCATACAAGGCTTTATGTAGCCTACATACCATGTCACTATCTTCTGATAGGGCAAACCCATCTGGTTGCTCTATATACACCTCTTCTTCAGGTATTCCATTTAGGAATGCAGATTTTATATCCATTTGGTATACCTTGAATCCTTTAAAAGATGCATATGGAAGAAGCATATGCACTCCTTCCAATCTTGCTATTAGAGCAAAGGTTTCTCCATAGTCTTCTCCTTCTTAAGCATATCCTTTACATACTAGTCTGGCTTTGTTCCTTAGCACTATTCCATCCTCATTTAGCTTGTTTTTGAAAACCCATTTGGTTCCAATGACATTTTTATGCTCAAGTCTGGGTACCAAAGACCATGTACCATTCTTCTCTATCCGGTCAAGTTCTTCTTCCATTGCCTTGATCCAGTCTTCATCTTTATGTGCCTCTTTGAATGATTTAGGCTCAAATTCAGAGATCATACAAGAATTCTCTTTGAACTTTCTTCTTGTAAGGATTCCTTCATCCTTATCTCCTATGATCTGCTTTGGATCATGATTCAATTTGACATATCAAGGAATTCTCTTGACTGATTCCTCTTGCTTTTCTTCTTCATCCTCATCTTCATTAGCATCAGCATTTATCAGTGTAGGAACACTGTTACTGGTACTGGGCTTATTAGCAACCACTTCCCAGAAGGTTACAACTAACTCATTTACCGCTTCCTTGCTACTAGTTTCCTCAAGCTTCTCAGAGGTTTCATCAACTCTAACATTGATTCTTTCAACAATTCTTTGAGTCCTATTGTTGAAACATTTGAGAGATTTACTCTTGGTGGAATAGCCTAGGAATATTCCTTCATCATATTTTGATGTTCACTCCTCTTGATATAACATTTGCTACCAAATACTCTAAAGTATCTTACCACTAGTGTCTTACCAGTCCAGTACTCATAAGGAGCCTTATCCTTTCCCTTTTTGATGGCTACCCAGTTCATTGTGTAGACTACAGTGCTCACCGCTTCTCTCCAAAAGGTGTGAGCAACCTTTCCTTGGATCAACATAGTTCTAGCTACTTCAACCACATTCTGATTGTTCCTCTCTACTAGGCTATTTTATTGTGGAGTCCGGGGGGCAGACAGTTTCCTCTTGATGCCATTCTCTTCATAATATTTGTTGAATTCACTGAAAGTGAATTCCCCTCCTTGATTAGTTCTAAGGCATTTGATTCTTCTACCACTTTCCTTTTCTACCAGTGCTCTAAAAGTTTTGAACTTTCCAAAAGCTTCAGACTTGTCCTTCAAAAATGTGACCCACATCATTCTTGAGCAATCATGGGTAAGAATTATGAAATACCTATCTCCCTGCACGCTCCTAGTTTTTATAGGACCACACAAATCAGTATGCACAAGATCAAGTAAATTGTCTGCTGTGAAAGATTTACATTTGAAAGTTGAGGAAGACATTTTCCCCAGTTGACATTCTCTGCACAAAGGATTTTTTGGTTTGCTCAGCATCAGCAATCCTCTCACTGCCTTGGTCTTATTGGCCTTCATAATGTTATCAAAGTTTACATGGTAGAGTCTCCTATGCCATATCCAGCTATCATCAAACTTAACCATAAGACATGTACTTACATTTTCATTCAGCTGAAATAAGTTACCTTTGGTCTACATACCAATGGCCATCAATTCACCATTCTTTCCTTTTATTTTTCACACTCCATTTTTGAATTCCAAAGTGAGTCCACTATCATTTAGTTGGGAAACACTCAATAGGTTGTGTCTGAGACCTTCCACCCAATAAACATTGTCAGCACTGCTCTTTCCATTTAGAGAGATGGACCCTCTTCCTTTGACCATACATGGTGCATAATTACCAAAGCGAACCACACCACCATCATATTCTTCCAAGGATAGAAACTTTCTCCCATCACCAGTCATATGGTGAGAACAGCCACTGTCAATAATCCACTCATTGGAATTATCAAAGTGAGAGACAAGAGCCTTCTTGTCTGACATATCTTCCTTTACTGTGACAAACACAATATCTCCATTTTCTTCATCTTCTGACTTCTCATTTGTGACACCTTCATCGACTGCTACAAAATAGTTTCTCCGGTTTCCTCCTTTGAATTTCTTGAACCTTTCCGGTTTGTCCTTGTTGTCACCATTAGGATAGTTTATAGCAATATGTCCTATCCAGTTACAAGAAAAGCATTTCAAAGGGAGCTTACCTCTATATTTACTAGTTCCCTTAGGAAGTCTCTTGGCAAGAAGAGCTTCAAATTCCATCAGAATCTCCTCATCATCCATTTCTCTGCACTGTCTTGGTTCACCACTAGTGCTTTCTTCTTTTCCTTTTCTGGATGGTGTAGCAGAAGCTCTAAAAGTTGATTCAATCTTCTAAACACTACCATCAAAACTATTTAACTCATAGGTTGTTAATTCTACAACAATGGAGTCTAGGGATACCTTAGTCTTTTCTATTGATCTCAACTCCTGAATAGCAGCAACCCTTATTGCATAGACCGGTAATAAGGATCTCAAAACTTTGCTAACAATAATGGAATATTCCATTTTACCACCTGCACTCTTGATATCTCCAACAACAGTTTTGATTCTTATTCCATATTGTTGAATGGTCTCACCTTCAACCATCTGCATGTCTTCAAACTTCCCTCTAAGGATTTCTTCCTTAACTTGTTTTACATGCTCATCACTACCATAGATATTCTCAAGAGTATCCCATACTTCTTTGGGACTATCTTTATCCTGGACATCAATAAACTCCATGTTAGATAAGCTATTGATTAGGGCTTCCATGACTTGCCCATTCTCCTGGATCTCTCTCTTTTGATCATCACTGAGAGTACTGGTAGGAATAACATAAGCATTCTCAACATAGCTCCAATGTTGAGCACCCATGCTTCTGTTGTATATCTTCATTCTGTCCTTTCATATTTTAAAGTTATCTCTATTGAACTTTGGACCTTCCCTCTTCATCATTCCAATGGGATCTTTCCCTCAAGCAGTTAAGCTTACAACACAGAGGACCTGGAGGATGCTTTGATACCAATTGATAACTCAATGATGAACGGTGAGTACCAAATAGGTATTGAGAGGGGGGGGGTGAATCAGTATAGTTAAAAACACTTACCTAAAACCGGTTAGATAACAAACACTGCAAATTATTGACAAATAGTAACATTGGTCTAAAACAGAGTACAACCAGTAAAGCTAAGAATGATTATGACAAGCATTAACCAGTTAATCTCTTAGCTTTCCACACAACTTAATACTAAACTTTCATTTCACCCTTATGCATGAACAGGTAATCTATCATCAAAAATATAATATCAGCTAGTTCAGCATGATTTACCTCCAAACACAAATCACTTAAACCATCACATGAAAAACATCACACATGACACATAGATTTTTCATGTGGAAACCCAACTTGGAAAAACCACATTGGGGATGAGTACCCACAAGCTGTTTTTGAACTCTTTAGAAGTCCACTCTATTAGGAGCCCAATCTGGTTAAAGATTGTTACAATAGGTTCTGTTAGGAACTGATCTTGCTAGGGATCACCTAGTTAAGGGATGGCTAAATACCTGGTTAAGGGTTAAACCCTGTTAGAGGCTACCTTGTTAGAGGATTTCATGAACTCAATGGCTTTGAGTCACCCTGTTAAAGGATTTACAACAAGCTAGTTAAAGCTACCCGGTTAAGGGATTTTCCAACTATTGAAGTGGTTAGTGATCAACAAGTAATACAATGATCTAGTAACAACACTCAATGCCAATGCAGATCTGCTTTAGTTCCTTCCTTCTGCACACACACTATGCAAGCATCAATCCTCTTATCTGTTTTGGCAAGAATCATGTATCTCTGCACTTAGATACACACACACCATTTGCCAACAACCTCAACATGCAACACAACATTGACCTTATAGAAAATAGATAGGTCGGTAGCATAAACCCTAAACCCTAAACATTTAGGTTTACCAATACAGTCGGTTCAATCCTGACCATTAATCACATTACATTTGACTACAATGGTCTTGAATAGATATCATGACATTCTCCATCATTCATTCTTCACTGCTTCATGGAGGTGATAACCCATCATGCGCTCCCCACCGTTTATAGAGACTTCGCACATTCCCAAGGTGGATAGGATTGATCTCCTTCATGCAAGATCCTTCATGCGCTCAAGCTAACATGGCAACATGATCTAATCTTCATTATAATGCTAACTCATCATACAAGCTTAGAACACTTCAACCAAAAACCCTAAAGTTGAGACTACCAACCGGTAGTCATGCAAAACCTTCATATACTAGTTCTCATACCAACATACCGATTTACCTCAAACAAATATACCATTTCACCTTTTTCACATATATCGATTGACAATGTTATACCTATTCTCATGTATACCGGTTCTCGGTATCATACTGATTCTCTTTGCCTATTGCAAACTTCAATATACTGGTTCACTCTTCAGCATATTGACATACCAATTCACTCTTCAACATATTGACATACTGGTTCACTCTTCAACATATTGACATACCGGTTCACTCTTCAGCATATTGACATCAATGACAACATACAATATCATCATGTCATCATACTCTACACATATGCCAATAGAGGCATGATGGCGAATAGGTGAGCTCCTCTACAATGAATAGTGCCAAAAAGTCAAAAGTGACAAAAGAAGGTGTCACTTTCATATTTATGAGTTATGCACTTTTTCATTTTTATGATTTTAATTTATAAAACCCTAATTTCTGCACTTTATCTTTAATCTATCATATCTTGAGTTAGAGAGCTCTGATTCCGCACCATCGATGGCATTGGAATTGTGAATTCACTCTCTCACTTTGCATTGGTTCCATAAAGTTCTTGGATGCACAACCGAGCCTTGTTGTGAACATGTTCATCAAGATTTTCATTCCAATTCATTGTGGTAAACATTGTACCCTGTTTCACCTCACTAATTAGCAAGCTGAAATAGGGGGGCATATAGCTACCTGCAAATTTCATCACCTTCCTTAGTAAGCATTAGGTTATTTTATGATCTAACATGTGGTTTTGTAGGGATCGAGTCCTAACTGTGTACTGTGGATACCGTTGCGAGCTTCGCCCAACAACTTATGAATATATCATTTTTTAAATGATGTTTACTTTTTATGTACTTTAGCTTGCATATGCACTTAGTTTCATATGATCACTAAAGTGGGGGCTAAATGTAGTATCATAAATTGTACATCCTTGCTAAGGTGGTACAATTTCATACTTATTTTAGCACTCACCTTAGTGTGTTTTGCATCTTGCATTTTTAATCTCTTTTAAGCATTTAATTAATTAATTTAATCAAATCTAAATTTATATTTCACCTCTTCACATGTTATAAAGTTGGGCCCTATACCCTAAGCATTCCCCTTTTCATCTTATTCCTTCAATAAATCATTTAATCATAAACCCTAATTATGTTTTATTTCGATCTTTAAGGCCTGATTTTGCATATCAAAACATCTCAAAATCAGCTCTAACTTTGGGATTCACTCTAATATCATCATACCAAGGCCCCACAAATTTGGTGAAAGGTTGGTCACACCATGTTGAAAGTGCACATTATCCTCGACTTTTTTCCCAAAATTTTGGGAGCATAATCCTATGATATAATAATGCTTATCCCCAAAATATTGGCAGGAAATTCAAATTATAAGTCAGCCCAAAGATGAAACTAAGATCTACGGTTTCATACTTAAGAGCTCTCTTTCTTCATTTGAAGGGGTCTTCTTCTAAGGATATAAGAGTATTTTTTTGGAGCATAGAGATCCTTCTTTACAATGAAAGATTAGATCTTTGAACTCTTCAACAACATTAAACATTCATCTATTAAACCTTCATCAAGCATCATTTCATCAATTGGGGGCTTTTGAAGATATAGAAAAGTAATAGGAGATCACTGACTAAAGATTGGATTGTACCTCTCTCTCCCTTGGGGTTGGGTATGGTTTCATGTTGTTTTTATGTCTTTGTATAAGCTTCATTTTGATTCAAATTCATTCTTTAGATTAATTTGCATCATGAATTTAGAGCATTTACTTTGTCAATTATAAGCAATTAGGGTTTACTCTTTAAGGTTGCTATAGATTGTTTGCTTTCATTTTAGGATCTTGCACACACACAAGGTTATTGCACACACATTTTCAATACATTATCAGTTATTTGTTGAGGTGGAAATCACCAAAATAGGGGTTTGACTAAGGAAAAACCCCATATAGCTACCCAAAACCCTCTTTTTTAGCTATAGGTACGTGTTCGGATCTAAGCATCGTTGGAAGTCTCAAGACCGACAAAGCGCACAAAGAATGTCTTGGGGTATAGAACTCATTAGAAACCCCTAGGATAGGGGTTTGGCACCTTGGTCTTTCCTCTTTTCTGTAGGATCTGACAGTGCAATAGGTTGCAGAGTCCAAAATCCAATCTCTCAAGTACAGCTTCAAACTTGCAGAATCGGGATAGTGGCATGGCACCCTAGTCTCGGTCATTCTGGCTTAGATTTCAGACATAGGGACACCTCTGATTTTGCCTCCTAATTTGTACTTTTCAGTAGTTTATCAGTTTTTTTATGTTCTGCATTTCCAGATTAGGGTCTGTTTGCTTACTTGCACTTTAGGTTAAATTGCATTTTGTATCATTCCTCTCCCTCATTTACAGCAAAGGAATAGAAACCCTAAGAGGTAATCCATGGCTCTCTCTTTCCCATAAGAAGTAGCCTAAGTGCATTACCTCCCTAAGCTATTTTGTATTCCATTAGTGTGTATGAGAGTGGGATTAGGGTTTCCATACTTAGTCTCACTTTTCCCCTTACACAAGTCTAAAATCTTCAAGTCTAGCTACTGGAGCAAAGTCTCAATTAATTCCTTCTTTTAATGAATATCCTTTGCATACTAGTCTTGCTTTATTTCTGACAACTTCACTAGATTCATTCAATTTGTTCTTGAATACCCATTTAGTACCAATCACATTCTTGTCTTTAGGTCTAGGCACAAGTTCCCATGTGTTATTCTTTTCAATTTGATTTAATTCTTATTCCATAGCTTTTATCCAATTTTCATCTTTGCAAGCTTCAACAACATTTTTAGGTTCAATTTTAGAGATCAAACATACATCTTCAGAAGCTAGCCTTCTCCTAGTCATCGCACCTTTATTTTTATCACCAATGATCTAATTTTCAAAATTATTCAATCTCACATACCTCGAAGTCTTCTAATTATTTAGATTTTTAGGTTCCTGCACCTCTTCACTGGTAGCAACAACATCTAGATTAACTGTCTCTACTGGATCATTCTGCTTCAATTATTTTGTCTGAATTTTCTTTAAGATAACATTTTGATCATCATCATATTTGCATACTTTGATTTCTTTTCCACAATTCTCATCAACTTTCACATTTACACTTTCCACTATCTTTCTCTGTCTCTTATTGTAGCACTAGTAGGGTTTTCTCTTTGTTGAATATCCCAAGAAAATTCCTTCATCACTTCTTGCATCAAACTTTCTTATATCATCATCTCTCTTGATATAATTCTTGCTTCCAAAGATTCTAAAATATATCACGGTAGAAACATGACCACACCATAGCTCATAAGAAGTCTTATCGAAATCACCTTTTATATGTACTTAGTTGAATGTGTAAACAACAGTGCTAACAACTTCTCTCCAATATATCTTCAGAACATTCCCTTCAATCAACATAGTCCTTGCAGCATGCAAGATAGTCTTGTTCTTCCTTTCAATAACTTCATTTTTTTGTGGGGTTCTAGGAGCAGATAATTGTCTTCTAATTTCATGCTTCTCATAGAATGAGTCAAACTCACTGGAACAAAATTGTGCTCCTTTGTCTAATCTCAGACATTTCAGCTTTAGTCCTATCTGAGTCTCAACCTTTACTTTGAATATCTTGAATTTGTCCAATGCTTCTTCTTTCTCCCTAAAAAAGGCAACCCACATCATCTTGGAATAATCGTCAATCAATAACATAAAATATATGTCACCCTACACACTTCTTATTGCAATATGTCCACATAGGTTAGTATGCACAAGATCTAGCAATCCATCATATGTATACTACTTACTCTTGAAAGAAATTATTATTTACTTTCCCATATGACATTCCTTACATACTGGATTAGCAGGATTAACAATTTTAGGCAAATCTTAACAGCTTGAGTAGAACTGATCTTATTCATTGATTAAAAATTAACATGACACATTCTCCTATGCCATAACCTAATTTCATCAATCTGAGCAATCAAACAAATTTTCTCACCAGCATTCAAATGAAATATATTACCTTCAGTCTTAGTTTCCGATGAAATCTCTATACCAGAGGCATTTAGGATCTTGCATTTTCCATTCTTGAATTGTAAATCATAACCTTTTTCAACCATCTATCCAACACTTAAAATATTATGCTTCAAACCTTCAACATACAAGACATCATTAGTGTTATGCTTACCATCAAAGGAAATAGAACCTCTACCATGGATCACACAGGCTTTGTCATCTCTAGATCTTACTATTCCACCATCATACCTTTCCATATTCACAAATTTTCTTTTATCACCAATCATATGATGTGAACAATCATTGTCAATCACCTATTCATCATTCTCTTCAACTTTAGCAGCTAAAGCTTTCTCCTCAATAGTGCATCTTGTGGAATCAATAGGTACCTGTCCATCTTCTTTAATAGAAATAAATGCTATTTCATCTCCTTTAGACTCTTCATTTGTAACACCTTCATCAACAACATAATAATAGTTCTTCTGATGTTTAAACTATAAGGATAACCGGTGAACAACTGAGAGGGGGGGGGGGTTGAATCTGTTATTAACAGATTATGTGATTTAAAGAACTTAAAACCTTATACCAAAATAATTAATAAAGCATTAAAGCATAATTGAAAACCAAAGAATCAATACCATGCAACCATAACAAATAACACCATAATTTGTACGTGGAAAACCCGTAAAAAGGGAAAAACCACGGTGGGAAACCCTACCCACAGTCAGATGATACTTTTGCAACAAGTATATGATTACATTAGGGGCATGTACATGCAAGAAGGCACACTACTTAGAGCGCACTACTCATCATAATGGAGTCTCACTAACTACAGAGATGTGAACCACCTTAAAATATTTGGACAATAATCCAAAGAGAACTATCGGTGATAGCATCAAACATGCCAAATTATAGTTCTAGTTAAGCTCAATACCAAAGGTCTAAAACCTCTTACATAAACCCAAATAAATCACCTATGATCGACCAAATCCTCTACACAAATGATTATTACATTATTCACTCCTTGTCATGACCTACAATGAGAGCTTAAATATATTTATACCAACCCGGGACCTAACCAATTAGGTCGGCCACCCAAATGATAATTTAATAGATCCATTACATAATCCTGAAATAAAATTGTAACACATGTCGTCCTAAGGCCAAACAAACATCATCCAATCATTAAAACATCTCGGAAGTGCATCTGAGGATCCACCAACTTGTTACATGAGAATCGGTCCATAACCTAGATAGCATCAAGCCTAAATTATATCCACACATGCCAAAGCAATCACACCAATCAATCAAGGAATGAACACAATCACCATCAGCATCCTAAATCCCTTCTAGAAGCTACACCAACATCACTTATGCATTACATCAAAGATCTTCAATAAATTTCTATTGGTGAAACCCTTACTGGACCAATAAAGCAGGCTTACTAGAACATGAGATAGCATCTGATCATCAATTCAATACCAACTGACTAAAATATACTTCAAAAGCATATGAACCATCTATACAAACTTATTCCATCATCCAGATCATACTGGTGAGAATCAACTGATTATCTTTCCAATCCAATCCTTCTACTGGAAGTTGGTAAATAACCATAATAGCTAGTGTTCACATGAATGACAAAACATCAATGCAACACATAATCAATTCCATCATATGGCCAACATAAACTTCGGGTTAGGCTTGTGAGGCTTATCATGCTTCTCATATCTATCATTCCTATCATGCTTATCATATTTATCATGCCTATCATATTTAGACATTATTTTTGGGAACCTAGAAGAAAAATGTCCTATCTTATTGCAATATAAACATTTTAGAGGCACTTTTCCATCATACATGAAACACCTCGAACATGAAACACCTCCAAGAATTATGCCTCGAACATCCGCAACATGCTACAATCAACATGTCGGCCAAGAACATGAAGAACACCACTGGATCAAGGAAAATCATCAATAACAAGCACATTGATCAATGCAGACCATCAACACAAATAGGAAATGATCTAGAAACATCCACAAGCATCATGAATTACCACAACAACATCCGCACTGACACCATTTACTAGAATCTTTATAATCATTATACCAAACTTCAAGAAAACTAACTAACTGTCAAACTCAAAGATTCACTTACAGACCTCCAATTCAAGAACCAACTGAATTGAGGATACATATGAACATCCCAAATACTCTACCAAATCTGTAAACCAAGATATTGCAACTCAGAGCAATGTGGAGCAAAATCCATAACACTGATCAACACTAGACAACTAAAAAACTAACCACAATACCAGATCTCATAACAATCAAATCTCCATGTGAATATTTAAAAATTGAGCTAAATTAATTAGAGATACTTTTATCAAAACCCTTTAATCCGCAACAACTCATCGACAACACACTGGCCAAACTAACTTAATTTGACTGCAACACTAGACCATACAAAGGAATATGTTAACATCAATGCCAACAACACATTCCAACAACCTTCTCAACAATATACAACACTAGCCATCCTCTCCTAGGAGATAACATGCTCCATGTGCACATATCACATGAAATTACTATGACAATACTCTAAACATGTATCAAGAGTAAATCATGACATAATATCAACCATCCTATCAAACAAGGATAACATGTCAAATGAAACCATAAACCACACCTCAACTAAGGAATCCATTAATCCTATAAGATGTTCACATCCTCAAACATCATGAAGATCAACATCTCCTACAAATGTGAAAGAACCTTTTGCAGCAATAGGAACTAAGGGACTCTAACATCTACACACTAAAAAAAATCCACCATCTAATGGTGATTATACATAATTGACACAAGATCCCACTGAACCATGATACCAAGCTCTTTATGGAATTGTGACAACCATCTCCTAAATGAATATCATCCAAGTCTTCACACACACAAGAAAAATTATTAATAATATCGATGAAACCAAGATCATCCCAGTCAAGAAGATACAAAACTGTCAACAAACCAATCAGAATCAATCTTACACTGCCACATCATCTCTATCAAAAGCTCCCACTTAAAGTGAAATCAAGTTATCCATGACATCATGATAAACCATCCTCTATATGAGAATCAAGTAAGGACCTCACATGATCCAAGAGCTCAAAGTGCACAACATGAGCTCCTAAAATCCAAAGTTATCATGATCCTCAAACAAAAAGATACACTGCCATAACCAATCAAGAATCCAATCAAATCATCACCAATAAAGTACCTATAAATCCAATCATATCATGCCAAAATCTCTAAACACAATGAACATCTATTTCATCATGATCACTCCCATTGTAACAAGCATCCAAATCCCAATGTGTCCAACCTATAAGAATCACATAGTCAACACCACGGGTCCTCCATAATGATTCTACCTAGCAAAACTATCTCTCCTCCTCAAAATGTCAAGAAATTTGACAAAACCGAATGGCTAAACAATACCACTAATTTAAATATGCACCAACAATGAAATATCTATGGGCATATACAACTCATTGTTGGCATTTTTGATGATTATGTTGTGATTGTCATTGATGGATACACACTTGCTATGAGATCACTTTTTGTATGTATAAGCTATGCTCAACCGGTATTTGCTTCAAACCAGTATTATGTTATAGTCTTTAGACTATCAGTGTCTTGTAGAAAGTGTTTACCGATCTCAAGTGGCATGAGGACCTCAAGTAATTAGAGGATCTCAAGCGGAATGGATCAAAGGAACTAGAAGCGGCAATTATCATTTTCCCAGTCTTCATTTCTATCAACCGGTAATTTGTTTAAAAGTTAAACCGATATTACTCTGAGTTACCAAATGATAATCGGTAAAGTTGTGTAAACTGCTAATACTCTGTGATGAGTTACCAACTGGTAATTGGTAAAGTTGTATAAACTGGTAATACTTTGTGATGAGTTACCAACCGGTATATCTTTGTGATGAGTCACCATCCACCGACATTTTGACGATGATTTTGTGTCGTGTTACCAAATGTGTCTAGATACAATGAACCTAGGAACTTGCAATGTAATCCTATTGGACCGACATGAAATCAGATTCCTTTTAAGGACATCATGTCTAGGGTTTTATAAAAAAAGGTATGTATGTGTGTAGCTGTTATGGTTTGTGGTGGTTGAAGAGTTCTTGTATGTGCGATCTTAACAACAAGATCAAGTCTATATGTTGTAACAGAGTGTGGATTTACTGAAGACTGAATTAATGCTGAAATGCATTAGCAATGAGCTATTATGGATCTAACCAAGTAGACTGTGCTATTTGCTAGATCATTCACTTGTTGATTACTCACATCTTTGACAAGTTAGAAACCCTTAACCGGGTAGGCCCAGAAAAGCCTTTGTAAATCCTCTAACAAGGTGATTCACATCTGTGGATCTAAAATCCTCTCACAAGGTAGTCTTTAATCAGACTTATCTCCTAACAGAGATTAAGATTCCTAATAGGATCTGTTCTGGTAAAGAACATTGTATGACCTTAACCAATCTGGTTACTATTCTACAGATAGTAACTTGTGAGTTTCATCTCACCGTGGTTTTTCCCATTTGGGTTTCCACATCAAAATCTCTTGTGTTATGGTGATTGTGCTTCTATGGGTGAATTCCTTACTTGTTGTTTGGTTTGCATTTGTGTTAACTAGTTTGTTAGTTAAACTGTTATACCAGTTTACTGCTAGACTAATAAAGTGTTTGAGTTCAATATTTTTTGATATACTAATTCACCCCCCTCTTAGTATTCATCAATTGGTATCAGAGCCAACCTTTCTATAAGTCTAACCACTTGGAAATAGATATGGGGGAATACACCTTGAGGGAACTTACTCATCGGCTCACTTAGACTGAGCAAGCCTATGATGAAATTAAAGTCAAATATAAGGCCTCTCAGGCAAAAAGAAGAGAGCATGCTGAAAAACTGATGGAGCTAATGAAAAATAGTTCCTCTGATGAAGCGGACATGGAAGCCCTAGTTCAAGAAGTTGAAAAACTGAATGAGTCTAATGCCAACCTAAGAAGGAAACTTGAAGGACTAACTATCAAAATGTGTCAAGAGCTTGAGAACCAGAGGAAAGCTAAAGATCTAGTAAAAGACAAAGATTATGAGATCTCCAAGCTGAAGCAAGAGATCAGTGCACTTACCACTCATCTTCATGAAAATAAAATGGAAAAGGAAGAAATGCAAGGTGAACTACACATGGCAGTTTCTGAGAATGCAACCTTGAAGGAATCCAATGCTGCCATTACCAAAGAACTTACTGAGTCAAAGGAAATACTTGCTAAATTTAATAAGAGCACTATCAAGCTAGAGCAGAAGCTTGAATCAGCTAAACTGGTAAAGAATACCCCTGGACTTGGTTTCTCTGAATATGAGGAAGGTGAGACCTCTAGAACAAAAGATGGAGCATCAAAGAAACAACCGGCACCAAAGGATAAAGGTAAGCAAAAGTTCAAACCTGTTTGCTTTAATTGTCTCAAGGAAGGACACACTGCTAATGTATGTATAAGTAAGGCTTACAATAACTTTCCTTATTTTCTAAATGATAAGCCTAGACCCAATAGATTCAATGGTAATTGTTATGCATGCAACAAGTTTGGGCATAGAGCATTTGAATGCAAGTCTGTCATGCACAACACCGGAAGGTATCCTCAAAGGAGTAAAGGAGCTTTTCCTGAACCCTTTGGGAACTGGAACCCAAACCAGTTTAGTACCTATAATTATCAGTCAAGAAGTAGTGGCTATCAAGCGGCTACTAGATGGAGAGCAACTTGTTTGATTTGTCATGGTAATGGTCACATTGCTGCAACATGGAGAAGAAAGAATGGAAACATGAACAATGGACCTTGGAGAGCACTTGGAATGATTTGCTATCATTGCAACAAACCGGGTCATACAACAAGATTCTGCAGAATGAGAAAGAATATATCGGATAATATACTGGTAACTCTAGAAGGAAAGATAGATGTTGAAATCATTCAAGCGAATATGAAGAAAACCTGGAAGAAGAAGCCAGAAGAAGTGATTCAAGAAGAACCGGTTTCTACACCTAGTGTGGAAGTCACTGAACCAACAAACTAAGCATCAGAAAAGCTTAGGGGGAGAAAACGGTGAAATATCTCAAACCCCCAGTTTACACTGATAAAAGACCTTAACCAGTAAGTGATACCTGTCAACTGGCAGAAGACCGGAAATGGTAAAAGGCAAATTAGGGTTTGTGCCCTAATAGTGGAGCATTTATTATGGTAGTTGAGTGATGAAAAGCGATTTGGATTGCAATTCAAAGAATTTTCAAAACCTTGAAGGAGAATCAAAAGTGAATATCAATCGGTCAAGTGTAGAACACAAAGCGGTATTTTAGCAGCTGAAGGAGTGTGTGGTGAAGTGTAATTTGTAAGCCCTAAATTTTGGATTATGAAGGTATTTCTCAAATTTCTCTGTTTATCATGGCTTCCGCATCACACTCTAGCTCTAGTGCACCCATTGATCAAGTAGACTTCATTCAATGGAAAGCAAAATAAAATGCCCTATCTCAAATATTTGTTGGTGTTATAGTGGAGGAAGGCATTTCTGATTACATTGATTGTAAAATTGAAGACTTTGGATCTCTTATAATCCATTCCCTATTGAGTTTGTTCTACGGGAAGGACAAGAAGATTAAACCAAAATTTAGCATATTGGAAAAGAAGAAGCTTCATAATGCAGTCTATTTCCTTGAAGATTTTTCAAATGATCACATCCACATCATTCTGAGTAGAGTGCATGGTGATAAAATGTACTTAGAGCAGATGCATGACATCACACCGGAAGTGATTCATGTCATCACCAGTTTCTGTAATGTTGGTGAAGTGTCAGCCCTAAGTAAGATCAGCAAGACAGAAATGACCAAGCTCACCGGTTCTATGAGTGACCAACAGGGAATGACCATCAATCCCATCAAGGATGATCTGGTCAAATATGTCTACATGGTAATAGGTTATCGGACATTTTATGCTAGCATGATCAACTCTATCTCTGATGCACTGGTAAATGCTGCCTACCGGATGATCATGGAAGATGCATCTTTTGACTTATGCACCTATATGCAAAGGCAACTTCTAGTGAACCTAAAGTCGATTAAACAAGACAATGCCTTGAGATTTAAGTTTGGACAACTATTGATTGGGTTGTTCTTCTACTTCCAAGGTTACTTCCTAGGAATCGAAGATATTCAGTGGTCTGCCGACCAACTGGTTACAAAGCAAATCAAGGAAAGCCTTCAAGTGGTTGGAACCGGTTATCTGGAAGTTCTGAACAAATACTTTGATGAGTTCAGATGAAAAATGAGAAAAAGGGTGAGAATATCAAGTGATATTGTCAAGAAATATGAAGATGACATCTGCTTCACCATCAGAGTTGATGAGTGCATAATGGAGGCGATTGAGCCTAGACAGGAAGAAGTGGAACCAATGGGATATGAGGTAATGTATGACATGCTAGATGGGTATGCCTACCCTACTCACCTCGCCCCTTGATCCTAAGGCAAAGAGAACTGACACCTATTTGGAAAGGGTTACACCGGTTGAAGAACCATCAATAAAGAAGGGAAAGACAGTACCTTCAGTATCGGCATCAATTACCGCAGCAAGTCCCAAAGTTACCAAGTGGTCATCAGCAAAGAGGAAACCAAAAGCTACACCCGCCAAAGTCTTTGAGAGAAAGCGAAAGACAAAAGACACCACACCAGACTCAAAGGACATTGTGTCTAAAGAATAGCCTAAGAAGACTAGGCAAATGAGGAAAAAGACAAAGAGTGAACCGGCAACAATTGCACCGGTAAATATTGATATTTCCTCCTACAAACCTTTGACACATTGTCAAAAAACTATTAAGAATGTTAGAAGAAAATTGCTTAGTGATTTGCAAGAATATTTTGATGATTTCAATGACAAAGAAAAAGAGGAAGTTGAACAGGAAGTCATTCAATATTTATGTGTTAATGACCAGTCACCATCAGAAATTAGATTTGTGACACTAGATTCTTTATATAACTCTTTAGATAATAAATGGCGCATTGCCATAGAGAAGGAACAAGAAATAAGAGAGGAAATATTTGCACAATATTTTCTTAATGTGTCAAATTCAGAACTTTATGAAATTATTGAAAAATACAAAGGCCTCTTCTTCATGAGAAGAAGGATACTCTTGTTGCTAGAAGGAAAAGTCCCTAAAGTGATAAAAGATACCCACTCTCATGCCCAAGCTGCTTTAAAGTTGCATCAAGTGGCCGAAGCCAACAAGAAAGCTGAGCAAGAACTGGCAACCAATAAACTGGATGAGGTATATGACAGTGAAGGAGAACAGGTCACTGATCAAATGGATCCTATTGATGTTGATGCCTTCAATGGTGAAAATGTCACTCTAGGTACACCATCAGAAGTGGCAGGACAGGAAAAATAGGACAAAGAAAAGGCTGCCAAGGAGCAAGCAAAGAAAGAGAAGAAACGACAGGAAGAAGATAAGAGAAAGGAAGAGGAGAAGAGGAAGTAGGAAGAGGAGAAGAAGATGAAGGAAGAGGAGAAGAAGAAGCAGGAAGAGGAGAAGAAGAAGAAGGATGAAGAAGAAAAGGAGCAGAAAGAATAAGAAAAGAAGAAGGAAGAAGAGAAAAGAAAGCAAGAAGCAGAGGAGCACAAGAAGGAAGAAGAAGATAAGTTAAGAGCCAAAGAGAAGGAGGAAGCAGCACAGAGCACATAGGTGGAGACCCCAAAGGCAACCAGTAGTCAAGCCAAATCGGCTGACATTACCAGTCCCATTGACCTCCAATCTGCTAATGAATCGGAGCTGCTACAAAGCATTAAGCTTGCTCAAGAACAACTAGAGGTGGTAAGGAGGAAGAAGGAGCAAGACGTGATCCAAGCTGTAGTGGACACTCTTACTAGTTTGATACCCCGTACCAACCTCCCCAATACCGATTCCTATCTGGCCCAACTGAAACTCTTATGCACAATTGTGGAGGACCAAGTACAAAGCTTGGAAGAAGTTGTCGAAGTGCATGCCAAGAAGGAGCATCAAAAGGCTTTGAACACTGCCTTGGTGAAGAAGTTGAATGAGCTTCGGTCCAATCTGCAGAAAGCACAGAAGGACATCAGAGATACAATGGATGAGAGGAAATTGCTGCTCAGTAAGATATGTCTACCCCATCTATTTTGTGATGATGTGCTTTCCCAGAAAGCCAAACTACAAACTGATTTGCAGACATTCATAAGCACCTTCAAGACCCCATATGATTCCTTTACCGCTTATGGGAAAACCATTCACCGGTTTCAACTTCAGGCCACAAGAATTGACTTGGCGATCAACAACTGGACCAAGGATTTGCAAGAACTACAACTAGTTCTACTACCAAGACTAAAAATACTTCAGAAGTGCTATCTCAATCTGGATGCCTTGACAGTTACTCAAGAGATGAGTACCTTGGATACCATGGAGGAATAGGTATCCTAGATGCAAACGAAGAGTGAGGTTGCTACCTCATTACTTGAGTCATGGTCCTTATCCATGAAGCAATTCATGCAGGACTTTAAATCAGTTTTTGATAGTTTCACTCTTTATTGTCATAAATATATATTCAGCTAATAGAAACAGGGGTTATTCAGTTGTATTTTGTCATTGTTGGCAAAGGGGGAGAAGTATTCTGGTATTCAAAATTTCGATGCATGCTATGTATACTCATGTTTATCTCTGTAAGGAAGTAGTATACATTTTTTTTCTGCAAAGGGATAGTGTATATGCTTAGGAGGGGTATTTTTTATTATGGCATATCTTTTTGTAAAAACACTTAGACATCAAAAAATTTCCTAAGTGTTGCCATCAATGCCAAAGGGGAAGATTGTTGGCATTTTTTATGATTATGTTATGATTTTCATTGATGGACACACACTTGCTATGAGATCACTTTTTGTATGTATGAGCTATGCTCAATAGGTATTTGCTTCAAACCGGTATTATGTTATAGTCTTTAGACTATCGGTGTCTTGCAGAAACTATTTACCGATCTCAAGCGGCATGAGGACCTCAAGCGGTTCGAGGATCTCAAGCGGAATGGAGCAAAGGAACTAGAAGCGGCAGTTATCATTTTCTCAGACTTCATTTATGTCTACCAGTAATCTGTTTAAAAGTTAAACCGATATTACTCTAAATTACCAATCGATAATCAGTAAAGTTGTATAAACTGGTAATACTCTGTGATGAGTTACCAACCAGTAATCGGTAAAGTTGTATAAACTAGTAATACTCTATGATGAGTTACCAACCGGTATATCTTTGTGATGAGTCACCATCCACCGACACTTTGACGGTGATTTTGTGTCATGTTACCAAATGTGTCTAGATACAATGAACCTAGGAACTTGCAATGTAATCCTATTGGACCGACATGAAATCAGATTCCTTTTAAGGACATCATGTCTAGGTTTTTATAAAAAAAAGGTATGTATGTGTGTAGCTGTTATGGTTTGTGGTGGTTGAAGAGTTCTTTTATGTGCGATCTTAACAACAAGATCAAGTCTATATGCTATAACATAGTGTGGATTTACTGAAGACTGAAGTAATGCTAAAATGCATTAGTAATGAGCTGTCATGGATCTAACCAAGCAGACTATGCTATTTGCTAGATCATTCACTTGTTGATTACTCACATCTTTGACAAGTTAGAAACCCTTAACTGGGTAGGCTCAGAAAAGCCTTTGTAAATCCTCTAACAAGGTGATTCACATCTATGGATCTAAAATCCTCTCACAAGGTAGTCTTTAATCGGACTTATCTCCTAACAGAGATTGAGATTCCTAACAGGATCTGTTCTGGTAAAGAAAATTGTATGACCTTAGCCGGTCTAGTTACTATTCTGCAGATAGTTACTTGTGAGTTTCATCTCATCGTGGTTTTTCCCATTTGGGTTTCCATGTCAAAATCTCTTGTGTTATGGTGATTGTGCTTCTATGGGTGAATGCCTTACTTGTTGTTTGGTTTGCATTTGTGTTAACCAGTTTGTTAGTTAAACTGTTATACCGGTTTATTGCTAGACTGATAAAGTGTTTAAGTTCAGTATTTTTTGGTATACTCATTCACCCCCCTCTTAGTATTCATCACTCATATCCAAGCCATATATGCAACTTGTAAGTATATACTGCTTACAACACTACACATCTTATGGACCCAACAATGCAACATTCATACCAAAATAAAAACTAATAATCATGTCGATAGGAGATAAGTATAAGATACATGATGAGTATATAATGACATAAACTCTAAATCTCCAACATGTAACATGCCATAAACTCATAATATCAATATAATCAAAAGAACCCATAAATAACTTTAATCATATCAAACATACTCCAAACTTGATCCACTATGTAGTGCTCTAAACAATATTTCCATCAACTATTGGAAGTCCAAAATACAATTCTATTTACTCAAGTTATGACCTCTCAAAGCCATAAAGGTACCCTTGACTTCTAGCTAACATTTCACTATCCAAATAACAAAATCTAGAAACTCTGATCACACCACTATATAGTGCTCTTAGTCAACTTTCCAATGATGATGAGAAGCCAAAAAATAGACACTATTAGCCCAAGTTATGCTCCATGGGAAAAATTCACCTATTAGACTATATTTGCAAAAAAAAAAAACTAGGGGGGGTTCCACAAAATGCCAATATGCCCTATTTTTGCATTTTTACTTTTTTAAAATAATTTTTTCAATTGCCCCCATTTACATTTTTTCTATTTTTATTTTGAAGAAATAATATTTTATCAGTGATGGGACAATTTTCATTTTTTATGATTTTTGATGACTTGATGACTCTAAGATCATACTACTAAATGGCCAAGGGTCCAAGGGCTAAAAGTTTTTTACAATTTTTTAAATGTTCTCTAAAATAGGCCAAATTTTATATGAAAATTTGTCTCCTAGCCAGCTTGAATCCAACCATGAGATCTTTTTTGTCTTAGGATTTCATCTACCACACTTCCCCCACAAAACCCTCATGTGAATGCAAAACCAAGAAACCCATTTGAGCCATGATTTTCTAAACCCAATCTGCCAACAACCCATTATAACAGGAAACTGAAAAGTCTCATATCTACAATAAACAACTTACAAAAACCTCATATGTAGCCATATCTTTCATTCTCTCATGCATTTCATAAATTCAACTCCTAGGGTTATAATACCAAAACCATGGCTTTGATATCAAATGAAAGGAAACTTGCAGTCATTTAATGACAATTTCCACATAACCCAATTTAGAAATCAAGCAATTAAGCACTTCAAATATGTATCCAAATAATAGACAACATACTCATTATTTACCGCTACAACTAATAAATTATATATAGAAAATAATAATATACATGACAATGCATACCGAACACAACAGTAAGATATATCTTTATTTACACATGCAATTATTATAGAGAAGAAGACCAAAGATGGTCAACCAAGGATTAAAATTCACTCAGAATACACCATACTCCCTTCCTTGGTGATACACAACATATTTAAAGGACCCGACAGTTGCCGAGAAGTACACAACCATCAATGAACTGATACATTAACTACACTACAGTGACAACCCACTTAATACAAATAATTAATACATTGGCAGATAACAAATATTATCAAATGTAAAAATAGGCATTTAATGTCAACTACATATGCTCCCCAAAAGAAAAAAGCCATCTTCCAAACAACAAGTAAACATAAAGTAATATTTGGAAATACTAATGGCAAGAGTGTAGGCAATGACTTGTACTAGACAATCCCAACTTGTAATGTACCTACCAAATCAAATGGAGGTTTGGTGGCAATGCCCCTTGTAGGGGTTTGTGAGTAGCGCCCCCAATGAGGTCAAGGGGCAGTACCCCTCACGGGGTCAAGGGGTAGCACCCCTCACAGCGTCTTGAGGCAATTCCCACCAAATTACAACCTTCAAAACCACACAAAACTCCATGGCACAAATGATTTTTGTGATTTTTTAAGACGCCAAAAACATCGTCGATGAAGCCTTAAAATGGAGATTTCATTCCTACCACTTTCATGGAGATTTCATTCCTACCACTTTCTTTTTCTATTCTTCCCATATGACCTAGTACACATCTGTATGAAAGATTTCTGTTGTTGCTGTACAAAAAAAGTCAAAACTTGACCCCATAGGAACAATCAAGGATAACCATACAAGCAAGGCATGAAATCTCCTTACGGTGGAAAACTGTCGTACGATATATACTGAAGCACATAGTCATCATACGGGGTAACACCCAAGCCATAAATAGTAACATAAATGCTCCCCAACGAGAACTACTGGCTGTCATATTGGACACCAAGAAAGTTGTATGAGATGAGTGGACATGTTCAATGTCATATAGAATGAGAAATAAGATGGCATACGATGTGTCCACTTAAATGTTGTACTCTACAAATAGAATGTCGTACACACTGGTAGACTGTCAACCATATGAGAAATAGTCCCTAAAAGGTCTGTACATGATGATGGTATGGGTGTACAAAAAATGGGGATGTCATACACAATGAATGCGGTATGCAATAGTTATGTTATACGTGATAGATGCCAAGGGGATGCCAATGTGCCACAATGTCAAATTTTCGTACGGGGTCATGAACAACTTGCCCATCATGGAAATAACCACCTTCACAATGTCATCATATATGTGCAAATGATGCAAAATAAGGCTGTCGTGCGGATGCAATTTGAAACTATCGTACAAGAAAGTTTGGAGTATGAGCTTCTACATAAATTACTTGTGACATTGATTTTCCTTCACAAGTACCTGTACATTCCACATTATATATTATGCTCTTCATACTTTCAGATGTACCCCTCATAATTTTATATGCTTTCATTGATTTCTCTCCACCAAGAGTTGCAGCTTCAAAAACATTACATGTTGGTGAAAATAGCTCATAGTCCTCCATTTTCCAGTGGAATAGTCTGTTCAATGAACTCATCTCATCTTCAGAGAAATCTTCTAGTTTGAGAACCCCTTCATCGGTGGGTTCCATGTCTTTCCTCCCTTTGTACATACCTAACTCTCCACCCTCAAACTCTGAGTAAAAGGATGTCAGTTCTTCACTCACCGCCTAGTTCCTCAAGTCAATGGTGTGCTTCCTCCCATCACTCTCAATCGAGAGTGTGTTTTGCTTCCAGTTATGATTTTCCTTGGCAATAATCAACCATCCCCTCCAATGAGTGCATTGTATGCCTTCATCTGCAATGAGATGATGATGAATTCCAAGAAAAAATGTTGTGTCCCAATCATTACTTTTTGTACCATCAATGTTCTCAATAGCTCGATGTCGTGTTAGTAGACACCTACCAAGTGGAAGGTTGGTGACCATAGTGTCAGCTTCCCTAGACATTTCCAAGTGTCCTCCAACAACATGATTAACTCCTGAGCCCCTGTCGATGATGGTGTTTTCCAACTTTTGGCCTATTATTTCCATCTTGATAATAGTCAGCTTCCTCCTAATGCTCATTGTTAGCAATATTGGATTGTTGGCCTCATTCCCTTCGGGTTGTGGTTTTCCCATCAGTTCCTCCTCTTATGGCTTACATTGTTTTTTGATGATTGTGTCATCACTGCCTATGTTGGCAATCACCATTCTCAATTGAAATATGGTTTGAAGAAGGTCTTCCACCTAAATGGGTATGGTTGTCTATAGCACCTACCAAACTATGTTCTTCTTTGAATCCTACAATGGAGTTCTTGTAGTTCCATTAGAGGTTACTTGTCCCTTCACCAACTTTTGTTCTACTTTGGCTTTGGCTTCTTGGAGTAGTCCCTTCTTCGTACAAGCATCTGGGTACATCAACTTCTTCCTTTGTGCTCTCATGATTACCAAAATAACCTTGTCTTGTTCCTCTACATCCAACATATTAATATCCTTTTGCTTCGGGTAGTCAATGTCTTCATGATTATCGGGTCCACACTATTTTCACAATAGTTGTATGTTGTCTTTCTTATTTTGGAAGTCTCTTGCAAAGTGTCCCCATTCACTACATTGTCGGTATTGTATGATAGGAAATCCCCTGGAGTCGTAATTTATTTTGTTCTGCCCTTGTTGATTTTCATTGTCGTCATGTGATACATTTTGTCGTCGTGTGATACATTTTGTGGTTTTGATGGGCTGGACTCTTCCTATGTGAATAGTATTTGTGTACTTCTCATCTTTAAATTGTATGGGCACTCCTTGATTGAATGCCCCAACGCTTGGAAAATATCACAAAACCTATTTCTAGGACAATTACCTTTCGTGTGCCCCTCAATTTTGCATTCAGTACACCATAGTTCATTACTTTATTTACTGATTCCTTTCTCGGTCTTCAATTCTTTCATCATTCTCAACATATCCCGTCAAAGGGTTTGTATGGTTTTGGATTCTTCATCATTGCTACCTTCAATGCTCTTGTCATCGTCGGTCTTTCTCTTCCCTTAGGAGGAAGTTTTGTTTTCACTCTTGATGTCCATCACTGATTGTAAGCATCAATGTATGAGGATGGAGGCACTAATTTCATCTTCTTGTGTAGTGAAGGGATCAATCTCTCAGTGAACCACCTCTTCTTCAACTCGTCAACTGGTTGGTTCTCCATCTTGTTTAACAACTCTTTGAGCCTACAATTGTAAGCATGTACACTCTTTCTTTTGCCCTCATTGGTATTATAGATTTCTGTGACAATCTCATTGTCATTCCTCAGGAGTTTAAACTCTTCTTTGAACACCTTGTTTAGATCAGTCCATCCTGCCTTGCACTTGGTGTCGAGGTCTGTGTACCAGTCAATGACAATTCCTTGAAGGGTGGCAGGAAATTCCTTTTGCCAGTAGTCTTGGTCATTCAAGCCATTTGCCTTTCATTTACTTATACATGTTTTCCAATGTCATATGAGATCCTCCAATCCATATGTTAGCAACAACCAAGAGGGAAGACTGAGAGGGGAGGTGAATTAGTCTTCACTGGATCAAAAATTTTCACTACAAAAATAGATATGATAAATCGCAGTAATAAGATAGATAAGAAAATTGAAAGAACAACACACAACACCAATATTTTGATGTGGAAACCTTGATTAAGGAAAAAACCACGTTGAGAACCTACTCACAGTAAGATGATACTCTACAATAGTATGTAAAAATATTACAATGAGGAATGCACATGCATTCAATCACACTACCTAGAGCTCAATGCTCGAATATAATTACCTGGAAGGCTACAACCCTTAGGGAAGTCTCACTGAATTACAACAATATTTAGACTACAATCTGGAAGAAATGAACTGATAGAATAGCATCTCCAAATGCCTGATTACAGTTTTAGTTAAGCACAAATGTCTACCCACCAACACCAATCTCCACACAACACTTCACTAAAGGATAAATCTCTTGTTCACACATACACCACTCTCTAATAATGTATAAATAACATCGACACCTAAATTACATGAATATATCACCTATATATACAGTTCATCAATCTTGATAACAAGGTCGACTAAACCCTCAACCCTCAATTACAAAATTATATCACATGATACAAAGACTGACCACCAAACCAATATAATGATTTACATAGCATAGCATGCACCTAAATCAAATTCTCAAATTCTCAACTCTATCAAAAATCACACCAAGATAAATCGCAACACGCTACACCACCAGGAAAAACTGCATAACACAAAAATCATCATCGGTTCATAGAAACCACCAAAAAATCACACAACAGTTAATGTGGATCACCAAAACAAATAGGACATGACTAGGAAACACCAGCAAGCACATTAGAATCATTAGGAACAACTACACCAACACCACTTATCAAATCTTCATCGATCAATATATGAAAGCTCAAGAACACAACCAATCAGCAACTATCACAAAGAAAGATAACTTGCGGAGCACCAAATCAGGATCAATCTGAAATGAAGATACAAAAGACTATCCCAAGCAATATCCCAAAATATTGGCACAAGATCTGATCATACCAGGATATATCAGAGGATATTACTGAGCTCTGCAAAATATTGATCAGTAAAACAACACTGCAAACCGGATCATAAAATCTTCCCAATCTGCAATCAACAAAGCAATACATAGGAATATGTTGACATTAATGACAACAACATATCCTACCAGCAACAATGACCAACAATATAAAACAAACTCCCCCTTTGGCATTGATGGCAACATATGAATGTGAAAAACAACCAATGCAAAGCAAGAAGAAATCTCCAACAAACTCCCCCTAAGATCAGGACATATACAACAATTTTTCACACGATCTCTCTTCCCCTTTGATAGAAATGCCAAAGATCTCAAAATAGAAAACCAAACTATCTCTCCACAAAATAGAAACATGAATCACAGGAATCTCTCCCCCTAAAACATAGACTACTCCACCAGAGGAGCAACACCAACTCATCAATCTAGGTAAAAGGATAAGACTGTGAAGTCCACCAAATTGATGCAACTCAATGCATCTAGTTCTCATCAGGAGGGGTGAATACCCCTAACTTGTCTCTCAAATAGACAAATGTATCTGAAGGAAAAGGCTTAGTGAAAAGATCAACTATTTTTTCCTTTGTAGATACATACTCCAGCTTGACCTTCTCTTCTCTGACTTGCTCTCTCAAGTAATGATATTTGATTGACACATGCTTAGAATTTGAATGTTGCACCAGATTCTTTGACATGTTAATAGCACTAGAATTACCACAATATATAATAGTAAGCTCATAATAGATAACTCTGATATCTTTCAACATTTGCTTCATCCAAACTACTTGAGTGCAATTACTAGCAACAACAATGTACTCAGCTTCAACAGTAGATAAGGATGTTGAATCTTGTTTCTTACTATCCCATGAAACCAATTTCTTACCCAAAAAGACTGCTCCACCAGTAGTGCTCTTCCAGTCATCAATACCACCAGCCCAATATGCAATAGTGTGGGCACACAACATGAAATCATAATTCCTCGAATACCACAAACCATAATCTATAGTTCCCTTCAGGTATCTAAATATTCTTTTAATACTAGTGACATGACTCTCTTTCAAATTGGCTTGATATTTATTAGCCATACACACAACATGCATAATGTTTGGCCTAGTCTGAGTAAGATATAATAGTCTACCAACCATAGATCTATACAAACTCTGATTAGCTTTCAGAGATTCATCATTCTTTGATAATTTACAACTAGTCACCATAGGATTTCCAACTAGTTTGGAGTCATCTAACCCAAACTTCTTCAACTATTCCTTCAAAAACTTAGTTTGAGATATAAATATATATTTTTCAAACTGTGAAATTTGTAAACCTAAAGAAAATTCATCTCACCAATCATAGACATCTCAAATTCTTTCTGCATATCACCAACAAACTTCATGCTCAAGTCATCATCACCTCCAAAGATAATATCATCAACAAAGACTTCGACAATCAGGATATTATTATTCTCTATCTTAAAATACAGATTACTGTCAGCAACACCTTTAGTAAATCCCAATTTCAACAAATGCTTATCTAATCTAGCATAATAGGCTCTAGGGGCTTGGTTCAATCCATAAAGAGATTTCTTCAACTTACATACCATGTCTCCATCATCTTATAATGAAAATCCATTAGGTTGCTCACTGTAGACTTCTTCCTCTAGCTCACCATTCAAAAATGTAGATTCAACATCCATCAAATATACCTTGAAATATTTATAAGAAACATATGCAAGCAACAACCTAACAACTTCAAGTCTATCCATTGGAGCAAAAGTCTCCTCATAATCAATTCCTTCTTTCTAAGAATATTCTTTGCAAACTAGTCTAGCTTTATTTCTAACAACTTCACTAACTTCATTCAATTTGTTTCTGAATACCCATTTAGTACCAATAATGTTCTTATCCTTAGGTCTAAGCACAAGTTCCCATGTGTTGTTCTTTTCAATTTGATCTAATTCTTCTTCCATAGCTCTCATCCAACTTTCATCTTTACAAGCTTCAACAACATCTTTAGGTTCAACTTTAGAAATCAAACATACTTATTCAGCAACTAACTTTCTTCTAGTCATTAAACCTTTATTCTTATCAACAATAATCTGATTTTCAAAATGATTCAATCTTACATACCTCAGAGTCTTCTGATTGTTCTGATTATTAGGTTCATGCACTTCTTCACTAGCAGCAACAACATCCGGGTTAACTATCTCTGCCAGATCATTCTTCTTAGGTACTTGATTATGAACAGGGGCTAAAATAACATTTTGACCATCATCATATCCACATGCTCAGATCTCTTTCCCAAGGTTCTCATCCACCTTCACATTTTCACTTTCCACTATCTTTCTCAGTCTATTATTGTAGCACCAATAGGCTTTTCTCTTTGTAGAATATCCTGAGAAAATTCCTTCATCAATTTTAGCATCAAACTTTCTTATATCCTCATCTCTCTTGATATAACATTTGCTACCAAATACTCTAAAATATCTCACAGTAAAAACATGACCAAACCAAAGCTCACAAGGAGTCTTATCGATATCACCTTTAATATGAACTTTGTTGAATGTGCAAACAACAGTGCTAATAGCTTCTTTCTAGTAGATCTTCAAAACATTTCCTTCAATCAGTATAGTCCTTGCAACATCCAAGACATTTTTTATCTTCCTTTCAACAAACTCCATTCTATTGAGGGATTATAGGAGCAAATAATTGTCTTCTAATCCCATGCTTCTCAGAATAAATTGAACTTACCAGAACAAAATTATCCACCACTATCAGATCTCAGACACTTTACCTTCAATCTGGGCTTAGTCTCCACCTTTTCTTTGAATATCTTGAATTTGTCCAATGCTTCTAATTTCTCCTTCAAATAGATAACCCACATCATCCTGGAATAATCATCAATTAGCAACATAAAATATTTGTCACCCTACACACTTCTAACATTTGTAGGTCCACATAGGTCAGTATGCACAAGAAAAAGTAGTCCATCTGATGTATATTGTTTGCTCTTGAAAAAAATCCTCATTTTCTTACACAATTGACATTCCTTACATACCAGATTAGCAAGCTTAACAATCTTAGGTAGATCTGTAACAACATGTGTAGAATAGACCTTAATCATTGAAGAAAAATTAAAATGACATATTCTCCTATGCCACAACCAACTCTCATCAATCTGAGCAATCAAACAAATTTTCTCACTGACATTCAAATGAAAAATGTTACCTTCAGTCTTAGCTCCAAATGCAATCTCTATACTGGAGGCATTTAGAATCTTGCATTTTCCATCCTTGAATTGTAGATCATAGCCTTTATCGATTATATGTCCAACACTCAAAATATTATGCTTCAAACCTTCAACATACAAGACATCATCAATGTTATGCTTACCATCAAAATAAATAGAACCTCTCCCATGGATCACACAGGCTTTGTCATTTCCAAATCTAACTATTTCACCATCATACTTTTCCATGTTCACAAATTTTCTTTTATCACTAGTCATATGATGTGAAAAACCACTGTCAATTACCCATTCATCTTTCTCTTCAACTTTAGCATCTAAACATTTCTCCTCAATAGTGCATCTTGTGGAGTCAACAGGTATAGGTCTATCTTCCTTAATGACAATAAACACAACTTCATCTCATTTTGATTCTTCATTTGTAACACCTTCATCAGCAACATAATAACAATTTTTCTGATTCCTAAACTTTTGGTTAGTCTTGTAGGGTTTATCATACTTCTCATGCTTTTCATATCTATCATTCCTATCATGCTTATCAAACTTATCATGCCTGTCATACTTAGCCATTCTCTTCAGGCATCTAGAAGAAAAATGTCCTATCTTATTGCAAGAGAAACATTTCAAAGGCAAATTTCCATCATACTTACCGACTCCTTTAGGCAATCTCAGACTTTCCATGTGATTCTCCAAATTCACTCAACTCAAATGTAGCAATCTTTCCAACTAGCATCTCTTGTTACTGTAGTCACACTTCAGATCTCATCAATAGCAGCAACCTTATGTTTGTAAGCAGGAGGCAAAAATCTTAGCACCTTAGCAACAATTTCATCTTCCTCAATGGTTCCACCAGCACATCTGATACCTAAGACAAGGTCATTCACCTTAGCCATGAAACAGTGTATGTTCTCATCGTCTCTCATCTTCAATGTCTCATATTTTCCTTTCAAACTCTGCAGCTTAGCAACTTTCACCTATTTATCACCTTCATATAGGTTCTCAACCTTTTCCTATATCTCATGTGTGGTTGGAAGTCCCATTACATTTGTCATCTCAAAATCAGTTAGGACACTAAGAAATGATTCCTTCGCTCTAATATTATGTTTAGCTTCCTTGATCTCATCCAGAGTAGATGGTCCATTTGGAGGAACAAAATATGAATTCTTTGTAATCTTCTAGTAATCCTCTCAAAGACATTTCAAGTGCACTTCCATCCAGTTCTTCCATATAGCATAGTTACTTCCATCAAACCTCAGAGTGTCCTTCTTAAAGATAACACCTTGAGCTACCATCCTGGATCTCCTCAAGTGGTTAAGCTTCTACCAGAGGATCTGGCTCTAATACCAATTGTTAGTAGCAACTAAGAGGGAAGACTAAGAAGGGGGGGGGTAAATCAGTCTTCACTGGATAAACAAATTTAACTACAAAATTGATCTGATAAACTACAATAATAAGACATATAAGAAAATTGAAAGCACAACACACAACACCAATATTTTGACATGGAAAACCTAGTTAAGGGAAAAACCACAGTGAGAACCTACCCATAGTAAGATGATACTCAATAGTAGTATGTAAAATATTACAATGGAGAATGCACATGCATTCAGGCACATTGCCTAGAGCTCACTGCTCAAATATAATGGATCGAAAGGCTACAACCCTCAAGGAAGTATCACTAACTTACAACAAGATTTAGACTACAATCTGGAAGAAATGAACTGAAAGAATAACATCTCCAAATGCCTGATTACAGTTCCGATTAAGCACAGATGTTTGCCCAGTAACACCAATCTTCACACAACACTTCACCAAAGGATAAATCTCTTGTTTGCATGTACACCACTCTCTGGTAATGCAAACATAACATCAACACCTGAATTATATGAATATATCACTTATATATACAGTTCATCAACCTTGATAACAAGGTCGGCTAAACCCTCAACCCTCAATTACAAAATTACATCACATGATACAAAGAATGACCACCAGACCAATATAATAATTTATATAGCATAGCATGGACCTAAATCAAATTCCCAAATGCTCAACTCTACCGAAAATCTTGCCAAGATCAACCGCAACATACTACACCACTAGGAAAAAAATGCATAACACGAAAATCATCACCGATTGATAGAACCCACCAAAAACTCACACAATGATCAATGTAGACCACTAAAACAAATAGGACACCACTAGGAAACACCAACAAGCACATTTGAATCATCATGAACAGTTGCACCAACACCACTTATCAAATCTTCATTGATCAACATCTGAAAGCTCAAGAATAGAACCAGTCAACAACTGTCACAAAGAAAGATAACCTGCAGAGCACCAAATCATGATCCATCTAAAATGAAGATACACAAGACCATCACATCAGAATATATCAACAAAACAACATTGCAAACTGGATCATAAGATCTTCTCAATCTGCAATCACCGGAGCAATACATAGGAATATGTTGACATCAATGACACCAACATATGCTAGTAGAAACACTGACCAACAATGTCCAACACCATCCCCTATAAATTTATGGAGTTTTTGCTTCTCCTAGGTGTTCATCATTGTTTTCACTCTAAAGGTACTAGAGGAGTCTTCAGCTCAGGCCCCCTTATTCTCAGTTCCTCGATGAGGGATAAGCTTTTGCAAATTGGCTTCTCGCCTAATTACTCCTTTGTGTGTTGGACCTGGGGGACTATTTTGACAACTACGTTCTAGTGCTTTCCTTGCACTCTTGATCATGCACATTTCCTCTACACATCCACCTCTAGCATCTCCAACACTTCAGGTACTTCCAGGTGTGTTAGACCTAGATGAATTGTTTTGACCACTATGTTATGATGCTTTCCTTGCACTCTCAATTATGTGCACATTCTCTACACGTCCACCTCCAGCATCCCAACAATTTGGGTACTTCCAAGCTCTAACTTGTCCTTATGCTCCCTCCAGTCAAGGGTCAATTGATCACCTAATTACTTGGTCTTGACCACCCTATGGCTTCTTCTCCCTTTTATTAGGGTCTACAGGCATGAATCACTCAAGACTGACCCAACTTCTTTTAAGGAAATGATGCCAAAATGTTTACCGCTACAACTAATAAATTAAATATAGGAAATAATAATGTACATGACAATGCATACTAGACACAATAGTAAAATATATCTTTATTCACACATGCAATTATTATAGAGAAGAACACCATAGATGGTCGACCAAGCATTACAATTCACCCTTCCTTGGTGGTACACAACATATTTAAAGGACCCAACAGTTGTTGAGAAGTACACAACTTTCAACCAACCGATACATTAACTACCCGAGAGTGACAACCCACTTAATACAAACAATTAATATATTGACAGATAACAAATATTATCGAATATAACAATAGTTATTTTATGTTGACTACACTCATAAAAATGACACAATATATACACTAGGAAAACCCTCATGAAAGAAAATATGATATTACAATGTTACAATACAACATCAAGTGGCCCCAAGAATATTCCAAAGGAATCTCTACACATTACACATCCATGTGCAAAACATAATAAATAAAATATTACAATTATAAACTTTATTATGAAAGGTGTACAACACCTATATTTCCAACAATGAGGGTGTTGTATTATACCTATATATTGTGATGTATTCTGAGAGTTTGATAGTTCTTGAATTATCTTTGGATCTTCATTAGTGATACTCCTTAGAGAGAAGCTTTCTCTAAAAGCATGTTGTAATATGTTGTTGATTTTTTTTAAATATATTGGGTGGCTTTTAGAGTGTGGTTTTTCTCCTAAAATAATTTTCCCCACGTAAATCATTAAGTTAATTTTTTACAACTATTGTAAAAATATAAAAAAATTGCATAACCCTCCTCTCAAGGTTAGTGTAGGAAGTGTTGAACACTTTTGAATGTTGAGAGGTGGGGGGGTGAATCAACATGTATTAAAACTTAACTAATTAATTATCATTCATTCCATCTACCACATGTGCATAAGTAAAGAACTAAAAACACAATAGCAATCACACATGAACACCAAGATTTTACATGCAAAACCCAATGAAGTAAAAACCATGGTGAGAGCTATCCCACTATATGAAAAAATAGGTTACAATTTTTTAGGCTCTAGGCCAAGGAAGCTCACTACTCTTGATATGGGCTTGCAAGACTGAGGTGCACAACCTTGGGGCGAGATACAAGGGACTTGCATTACTAAGACACACAATCTAAAGGCAAGATACAATAGAGACTTGAAAACATTGAATATCACTTATTCAAGGTAAGATACAAAGCATCTGAGAATAAAATGTCAATATGATTGAATTGTTGAGAAACACATCCTCTTATATGTTGATTACAGTCCACTATTAATACACATCTGAAACTACCTTCATTACTAGTCAATTGCACTTGCCCACCTTTAAACTTACATAATATCACTCAATCACACCAAAAAACTTATTCTTCTTCCTCCAAAATTATTTCATCATTTATATACCATTCATATTCAAAATAACATCAATTAGGTCAACCAAATTAGATGTAACATGTAGATATAAATAGTCAGCCCAAAAACAATCTTCAAAGCAATGCAAAAAGTAGAATGAGGTGTGTGAAGCATAAAATCATGTTGGCACACCTTTCTATCCATCCCAAATCAATGCCTATAGTTCTACATGCTACCACACAGACCAGAACATCACAAGTTGGATCCAAGAGATAAAACTGTTAATGCTTACTAACCAAATTAACTCAAAACATGATGTGGACCACCAAAAACACTTGTCAATTAACCACATAAAATTATTAGAGACCAACAGAACTAAATCATTGAACTGTACCACCAAAATTACTAAAGGCAGAGGAATGTAATGCATTCTTGCAAGCTATCACTCTGTCACTGCATAAGTTGATACAAAAACCAACATAACTTCAACTATACAAATCAAATGAGAACCTAGAAACTGATATATATATATATATATATATATGTAGGTTAGGAAATAGGAAATCATCACAAACAAGTAAATCATATTCATCAATCATTGTCTAATTATGAAAGGCTAGAATGCAATGAATCTAATCCTAAGCACACTCAATAGAGACATAAAAACAAAGCATTCAAAAGAAAAGATCATGCAAACCAGATGACAATTTGGATGCTTCTTCCATGCGGCTCCATTGTTCTTCTTTCCTCTTCAATGGATTTGTGGATCTCACCTACAAGTGCACACATACAATTGAAAGCAAGATGGATATTGGTTATTGGTCAAGAGTACTAGAAGCATAAATTCGATAGTTTGATTAGGGATTCCGGATTAGCTTTGATTGAAAATCATCCAATTTATAGAAGAATTGGATAAATGACAAAATTAGCATGATGCAATTCAAATGGAAATTGCAAATCAATATGACAAATTATGACAAATTATGCACTTTCCATGCACAATTTGATTGATTGATAATTGATGACAAATTATGACACATTCTATGTCAAAATTGATTGATTGTCAATTATGACAATTTATGACAAATTGAAATGTCATTCCCATAGAATTAGGAGATGAAATAGGAGGGAAAAGAAATTAGAAATTAAGAAAATTAGAAAATTGAAATTGATGAAAATTAGGAATTAGAAATTGATGGAAAAATAGGAAATTAGGAACAATGACAAATTGATCCAAATTGACATAATTGAGACAGACAATGATCGCAAAATGACAAAATCGACAAGAAGACGAGGATCGGTCATAAAATAGATTGCAAGATGACAAGATTGAAAATGACCACGATCGATGACAATTTGATCGCAAAATGACAATATCGAACATGACAATGATCGATGACAAATCGATCACATGATGACAAGATTGAAAAGAGGACAAAACCCTAATTAAGATTGACAATGTCCAAAATGATAAGATTGATGATATGATTGATAAGATTGACAAGAGGACAAAACCCTAATTAGGATTGACGATGTCCAAAATGATGACAAATTAGCACGCATATTGACACAATAGGATAAGATCGATCCAAATCATGACTGGATAGTGTTGTCAACAAGACCAAATTCGAGGATGAGATGATTGAATAATGTAGAAGAATGACTCGATGTTCGCAAATGATAAAGACCAAGTGCGAATCATAGGAGAAATGTTAATGCGACACAAAAACCTAAAATGAGGCAATGCGCAAATGTTAAAGTATGACTTCGCAAGCATTGACCATTTTTGGGTGTCTACAATATATATGTAGCATTTAAATCCACCAAAATTATAAAACAATTGCAAGAAATAATGAAGCAATGTGCCATAATGTAGACCAAATTTTTTAGTATACTTTGAAAAACTATTCACTAGAATAGTCACACTTAGCCAATACCAATTGTCGACCACTAAGATAATCTCCAAAGCTCCAACAATGGCATAATACAACTAGATATATTATTTGTAATGGTGGGAAAATGGTGAGTGATGGATCAAGAGAAAAAAGTACCCTTTCCCTCAAAGAGAGATGAGAGTTTCACTATTGATTATCCTTCAAGCACTTTTCACCATTACATTAGGAAGAAGGGGATGAGATAATTCACTAGATTCAATCTCTCCACACAAAGATGGTAGATTGAATTCTGAATGAATTGAGAATGTTAGGATGATCCCCCTTTTCCTTGTCTGAGATGGAAAGGAATTTGATTGAATTATGTAGTGCAAAAGTGACAAAGAATTGATTATAACTTGAGATTGGAATATGGGATGAAGTTGTGCACCTGAATTTGGGAGTAGAATGTCAAGACAAAGTCGCCCTGTGAATTTGAGGAAAAGTTGCTTGGACCGTGGCAGGAATGTACATAGTCCTTCGAAAAAATTTTGAAACAAAAAGAGTTTTCCAGACTCTACAAATGAAGCCCAAATCCAAAAGTACAGCTGCGCACCTACAACCTACACACATAAAAGAGAGGAAAATGGGTTGGGATTGGGGGTTTGCCTATAGGTCAAACCCCACTTTTGGAATTAACCAAGTAATGAAAGAAAGTACTTGCAAGTAGATGTAAATGAAAGACTGAATTGTGAATCACCTCAAGGGAGGTTATAGTAGCAATGTTGATAGAAATGCTTATGTGGAATTGTATGTTGGAATCAATCTCCTCTTCAATGGTTGAATCCTTGACTTGAATGCAACACCTAGCCTTCAAGGGAGACTTGATAATGCTCAATGCTAGAAAAGAATACTTGAATGCTCTTGAATGCTTGATCGCTTGTGAATTTCCCATTCATCCAACTTCAACTTATCGAACTTATGCAAACGAGAGGACAAATGCCCCTTAAATACATGTTTGGTGGATTTGAATTTTTTCACATGCCAACATCAAGGGAGTTTCCTGCCTGAGGCACAACCAACAATGCAACCCTAGGAAGGGTCCTGCCCCAAAATAGGGCAAGGATAGGGGTACCATACCCCTATCTAGGGAGGAAAAAGGTGCCACACCCCTTTCCAAGGGGGGACAGTGGTGCCACACCCCTAACCTACCCCCTTTCTCCAGGGCAGAATGTGGATGAGGTGATGCAGAGGCCAAGGAAGAAGCTATTTTTGCAAGATGAGCACTCTTTGGTCTCCAATCAGGCTAGAGGATTCAAGCTCGCATGCATGACCCTAATGTAGTCAAAAATTGCTAGGGTCGCAATTTTATGACACTGTACTATTTTAATCATCCATAATCAATTTCTACACATCTGCATGAACATTGAACTGATCCTCTATTATTGCACTAGTTGAACATGTATCTAGACCAAAGATATCAACAAGTTTGACAACTAAACACATATCCATACCAAATATATCAACAAGTTTGATAACTAAACACATATCCATACCAAAGATATCAACAAGTTTGACATGAATGATAACACAAACTTATATTTTCATCAATCTCCCCCTTTTTATTGATGAAAATAATTATTTCAACACAAAACATATCACTTATCTCATCTCTCCATATTGAAATCTCTCCCCTTTTAACATCAAGGACAAAAGGTGTCCCCTCAATACAACACAAACTTAACCTATAAAACTTCAACATTACTCCCTCTATCTACAACAACTACTCAAAAATGAAATGCAACTAAAAGCCAAAACTATACTTCAATCATCATCTACCTATTCACATATATACAAGAGAAAAAGTTGTCTTACTGGTAGGATCTTAAGCACCTTGCAAAGTTAGAGGCATGATGCATAAACCTAAGCTACATCTACAAAGTATTCCATTATTCTCCAACAGAGGCCAAGGATATACATTGAATCTCAATCTCTATTAAAAGATCCTATGCCTCTTTGCAACTAATTGGAAGCTTTATTGGCCTCTCTAATTTTTGCCAACCTTCAAACAACTTCACAATACTAGTGAGCTTAAAATCCACCACTTCTCTTATAAAACCAAATTATTTTTTGATCTCCTCCCTTTGATTATTTTGAAGATTCATTTTTATGTATGAATTATCCAACTGAGCTCTTTCATTGCCATCTGCATCCTTCTTCAAATCTACTTAAGTAGAAAGTTATAAAATATGTACTTTCGCAATGTCCATCTAACTTTTAATGTCCTTAGTGGATGTTGACCACTAATGAAAAAACTTGTAAACAACTACATCATCCATGCTTACGCTATCCTTCAACTAGGTGTGTGCATCTACACACCTATCCACTAACTTCTTTACACTTTTCTCCTCTACTCTCTTCTCTAAATTATTGCTTCTAAGTTAGAAGCATGAACTTTTAAACTATTAAGTATTGCCTATAGCTACTCCACATCACTTAGGGACTCATATGACACATTGTATCATTAATCAATTCCATTTACTCCACCTTTGACATGATAAAGTTCTTCAGTGTTGTGTGGTGGAGAACATCACCCAGATGTAACATGTGAAGGGGCGACAACCAGTTAAGGTCCATCTGACCTTGGGAGATAGGTACTTGAATCCCCTCAGTAGTAATTACTAGTTAAAAATCCATTTATAACTATAACAGGTTTGATACAAAATCTTCAAGAGGTCTAAAATATTCTCCACTAGACATACTTCTTCTTTCTTCCTCTATTCCCTTCTCCTTCTCTAGACTCTTCGTTTATTTCTTCTCCTTCTCTCCTATGTCTTGTCCTTTTCTTCTATCTTCTCTAAAAATACTTTGCAACATTCTCTACATTCTTATCTAGATCCATTTGGTCTTCCAAACCAGTTCCTAGACCTACAACTTCACTTTTTTGCTCCTCTATTTTCTTTTTTGGATCAACTCCACTACTGCTTGTACTATGATAACTCCCTTCCAGACCATTACCTATGTTTGTCTTCTCTAGAGGAGAATAAAAAGTCCACTTAAACTCTTTTATTGCCTAAATTGCTACATCTTTAGTTTGCTTGACCATCCTCTAATAGTCATTTGGATTTATCCCCATTATGAAATTTACTCTTTCTTTCATTCTAAATTTTGTATTAAGAACCTACACAATCTTGGCTCTATCCCCCTTATAAAAAGGGTTACTCACCATGTCTAATGCTTGTGTCATCATATTGGACTATTTTATCACCTTATCCTTCCTTTTTGGTGTCATAGCTTATACTAGCTCCTTAGGCAACTTATTAACAATATCACTAACAGTTTCTTCAAAAGTGATCAAATATCTAATAATAGCCTTTTATATTTTATTGATATCAGCAATCATTGTATAACCCTATAGTCACATCAAATAATCAAGTACACAAATAGAATTGATCAAACTGTCAATGTTAAGCGGTTGATAATCAACATCAACCACAGGGGTTCTTGTCTTCTTCTTCTTTCCTGTTGTCTTCACTGGTTCTTTATTCTTCACTTCCTTCCTCTTCTTGGATAGGGTCTCTACTAGAGAGACCAAAGTTATCTTCCTTTGACTAAGAGGCATATTGTCCTCTTCACTCTTGTAATCTTCAGTTTTGATTTTTGTCCTTGCAAACCTCTTCCTAATTACAAACTTTTTATTTTCCACTTCTTCATATGTGTTGTTTCTCTCAACTTCCTCAACAACAAGCTCTAGACCTTTCTTTCCTCTTGTCACCTTTTGTTTAGTTTTGTGTCCTTTCTTTTTACTTGTCATAGATCTAGCTAGGGTTCTAGAGGAACCAATATTTACTAGAGGAGAGGTAAAAACTAACCTAGTCCTCCTCAATGTCTGCTTCCCAAACACTTCTTCAATTGTAGGTAGATTTATCTTTTAGTAAATCTTTTCCATTCTCTTTTGATGTCCTTTCTCAACTTTCTCCTTGGTTGTTTCTCTCAAGATCTCTATAGTAGTTCCAAACCTCTCTTCATTTGGGTCAATTGACAAATTTAATAAAGTATCAATGTGTTGGCATTACAACAGAAAAGGAGATTGATTTTAGCAGATGTGAATGACTAAGGAGTTAATGAAGTGTCCAAAGTCTATCTACTAGGCCTAATCGAAATTGTACTCCATGCATTTATAAGATGCAACTATAACAATTCATTTTTTCTACTTGTTCTCTTGTGGGTAGTAATCCTGTAGCATCCTAAATTGTACTCCTTTGCAATTTTGTCCTTATTTGGGCCCTCACCTTGGTGTTCATCTCCCAAAGCTTGATTAGAGCCCTAATTTTGCTCACACCATGAACTAAACTCATTTTTTTAGCGCCCATGCCTTCTCTATTTTTTGTGTCTTTGATTGGTCAGACCATAGCACACAATGCTCTAATCCTCCCAGTTAAGACCCATTTTAGGGTCCCTTAACAATCATTTAAAATGGGTGAGAACCTAGATCCCATGTTGGTCCATGTTGAAAAATTAATTTGTTTTTCGATGAAGCATGCATAAAAGGGGGTCTACCCCTATCATTTTGAGAATATTTGACCAATTGAAGTATTCAAGCCCTCAAGCATTCATTCAAATTCAAGTGAGAAAGCAATCAATCTTATTTCAAGCATTGGAGCAGATTTAAAGTCAATATTCAAGCATTGGAGTTGACATTCATGTTCTATGTTTTATGAAGACTACATGAAACCCTAATTCCTCATGGAGATAAAAAGACTTCATAAAGAGGAACAGTTACAAAGCTACAATTCATAGTATTGGCTTTATTCACAGAGATAAACAAATTCCTCTTTGGACAATGAAAAGTGTGGAGGACAAGAGTGACGAGCATTCTGGTCCTGACAATTCAAGATGACCTTTTGGGAACAGATCTGAATACTCACATATTTCTCATATCTAAGTTCATGGCTCTATCTAATGACTATAGATCTATTTATGCATAATTGCTTTAATTTCAATACATTTACCCTAATTTCAACATTTTCATAATTCAACTTAAAAAGAGGGTATTCAAATCCAACCAATGAATATAATCAAAATTATTAGCCATATCCTTGTTGATTTGAGGCTAGATATATTAGAGTTACCCCTCTTTAATGTAAGTGGTCTAGAAGCAAAAATCAAGGGTTTTACCTCATTATTAGGTGAAACAGGTTAATTTTTCACAACAACTAGCTTCCATTACCCATCCCAAATTTAATGTGCCCGCATTTGATGTAGTGAGTCCATTATTTGATGACATTGTCCATGTTGTCCCTCCTAAGCATATGGAATTCCCTCAATTGGAGCTTTATAATGGAAAAAGTGATCCCTTGACTCATGTGAAAACATTTCAAACTTTGTGTAGTGACTTTGCTCATGATAAAATACTTATGGTTAAATTGTTTACTTGAACCTCTAGGGACAAAGCTTTGTAATGGTATTGTTCTTTGGCTCCTTATTCTATTATATCATGTCAACAAATAGCTAATGCTTACATTAAAAAATCTCATAACAATATTGGTCCTAAGATTACTTTGACTGATTTGGTTCATTGTAAGGTGCTACAAAAAAAGTGATTGATTTTATTGGTAGATATAAATATTTGTATTCTCAAATTGCTTATAATATGGATAATCAAGATGTTCAAAGGATTTTTATTTCTAATTTTCAAAAAGACATTAGGTATAAGCTTCTCTTTTCTGAGTTTACTTCCTTTACGCAGTTGTGCACAATGCTTCATAATTATCAACTTCAAATGAGTCAATTTGGATCATCTTCTTCAATAGCTCTGATTGATCAGAATGAAAGTGCTCAACAATATTTTGTGAAGCTTAAACTGAACAAGGGATACATCAAATTCAATGACAACATCAATTTTCAAGTGACATCCATGACATCAGGTGTGGCTCCTTTATCCAAATACTTTAGAAAAGAATTTAATCCTCTTTTCCAGTCTTTGCATAGCATCATGACACAATTGATAAATAAAAATATTTTGAAAGTTCCTCCCATCAAGCCAATAGATACCTTCAAACCTTTGTCACCTTATCATGACCCCCAAGCCTTTTGACAATATCACTGTCAACCTGATCATGATACTAAGAAGTGTTTTACCATAAGGAGTAGGATTCAAAAATTTATTGATAACAATACCATATTTGGATTCAAGAATTTATTGACAATACCATATTTATAGCTAGTGAGAATAATAAATGAAACAAACCTATAGCTCCTCCTAATCAAAACCTTCAAATCTTTACTAATTTTGCCTTCCCATTCTACTAATGTGGTTGAGTCAGAGCATCTTTATTTTTCTCCCAATAATTTGGGCCTTGAGTCTAACAATTTGGTGAATCTTGTTGAGAAACCTGAACCTCCTAAGGACCTATGCATTACTTTTGATCCTAGTGAGACTATTGATGCACCTGATGGCCCACTATATGTCACTGCAAAGATCAAAGACACTCTAACAATGGGTGCTCATTGATCCAACTTCTATGGTGAATGTAATCACTAAAGAATATCTTTATAATTTACAATTACATCTAGTAACATATGATAAATTTTATGTAGTGGTTAAGGTTTATGACAATTTCTCTTTCCCTAGTATTGGTTCTATTACTCTTCCTATTGAAGTTGGTACTAAGTGCTTAGATGCCATTTTTCTATCATTCCTACATCAGATCAATTTCAAGTGAAGTTGGGACATCCTTGGCTCTCTTCCATGAAAGTGATTCCTTCTACTATGCACTATTGTCTCAAATTATCTCATAATGGAAAAATCATAATAATTAATCATAGAATGAATCAACCCATAGTGAGGCAGGGAGATGTCAACCTTGATTACTTTTGGCCTAAACAATTTGAGCCTCTTAATCCTTGAAGTGGTGCTCTTTTTTAGTATTATCAAAAGTAGAAGAATGAGATGATCTTATCTTTGAGTAAGCCTAGAGATCCTAGACCTATTCCTCCTCATGATGGACCCAATATTCTTCCTACACCTTTAATTCCTCTTTTATATGTTGCAGTCCTGCCTCCTACATCTTACAAAGGAAAGCATTTGGTATCTCCTATCTTTCAACCAAGTAAACCTTTTCCCATTCATCCTCCTTTAAAGGAAGAGAAGAAGCCTATTTTTATTGATCCTAAACCTTCACAACCCTTGGCTAAAACTAAACGAAACCTTTGTGTGAGAGAATCCTGATGGAGATGTTATGCTAAGGCTTGTGAACTTTCTTCTCAACCCATTTCCTCCTCAAAGAAACCAAATGCTGACTTGGTCCTATTTGTCTAGCCTTGACCTTGCCCTAAGGAGGAAGTTCAACCTAAATTACAAAGATTAAAAATGCTTAAGAAAGATGATGGTTCACGTTCTATTCATATTAGAGTTCCTATTTTTATTAATATTGATGAAGAAATGGATTAAAATGATACATTCATGCTAACAATATTGATACTAATGATTCTAACAATGAATATGAGCTTGTTAATGTTGATTATGATTTATCTAAGCAATTTTCAAAAGCATTAATCCTATCTCCTAGTAATAGACAAAGTGACTCATCATTAGAGCATTAATCCTCTCAAAGTAAAACATCCTTGAAAGAAGAATTATGAAGAATAAAGGGAGAGGCATATGATGGAGAATCCTTTAGAGTGAAATACTCATTAAACTGAACATTATGACAAAAATATACCTCTTGAGTGCTAGGATCAAACAAACAATAACCCTTCACATCCTCACAATAGCCAACAGAGATGAATTGTTGACTCTTCTTCTTCATTGCCTTACATATACCATCTAGAATGAATGTCCATTCATCACTACCAAATAATCTGAAGTAGGAAACATTGGGCTTGAAATGAGACCAAGCATCCTTAGGAGCCATATTCTATATTGCCCTATGATGTATGCAGTTTTGAATGTAGTTGGCACAATTGGCAACCTTTGCCCAAAATGTGAGGGCCATGGACCTAGACTATATCATACAATTGGCCATCTCCTATAAGCTTCTATTTTTCTACTTGACCACACCATTTTATTGAGAAGTGTATGGCATTGTGTGCTGATGAAGAATACCTTGAGTATGATAGAATTCCTGAAATGATTGATTAACATACTTCCCCTATTATCTGTGTAAATATTTTGAAGGGAATGTCCTGATTTCTTCTCTACAAATGTAAGGAAGGTCATGAAATTTTAAATAACCTCATCCTTTTCTTTCAAAAAGTATACCCATGTGCACCTAGAAAAGTCATTAATGAAGGTAAGTGCATAATTGGCCTAAAAAAATGAAAGAGTGGGGGATGACATGAGGTCACTATGAATTGACTAAAGGGGAGCCAAAGGTCATGCAACCATACCCTTAGGAAATGGATCCCTATGATGTTTTCCAAGAGCACGACCCTAATAAACTCCTTCTGAACAAGACATCTTAGGTAGACCAATCACCAAGTTTTGTGTGCTCAACCATTATAGATATCTATAATTTAAATGCCCAAATAGTTTGTTCCAAAGATTTCTCATAGAATCAACATGAGAAATAAGGCATGATCTTGATGAAGAATAAAATGTATCAAACCTATACAGATGGGTTGCACGATCAACTATGCCTATAGCAATGGAATTCTCTAGATATTGCAACTTTCAAATAGTCACATCTATAGGAGATATATCAACAGGCCTTTCATCACCATGATGACAAAACTAATATATGGAAAGTAGATTATATGAAATATCAAGAACAAGAATAACATCCTCAATGCTACCATCTTGCATCAAAACTAAGCTTGTCCCCAAAACTAGAATATGAGAAGAGTTCCCAACAACAATATGTGAAGTAGAACTATTAGAAGGACAATTAAGAATATCCATAGTATGAGTCATGTGACGAGAAGCACCAAAATAATGAATCCAATTGGAATTAGAAGAGGACAAAGCCTTGGCCAAAAGAGATTGCCCTTTTCCCAAGGAACAAGACTTAGGCATACAAATATTGTGCTTCATCATAACTTCCTACAATGTTACTAGCCTCATGAAACAATGTGCATCACTATGTCCTAGTTTTCCACAAAATGGAAAAAATCTTCTTTTTCTTCTTAGACTTAGATGACAACTCCCCAAATTTAGAAGAAGGCGGAATATTAGGCTTTTGATCACTCTTCACCTTAAGCTTGGATGGAGTCTCACCACTTGTAGATGAATATGTCTTTTCTTATTCTTACCCTTTCCCTTGGAAGATTGAGCCATCAAAGCATGACTCTTAGGAAGATAATCCACTTGAATCAATTTGGTTGGCTCCTTAGTCAATCAATCACAAAACTCCTCAAATAAAGGCATCTTATGAGCGTCTCCCATAGCATCCATAGTAGAATAGAAGGTAGAGGGAAACACTTGAAAAGGGCCTCTTAGCTTACACAAGATCAAAAAATAAAATCCTCACCATCTTTCTCATGATCACATCCTTTCAATTGTGATAAAATTAGTTTGAATAGTACAAGGAAGTCTTGAATAATGTGAAATACATCTAGAGAGAGAGAAGTGGGATTGGCTTTGATCTGCAAGATCCTAAACTAATTAACCTTACCATACAACTTTGTAAGCTTATCCCACACCACATTAGGTGTGTCACACTCAACAATGTGAAATAAGTTATCAAACACATGAATCCTTATGAGTCCTTTCACCTCATCTAATTTGTATCTATGAACAAACTTGTCAATTTCCTTGATGAATTTAGGTTGATCAACATTCAACATTTTCCAAAGACCCCAAGATTGTAACAATTGTGACAAATTTAGCTTCCATGTGTGATAATTATGTGGTGTTAGCAACTTAATCCTTGAGTCTAACATGATTTACAAGAGCACACACAAAGGACTAAAAAACACTATACAACCCCTAGAATGGATACAAAGCAAATTTACAATTCCCAAAACACAAATTTTTCTAAGAGAGTAACAATAAAAAATTTCAAATTCAAGCTATAAAAACTAGCATAAAATGATAAAATATTCAAAAATTACCTCCACCATAGCATATTTTGTTGAAGTAGCTTTTCCATGATATCTTATTATGTAAAAATGGACTTCATATGCAAAAGTTATGTGAGCTTGAAAAAAGGCCTATTTTAGGCACTTTCGGGATCCACAATAGCCCTGTTTTCTCCATATGACCACCAAAGTCAATTGACCAATATAAAAAAGTTGGGCGATATTAAGCCTATTGTTGGTGGGTTATCCATGCCAATTATCACCTCCAAGCACTTAAATCTCCACCTACACAATGGGCCCACAACCATGAAAGAGGCTATATTAAGGATCCATCTATTCTGGCTCCAAAAAGATAGTACAGATTGACTAACACGCATGTTAGTCACGCGTTTTACACCATCAATTTTGCAGTTAACGGTTGCAATTGACTAACCTATCACTAACACGTTGTACGACAGGTCTATTTTGGAGCTAGAATAGCCGTGGCCCTATATTAACATCTTAAAATATGTCCATGTTTTGCATGTGGGACTAAAGTCCCATACAAAATTCCCAAACCACCTTTGGTCGGCCCCACCACAATACTTTAGCTGTGGAGAAAAAAAAGCCTAAACTCAGAAAGCACATGAATTATTTCATAGAAACATAAGAGTTACCAAAGTCTGCAAAAAACAAAATAAACCATGAAGCACCAACCTATACACAGTGCTAGATATAAAGACCCTTGCCAAAAATCGCTTTTGTAATCAATACCAACTTTATATATTCATAGTAACATGAGCTCCATAAACCATCTAGAAGATTTCAATCAAAGAAGAATACGTAGGTCAAAGAGTTCGATAACAAACACAAATTACAATAGGGCTTGATCCTGGAAAGAAGCCAACTCGCTAGAGAAAAATCACTGCCTAGAAATGTCATCTTCCAAAAGACTTGAATGTGGGTCCAAAAAACACTACCTTCAACAATGATCAAAGATCATAAGAGCCCATAAAATCCATTGATTGGAGGTCCAATATGAAATTCTTTAACAATAAAATGACAAGTCTACAATGGTAAGGAATATGCACAAGTCAACCACAAATTTGACAAGCTCTATAGAAGCCAGAGGATCTCCATAGAAAATGTTATACAAAAGCCAGGGTTAACTAGAGCAATCAATGCCAAAAAAATGCAAAACCCTGAATGACTCTGCGGACTAATCAATGAAGTAATCTGAAGATGATAACTTCTGACTCAAGCTCAAGTAAATTGGTTACTCCAAAAATGAACTCATCTACAAAGATTGGTATCAAATTTAGATAAATAATTGCCAACCAAGATCTGCTAAAGAAACTTAGACAAGAAACAATGAAACACCCGATCAAAAAATCCACTAACTCTACAAATAAACTAGGAAACAAAATTGATTGTGTGCCAAATGTGAATGGCACAATAATTGCCAAAAGAATGCCTGCACTGAAAAAAAAACAATTAGATCTCAAACCCTGGCAAAAGCTCACTAAGTGGGAAGGGGCTATAGTCACAGTTACTTTGATATCAAGTTGACACACCTAGAAGTGTGTGCTACAAGCCAAGCCAGACCTCAAACCTCCACCAAACAATGAGAAGCAATCACAAGCTATTTAACCAATCAATGTGTAGGCCCGTAAAATTGTCCTAGCTTAATTAAGTTATCCTTTCCCTAAATTAAATAAATATTTTATTTATTTAATTGGCCTCACTTCTTCTATTAATTAAATGAATCTTTATTTATTTAATTAATTCATTAGATTTTTTCCTCCATAACACTTGCCATTCATCTCTTAATTTACCTTTAACCACCTCTCTAATATTTTCCCATTTACTATACCTACCCTTCAATCCTAACCTACCATTCATCCCTCCACCTCTTAATCATATTCCTCCATTTCTAGGGTACTCTCTATATAAGAGGATCCTTTCATCCTTTTCAACCCCCTAACAAGCTAATCAATGCTCATGCGACCTTTCAGAGTGATCAAATCACTCAAGCAACTAGACAACAATCCATTCTTTATTGATCTCTTGTGCACAATACAAAATATGAGAGAAAACATATCAAACAAGATCAATGGAGGTAGGAAACAATGGAGATCAAACCCTACTAATCATGTGAATGGTATAATATTTAAATATTTTGTGTTTTGCATGTTTTAGGTTCTTCATTGGTGTATGGTGGATTTCATTATAGAACTAGGGTTTTTATGTGGTTGGATCTTTGTTTGGTTTTACAATAGTTTAACATCCTGATTTCACCATATACATTTTGCTATTCTTGGTGGGATGTTAGTCCCTTGTTTCTAACATCATTTTGCATTTTGAAGTCTTTTTATCAAGTTGTAGATCAGATCAATGATAATTTCATGCCAAAATCATGTTTGCACATCATCATGTTGCGTCTGTGTTTTGGTTTGATTTTTTGTCTTGCAGGTTTGATTTGTCAACATGTTTGTGTTTATTGTCGACATGTATACGTTTGTTATCAACATGTATAAGTATCCTTTTAGTGCTTATCTATATCCTTTCAGTGCGTCTATGTTTTCAGATATGTCAACTTTTTTATCATTTTTTTTTGCATTTTTGTTTTGTTATGTTGCGTCTATGGCTCTCAAAATCATGTATATGCTATATTGCATGTGTATGTGATATATTCTGTCGCGTATGCATTTTCTGTGTTTTTGTAGGTTACAGGTTTTTGATAGTCCTAGTGTGGGCCTTTTTGCATTTGCGTCAAGTATAACAACCTCTGTGTTTTCTGCATTTTTTTTTCTTTTACAATTAGGGTTAAATTTAATATTTGATTTGATTTTTGTGCTAACCCTTGAGGCCTAACAAAGTGGAACAACTGTCTCTATTATTTTGTCAAAGGCCCCTTTTCATATTTTGTTTTGGGATTTAAAAAAAATTAATCTAACAAGTTTGCTTGTAGGTTGGGGTAATCATTGAAACTACTAATCATTTACTTGCAAGGGTAATTTAGATGCTTGTTTGTCATTTTCTAGTTTAATTAGGCTCACATGATTTTCATTGATAATTTTCTTTGTTGAAGGGTAAATGAACTTTGTTTGAAGTGTCTTGTGCTTTTGACATGTTTTTGTTTAGAACCCTAAGGTGATAATAAAAGTATCCTCTCCCCTCGCCTTCCGTTGGATCTTGGGTGTAAGAGATTGTTATTGTCCTTTAGAGGGCCTACCTCCCATCTTATGAGAGCAAATGACCCAAGTGATACTTTGTTTTGGTTCGCTGTATAAATAATTGTGGTTTTTGACGAAAGTCTCTTATCACCTAGTATCAATGTGTTATACCGACATATATCTCCTCCACTATCCTTGTGATGCATAAAACTTGAAAGTGTTGGGAGGCCTCTTAATTGAGAAAACTGCTACATGTATGACCACCATTAAACCTCAAAACATTACTAGATACCAATTTTTTTAGTGGCCCAAAATCCCTTTTTGCTTGTCGGTGTAGGAGTTTGGACCTCTAAAAGCCACCCCACATTGCTACTACTCATTGTTGAGACAGGTGTCCCTTAGTTCATAAGATCTTTAGATCTTCAGGGTATGTGACTTTGGTGTGCTCTAGAAGGGAGTGTTGTGAAAGGGGGAGTTGGTGCCACAAAGTCTCTTTCTATCCACCTTGTTTTAGTATTTGAAGAAAGCTTAATAAGGACTAAACAAGTAGTATCCTCTTTCCAAGAATAGGTTTTGCATGCTTTCAAATATTTTTTATTGTGTTGGGACCCATGGAAATTGGGCTATTTTGGCCTAAAAAACATACACATTTATTCTTAGATTTTTGGACAACACACCTTCAGATATTGTGTCTTCTTGTTTGCTATTCTTTTTTGCCACAAAACATCAAACATTGAGAACAACATAAAAAATTGGATGGAATTCATAATTTTTGCTAGAAACACATTTGTGTTCACTTCCAACATGTATACGATCTCTCTGGCCACATTTGTGCCCATTTCCAATGTATCTAACATATCTTGTCACGTCTTTGACACTTTTTGGCACGTATTTGGATAGAACTGAGAAAACATTATCAACCATGAAATCATGTCTATGCATTATCTTGTCGTGTCCGTGTCACTTTCTGGCATGTATCTGTATATAATTAAGAAAACATTATCAATAGTGAAATTGTATCTATGTCATCTTTTGGCATGTATCTACAACTTTTTATTGCATATCTAAGTAGAATTGAGAATTGCACTGCAATTCTGAAACTATCTATCTAGAATTTGAAACTACATCTATGAATTCATATTGTATCCATGTCTCTGAGATCATAAGAGCTTCTAAGGCTGATTCCACAAGTTTTCATTTAGGTCAACCATCATTTGGTCATGGCTTTTCCATCCATTTTTAGACATTTTCATACACTACTTTCAATCTCCCACTCACATCTTTCAACTAGAGTCAAAAGGTTGTTTAGTATCCCCTATCATACCTTGCAAACATATTATATTATATCTCTAGGTGGTTCCCGCATCAGATTTATCATCTTGGGTATCATTTAGACATCTCTAGTTAAGGTCAACTTACCTCATTAGGAGTCTATCATATCCTAGGAGGCCACACCTTGCTTTAGATAATCACATTTATCTTGGAACATTGCAAGACAATGTCTCCCATAGTCTTCATATTTCTTCCATCTTCCATTTTAGCTAAGGTTAGTTTATGGTTGAAACTTGATCACAAAGGAATAGAAGACAAGCTGAAGAATCTCAACAATATCTAAACATGGAAACATATGAGTTTGATGGAGATGAATTTTACAACCCACAATATTTTCAGAATTGCAATAATCCACCAGAAGTTGACAATGAGTCTATTTCTACAACAGACATTCAAGACACTATATCCGATGTGAAATTTAATAGAGTGGTTGAAGAAATCATGAGAAGAGACCATCAATGCTTCTTTCAATTGTTTGTTCAAAGTGGTACAAGATTACCCCATGAATTTGATGTTACATAAATTTTGGAAGAGGATCCCAATCAAGCTAATTCTAGTGGTAATGATGATGGACATAGATGCGAGTGTGCCATGCCATAGTCACCCTCATCCTTGTTTCAAAAACTTCAAGTGACTGATACTTATGCTTATACTAATGATGCTAGAAACACTCATGAATAACCCCATGCTTGTCCTCTCCAAAGATGAAGGAATACCAATACATATGCTCAACAATAAGAGAACACCCAAGATCATGTCAATACCTATGCAAGAAGACCACATGTTATATTTGGTGGCAATACTCAAGATCATTCTTACAATACCAATTATGCCCATCGTCATGATGCATACAATTGTTCTAGGCTTAGTGCTCCTCATCATAATAACATACCCAATGACCCTTACAACAATTACATGAGTCCGCCATATGAGAATATATATGATAAATATCACCATTACATGCATTACATTCATCCTCCTCCTTCTAGTGGTTCAAGCATGGGAATAACTCAAAGAGACAAAGCACCACCTAGCAGTGATTTGCAACAACAAATTAAGGAACTGCAATAATAGATAGTGAGTATGCAAACACCAATAAAGGACTACATAATTAATGACATATGTCCTTATTCGTATGATAGAAGCATACCAATGCCTCCTTTTCCTCCTCATTTTGTGACACCAAATTTTCACAAGTATAGAGGTAAATGAGATCCTAAGGAACACATTAGATAATTTTTTACGGCTTTCATAGAGGTGGCAAAAGATGATTCCTATTTGATGAGATTATTTCCACAAAGTTTAGGTGCACAAGCCATAGAATTGTTTTCAAAATTTCCATCTGGGATCAAGTCATGCAGTGAAATGGAAAAGGCCTTTAAACAACATTGAAAGTGAGGTATTAATGACCAATTTATGCAACATAAAAATAAATAAAATGGTTTGCATCATTCTTGTAGTGATGGAGAAGTTTGGATAGTCATTGCCTTTGTCAAATTCCACAAAAACAAATGGTTGAAATGTTTACCCAAAATGTGAACAAATAAATTGGATATAAACTTTGAATGACATGTTTGTCTACCTTCAAGGAAGTTACTAAAAAGGGTTTATTAGTTGAGAAGGTCCTTATTTAGAAAGGCACCATTAAATTATTTAAAGAGAACAAAAATGATCCCAATGGAAAAGATAAACCCTGATTTCGGAACAAGAACAATGATGGGGTTGTGGATGCTAATGTGGTTAAACCATAGTTAAATTTTCCTTACGCAAGTTCATCCAACAATCAAGTGAATACACAAAGAGCACCAAGACCTCCAAACAAGTACACTCCTTTGGGAGAAACAATTGAAACTGCATTGAAGAAGTTGGTTTCCAATAAGCTCATCACATTGCTAGATAATCCACCATTTGAACCAAGGGTAAAGCCTACATGGTGGAATGATGATGAATTTTGCAAATATCATAAGAGCAAGGGTTGCGAGACTAGTAATTGTCAGAAATTGAAGAATATCATTCAATATCTTATTGACAATGGCACAATAGAAGCAGATGGTCACACTTCTAATGAAGAGCATGTGATGTTCAAAGAACCATTTCCAAAACATGATAAGAAAAAGACCACTAAGACAGACAATAATGCCAATTATACTACCATCTGATGATTACATCATCAACCATATTTCAAAATTGGACAAACATGTGTCTACCATTACAATAAAAGGAAAAGCTACCAAATGCAATGTCACTACTCGAAGGGGTAAAATTACTTTACAAGGTGTTGCACCCAAAATGACTTCATCTTCATCCAATAGCCACTATGACCTTATAGATTAATTAGGAAAGACACCCACTCTCATTTGAATCCTCGAGCTTTTGTGCATTTCACCCTCACACAAAGCTATTTTTGACAAAATCTTGAGAGAGACATATGTTTCTACTAATCTAAACATGAACTAGTGTCAAGCCATGGTGGGACATCTTTCTAGCCCCCATTGCCTTACATAAATTGAAGCAGATGACACATCTCCCTTACAACCACATAATGCACCACTTCACATTGAAGCTTTCTTTCATAAAAAACACATAAAAAATATTCTTGATAGATGGAGGAGTAGGCCTCAATATCTGTACATTGAAAGCTATCATATAATTGGATTCTCCAAAAACACTATGGATTATAGAAAGATGTACATTGTTGGGCCAGTAACAAAGGATTTTGTTTTCCAAGTCTTTGATCTTGATCTCAAATACAATATACTTTTGGGACAACCATGGATACATGCAATGAGAGAAATTCCTTTGACTTATCACCAATGCATCAAGTTCCCACACAATAGAATTGAAGTCATAGTTAAAGGTGATCCAAATCCATACATATATTGCAACAATCTTAAACCAAGTCCTAAAAAAAATTCCCAATCAATCAAGAGGCTACTCCATCTTCGGTATACATTGATTCGACATCTTTGGAAGCTTATACTTTAAAACAAGTAGAGCTTAAAGGAAAATTCAAGGATAAAGGCATAAGAAAATATAATCGAAATCAAACCTTGTATCTAAGACAATTAATGAACTCCACTAAGAATTATGGTAGACCACATCCTTCAAATAAAATATCAACAATCATTATACAATGAGATCCCACCACCTTTGAGAAATTGGGTGAAATGGAAGAAGAAGATATTTAAAAGATGCTTTATAATGAACGAGAAGAACAACCTAATCAAGACCACATCAAAATACCATTTGAGAACTATGGAAATGGTTTTAAGTTTATACAAAAGATGGGATATGATGAAAAAGGTCATCTTGGCCTACAAAAGAAAGGTATTGTAGAACCATTACAACTTGAGTTGGTACCAAAGAAACAACGGACAAAAGGACTTGGTTTTGCACCATTGAGATTACATGGTCTTGATTCCCAAGCAACATTGCAAATCACTTATCTCACTTCCACTAATGACCAACAACAAGAGAGATGCTACTATACATATTCAAATAATGGGAATGGGGTTCGAACAAATCATCCAATGATTTTGAGCTTGTAGAAACTTTAGAGAACTTGGTGAACCCACAGTGGAAGACAAATTTAGAGAACTATTCAAAGTTGGTCAAGCATAATATAGTTCTACATCTCAAGATAAGAAAGATAATGGTGAAGCATGGATAAAGACTTTTTGAGATCCTGAACCCTCTATGTCTAAAAACTCTAGGTGAAAAATGCAAAAAGTGAGAACTCCTATTGCTGAGTGTCCTTCTAGTGATGTTGATTTAGATTCTTTCACGATCGAGACTGATGGGGAGAGTACCAATGATGACCCTAATGACCTTATTGACATACCCAAATATTCTTGTGTATTTACCCTTACACTTGCTAGCTTTGAACATACCAATGGCCTTCCCCTTTTTCATCCCCAACTCATTGACTAGGACCAACAAGGACCTTCACACCTTGACACATTCTAAAATAATGGGGCCTTCATTGATTACAATGGCATAAGAGATGATCTCCCTCTTGGGGACCACAAAGAAGGATACACCATTGAACTCAACAATGTGACATACTTTGGAGAGGGTGCCAAACCTTCTAGTTGCAAATATATTAAAATAAAAAAAATAATGGGTGTTTTAGTGAAAACTACACTATAGTGTTTTGACCCCAAAAAAGTAAAAAGAAAGGACGCATCCGATGGTGAAAACCACTCTAAGGTACCAGAGGATGGAAGGTTTGAAACTCTCCTCATGAGATCATATCAAGAGAAGTCATGTATGTTGATCAAAGAAACCATCAAAATAAACATTGGGACAAAGGAGGTACACACAACATCTTTCTTCCACAATCATTAACGGAAATCAAGCGACCAAAATTCATAAAATTTTTCACAAAGAGAGATAAATTTTGCATGGTCATACACAGGAATTCCTGGACTAGGTCCTAATTTGATTATGCATCACTTCATAATTACTCTAGGCACCGAACTAGTCAAACATAAATTGTATAAGATGCATCCATAGGTGGCATTACTAGTGAAAGTTGAGCTTGAAAAGTTGTTGGATGTTGTTTCATTAGACCAATTGACAACCCAGATTGGATTTCCAATCTTGTACCTGTCATCAAACTAGATGGCAACATAAGGATATGTACCAATTTCAAAGACATCAACAAGGCTTGTCCCAAGGATGACTTCTCATTACCAAACATTGATTTGATCATTGATCTCACAACAGGCCATGCATTGTTATGACTTATGGATGGATTCTATAGATATAATAAAATTAAGATAGCACTTGAAGATTAAAACAAGAAAATATTCACATGTCCATGAGGTACCTTTTGTTGGAACGTCATGCCCTTTGGATTAAAGAATGCAGGTGCCACATATCAAAAATCCATGACAACAATCTTTCATGATATCATGTATTTTACCATGGAGGATTATATAGATGATATTCTAGAAAAATAGTTATAGGGGAATAACATTTGGATGTCTTATTAGTGGTCTTTGATCGCTTGGAAAAGTATAAAGTTAGATTGAATCTTAAGAAATGTGTCTTCAGGGGTGACCTTTGGGAAACTCCTAGGATACATTATCTAGAAAATAGGTATTGAAGTAGATCTAACAAAAGTCAGAGAAATTTTAGAAATACCTCCTCCTAAGAACATTAGTCAAATTATATCATTGCAAGGAAAACTCCAGTCGAACCACAGATTCATAGCGCAACTCGCAGATAAGTGTCATTTGTTTTAATATTTGCTTCACAAGAACATCAAGTTTAAGTGGGATGACAAATACCAACAATATTTTCAACTTCTCAATGACTCTCTCTTGAATCCACTAGTACCTATGCCACTAATTCAAGGAAAACCATTGTTAGTCTACACATCAACAACAATGACAACATTGGGGATACTTTTGGCACAACATGACCATGAAAGAAAAGAACAAGCCATATACTACATTAATCACACATTGGTTGGACAAGAGATTAATTATACTCTAATTGAGCATGCGTCTTACTATAATTTTTTCTTTGTAGAAGTTGCATCATGACATGATAACTCACAAGACAAAGCTCATAGCAAAAATTGATCCACTAAAATATCTACTCAACAAAGCAACTCTCATAGGTAGGCTGGCTAAGTGGGTCATGATGTTAAGTGATTTTGACATTGAGTATGTTGACATAAAAGATATTAAAGGACAAGTCATTGCAAACCAGCTTGCAGATGCACCAATAATCAACAATTCTTCTATTGCATCATAATTTTTGGCTGAATCCATCTTCACGGTGACAAAATCCAAATTATGGCAATTATACTTTGATGGTCCATATACACAACATGGAGAAGGAGCATGCATACTCTTTATCACACCTCAAGGGTATTCTATTCCTAAGTCATATCAACTATCCTTCCCCTATATGAATAATATTGCAGAGTACGAGGCATTAACAATAGGTCTACGGATTGCAGTTCAATGGAAGATCCAATAACTTCATGTTTTTGGTGACTCTCAACTTGGAATTCATAAAAAAAATAATAATTTTCAGACCAAAGATGAAAAACTAATGCCTTAAAAGAAAATGGTGGATGACTTCAAGAAGTACTTCACCGAGATAATCTTTGAGCAAATACCAAGAGATCACTTCATTAGAATTAATATGTGTTGTTGGTTCTGATTCCCCTTGGTATGATGATATTTTCACCTACCTTCATGATAACACCCTTCCACCTAACCTTTCTAATAACCAACATTGTACCTTCAATCGCCAATCCTCCTGTTACATCATCATAGCCAATACACTCTACCGACAGAGTCTCGATGGTACTCTTCTTAGATGTTTAGAGAGTAATGAAGCTCAAATCACATTATGTGAAGTCCACAAAGGTATATGTGGGACTCACTCTAGTGATCCAACCTTAGCTAAGAAACATATGAGGACTGGTTATTACTTTCCTAAAATGGATAGAGACTCATTTCAATGTGTTAATAAATGCAAGTAGTGTCAAATTCATGGAGACCTCATTCATGCCCCAACATAATAAATTCAACATATCACTACTCCATGGCCCTTTTGTCAATGGGGACTTGATCTCATGGGAAAGATTCACCCTCAATCCTCCAACAACCATAAATTATTTATCATAACCACTGAGTATTTCACAAAGTGGATTAAGGTTGTCCCTCTCAGCCAAGTCACCGGTAAGTAGATTGTCACTTTCATCCTCAATTATATCATTTGTTGATATGATGTTTGCATCTCCATTGTCACAAACAATGATTGTCCCTTCAAGAATCATGATATTTGTGAGCTTTATGATCGATTCCATATCCATCATCATTTTTCCACTCCATACTACCCTCAAGGTAATGGTCAAGTTGAGGCATCTAACAAAACTATTCTCAAAATCCTTAAAAATATAGTCGATGATGTTGGCCGCAATTGGCACATCCAAGTTAATCTTGCACTATGGCCCTATCACACAAGTGTTGTCACACATACTGTAGCTACTCCATATTCACTTGTCTATGGTGTTGAATTTGTTAATCCTATGAGGATCCAATTAATATTGAGAAGGGGGGTGAAGCATTATTAAGACCAATTGAAACTTTAAACCCAAAATCAAACTTATATCAAATCTGAAACTATTTAACAAATATCTCAACTTCTTCAATAAGATCTAACAACATCTTTATCAGATTTTCTTAACACATTAATCAAATCATTTACCATATTAATCAATTCTTTCACCACTTAAGAAATCATATAGATTTGATCATTTACCAACTTATCTTATCATATCAATCACTTTTCTCTATCAATTCTTATCAGTATCGGTAACCATTGATAAACTTCTGATAAAACATCATAATCAGTGTCTCAAAATAATGCATGAAATTAAACATAAACAAGAACATCACATGAAAGACATAAGTTTTTTGATGTGGAAACCCACAAATGTTTGTACTCTTTTGAAGTATGCTCTATTAGGAGCTTAGCCTTGTTAGGAGCTTAGAATATGCCCTGTTAGGAGTGGACCCTTTTAGGAGCCACCTAGTTAAGGGATTTGCCTAGCAGCCTAATTAGGAGCTTCATGATCTGTTAGGATCAACCTTGTGAGAGGATTTAACACTCTTTTGAGAAATTTCCTATTAGGGGACTTAAATGTTTATGGCTTGTTAGGACCTACCCGGTTAAGGGATTTAACCTGCTGCAATTGTTAGGGAACAACAATAAGAAAATTATCTATTACTTGCACTTCTCTGCTTGCTTGATTAGATCTAGTTATGCACAACACTCTACAAGTCTTAGGCATATCTCACACTTAAATTGGATGGCTCAACACATTCTCTAAGACCACCGACATGAAAAAAATCAACTGTGTCATCCGAAATAGCCATCTCAACTAGGTCGGCCACTAGATCCTAATTACATCATGAATTTATAATTTAAATCATAAGAGATCATCTTAGATGGATATACAGATCATTGCAATAAATTACAATGCAATATCAATCATTGGTTGATCGTAATCCATCACGAAAATCTGATATGTACCAAAGTAAAAACCATAAAACACTCTACAAAGCATTTTGCTGATTCCCAAGAAATTCTTCCTTGAATCGTGCCAAAACAGTAATTAAATCTTTTCATGTGGGTTGTGTCATGTTACCGACTTCATATAGACTCATCATTGATCACCATCATAACAAAAATCATTACCGGTTTGATGATATCTTCACCAGTCTTAAACCTACTAAAACCTTAACAAAAATTCATTAGAAATTTGAAACACACCTTCTGATAATCATCACAAGTTTTGGTTCTGGTCAGATACTCCTTTCCATGATACAAGCTCACCTTCCAAACCGTAAATCACTAATCATTTGTTGGCATTGTGATGCATTTTATATGACTGGTGAAATGGTTGTCATTGTTGGCAACATTAACTTCTAAGCCTATATAATCCATCACTAAAGGAGTAAAGAGTAGCTGATAAAGAACAATAGTCCTTATTCCTATCAGCAATGAGTAAACCAGTATATAGGGGTTAACCAACTAAGCAATGAGTAGACTGATATATAGGAGTTAACCAACTAAGACGTGAGTAGACCAGTATATAGGGGTTAATCAACTAAGCAGTGAGTAGACCAGTATACAGGGGGTAACTGGTTAGGCAGAATTGGATAGGTACATAGGTGACAACCACAAATACAGGAGTCTCAATTGACAAACTTAGAAAAATCCAGATAGCATCCAATTGAATCGACAGTCTTCTCTTTTCAATTGGCGAGCTTTTCGGCATGAACTGTTGTCTTGACCAATATTCCCAGAATGATTTTTGGAGAGAAATTTGAGGTGCGATAACAAATTTTTGAATTTGATTTTTTGAGGGAAAGATGGTGCTAGAACTAAATGCTAATATATTCACATCATTCATTTTGATTGTGTTGTTGCCAATGAGAAAAAAATCTTTGCGAATGTTAATAGGGGGAGCAAAATAGAGTGCAACAAATAGAGGCATGAATCGATGAAGCTGACACCAATCAGAAGAATAGAGCTTGCAAAGTAGATCTATGAGACAAAGGTGGTGTCATTAGACAAATCAATCATCTTTGTTGCCTTCTAATAATTGTAACATTATAAATCCTTTAACAAGATGAACCTTAACCGGTTCTTCATGTAAAATCTCTTAACAGAGTCACTTCTAATATGAAGTTGTAAAGTCCTCTAGCAAGGTGAACTTTAACAGGTTCTAAGGTATTCTTAACCGGATACCAGTCACTCCTAATAGGGTGATGTTCCCAGAAAGAACTGGTTGTAAGCTCTTAACAGGGCACTCTTTTTCATTGCAATAAAAGAGATTGTGGGTTATCCCCACCATCGTTTTCTCCCTCTAACTGAGGGTTTCCACATATAATTGCTAGTGTTATGCGATGCTTATTTGTGCAAGCAAATTTGTTTTCTTTGATGTTCTCTTCTTTCATGATTAATGTAATGTTTAAGTTAATTTTGAAGGATAGCTGCAGACCAGTTAGTTTGAAAGTTTGAATTGTGTATAAACCATTTTGACTGATTCACCCCCCTCTCAGTCACTAGTTAATACTAACAATTGGTATCAGAGCTTAGGTCCTTTGAAGAAAAGTTTGAGAGCTTGAGAAAAAAGATCATGGAGGAATACCGATATCATAAGTAGATTGATGAAGCTAATGAAATGATTGCTCAACTGAAGGAGAGATTGAGAAAATCACTTGCTAAAAGAAAGGAACTTGCTCTACGACTAAATGAGAGTTGGGATATCATAGATCAAATCTTTGAACATAGTGGATCTAAAGAAACAAAAGAAGCAGTCTCAAAACTGATGGAAAAGAACAAGAAGCTGACTAAAGAAATCACATATCTAAAAAGAGAGCATGAAAGTTAGGCCCTAAGAATGACTGAAATACTAGAAGCCAACAGGATAGCAAATGAAAGAAAAAGAGATGTAGAAGAAGTTTTGTCAAAAGTTTAAAAATCCAAAAGGCTTGCTGAAGAAGCCCTAAGAGAAAATGATGCAATCATCATTTTAAAAAAATGAAGAAATCCAAATTCTCACTCAGGAGAATGGAGCCATGGATGAACATCTGCATGACAAAGCAGAGGAAAAGGAGAAGATGATGAAAGAAATTGAACAACTCAAAAATGAGTTGAAAACTGCAAATGAGCGAAATAAAAAGCTGTGGAAATTTAATGAAAGCTCTGAGAAGGTAGATGAACAATTAAAAGCTCAGAGGAGAGCAAAGGGGACAATGAGTCTTGGCTACTTCGGTACAGGTCCTATGAAAACTAGAGAATCATCTAAATCCAAAAGGATAAAGGATGATGATGCAGAGCCCTCCTTGTAACTTGCCTAACACCTCAAAATGTATGACACTGACCCCTCAAGAAAACAATGGGATCCTATCAAGACAGGGCTCTACAACATTTGTTCAATCTTCTCATCATCTTCAAGACTCATACCTACTCAACTTGGTTAAATGGTTCAAACATACACTTTGAGACCTCCAAGGGTTATGGACCATTAGAATTTTTTTTTTGGGTCAATCATGACTCACTTATACCAGATCCACCACTGGTTTTGAGGTTTCAACCCTATCCCCCATAGTACCTTCACAATTAGGCCTATTTGCTTGTAGCCCTTTTTAGCGGGTAAAGGGACCTTAAGTTCAAACTTTCTCAAACAACCTAGCAAAAAAATTATGGATTCAAGTACCCTTTTGGAGGTTACACAATTCCCCAAAAGGAAGGGCCTGGATCTGATAAACAAAGGTATGAACCAGTAGGATGTTGACTATCCTAAAGGGTTAATTAGATCTCCATTTGTGAAACACCTATATCCAGATGAGTAAATGGGGAAATTAAAACCCAATGGGTATGTGGGGAACCATAAACCATAATGGATTCCAGGGTTACATGGCTGGAATCATTTCCATTTGCATACAAGGGTAACTTTGTTGTTCAAGGTCTAGGTAGCCACATAGAGATGTCTACCTTGGGTCATTACAAACACACCTCTCCCTTTCTCCTCATGAAAAACACTTTTGGAATCCTAGAATACACTAACCATAATTTCCTTTCATAAAATCCCATGGGTCTCAAATTGATAAAGTGCAAGTTATGGCCATGGAGGAGGAAAAACCCAAGGTAAACCCTGGTTTTCCGGGCACCTATAGTAAAATTTGAATATCAGGAGAAAAATAGAACTTCAAACAAAATAAAAAACAAATATAAATCTCCTCTCTAGCCAATTCACATCATTGGGGATTGATCCCAATCCATATAGTACCGTACCTCATACCAAAACTCCATAATTGCAGGAAAAACTCAGAATTTTATTAGTTTGTTGTCACCAAAACTTTCCTCCATACACTCTCTCCTTTGGAATTGGATCCAAAAGGTGTATAAACCACTAAAAAAATTCTCTCAACTAAAACCAAGAGGTTAGAGCCATTGGAGGAGTTCAAACAAACAAAAATACAAAAAGTGCATAAAAGTTGCTCATGACAACTTTTGACAACTTTTGCAAAAGTTGTCAAAATGTCATCTTTCACCTCCTAATGCCTTGGGTCAAGTCTAACCCCTCCTAAAACATCCTAGAAGCACTAAAACCACTAGGATAAATATTTCCTACACACATTTGATCCCCTATTGTCCAAAAGTCCTAATTGGCTTATAGAAATGCCAAAATAGGAGTTTGGCTCACAAGATGGGGTTCTTTATTACAAACACAGAATGCATGATTGAAAACCATAAAAAAAATTATAAAGACATGTTTGAGGCCTTACCCTCCCTCCTTTGAGTTAGACTTATCATCTTGAAGGGGTTCTCTTGCTCCAGATGATAAAAGGAACAATTTAGGAATGAAAGGTATGATGTTTTCTAAATCTTCTTACAATCATTGTGGTAAACTGGGTCATAAGTCTAATGTCTGTAGAAATCAACCAGTCAGTCAAAAGAAGTCTTTCACCTTTGATGGTTATTTCCATAATTGTCACAAGTATGGTCGCACTTCTTATAAGTGTAAATCTTGATCTAGCAGCATGTCTAATAGAAGAAGCTTCAATGGATATTGCTTTACATGCAATAAATATGGACACAAAGCTAAAGAATGCATGTTCAATTAAAATGCATCAAGATCACCATTCAAACCAGTTAGACCTAATAAAATGAGTAATCAATTCAATGCCACCTATTCCACTCATTGTAATTTTGGTCATTGTGTAGGAAATTGTAGAATGAGAATGGGTCAGAGAAATAATGCAGGACCATGGAGGACAATTGGTATGACATGTTTCAATTGCCATAAGATCGATCACTTAGCCAGAGAATGCAGGAACCAATCCTATAACCGGTTTGAAGATAGGAACCAGTTTGGCAAAAAGAAAGGGCAAAATGACTTGAAAGGAAAGAAGACAATTGAAGAGGCGAGGAATGAAATGAAAAAGACATGGATTAAGAAGGAAGAAAGCAAAGAAGGAGAGAATCATTCTGAAACTAAGTCATCATCCACTGGTGATGATAGTTCCTCTTCAAACTAGGCATACTGATGCTCAGGGGGAGCACATATGGTAAGATTATTATTGAATCCCCTCAACCAATATGAGGTTATGTCTATTTGCATGGTTTAGATGCATAAAAGTTTGTTTAAAGCTCTTATTTGGTAAACTTTTTGAGGGTTAGTGTAAATGTTGTTTGTGTACTGGTATCGGTAACAAGAAATCGGTAAGAAGTAAATCAGTGTACCTTAAGTTGTAAATGGTCAAAATTGTTTAAACTATCTGTTGTATTGAAGCACTGATAAACCTTAATGGATAAATAAAGAAATGACAATACATTTCATTTACCTTGCTTTCTTGTAATTATTATTGAGCTCTCGTGCAACCTAAGGTGATCAAAATCTTGCTAGAGCTATTTGTGTGGACTGATTAAGTAGTGTGATAGTGGTGATTGGAAACCCTAGAGGAGAAGGTATTCAAACCCCATTTTTGAAAAAAATGTTTGAAGATCATCATGGCAGCTTCTGTGTCAACTCTTGTGTTAGTTGAAGCAATTAAAGAACCACAACCTGAGTTCAAGCCACATCCTATGAAGGTTGGAGAGATCAACATGATCGGTGCCCTATCATTTGTGCCCTCCGATGTGTTACTAGTTGAAGATATTCTCTCCTTCATCCATTTCAAGCTTGAAGAACTTGGAGATAAATTCATTAGAAATGAATTCAAAGGGTTCTATGATCATGATCTATTGAAGGTAGAACATTTGCATCTAAAGAACAAGGGTTTGTCGAATGTCATTGATTTTCATGATCAATTTCATGTCGATTGGGTCAAGTATGTGTTAAGTAGAGTGCATGATCGATTTCTATGGCTGGAAGTTGAAGCACTGATCAAGATCACAAAGGATGTGATTCAAAGAGTAATAGGGTTTAGTGCAATTGGTAAAGCACTAATCCTAAGAACAATATCATCCACTGAAGTCACTTGGTTGACTCAATCCTGATGTGATAGAAGAGCAATGACAATCACTCACATTGAGGATGTAGAAGTGAGGTTTACTTTTGTAGTGCTGGGTTATAGGGTTGATCAATTAAGTTGCATGAATAGTGTGCCGAGAGGTGCTATCCATGTAGACTATCGAATCATTAAGGAGGATGCAACATATGATGTTTTTGAGATGATCGTAAGTTAATTTCTAGTGAACATGGAGCGAATTAAGAAGGACAAGAAGCAATCATTCAAGTATGGTTCATAACTGGTATGTATATTCTTGTATGCATAAAATTTCTCTCTTGGTAAGGGCAATGTAGTGTGGTCTAAAGATAAATCTATCATGGTTCAGATAGGTGAAATGATTAGAGATTTAGGTGATAAGTTTGGAGAAACAATGTGGGGTTATTTTAAAGAATTCCAAACCAGAATGCACAAAAGAGAGAGAATCCCAACCGGTATAGTTCAAAAGTACAAGGACAACATTTTTTTTCATGTTGACACTGATTCTTGCATTATTCAAGCGGTTCAACCTAGAACCTTTTGGATACTTGTTATGGGTTATGAGGTCAGGGCAAACATTACTAAAGTATATGCAAACATGTTACTATCTAAATCGGTAGACATAAAAGCAAAGAGATTTGGGACTTGTGAGGAGGAAAGATCCAAAATAAAATAGGAACTTAAGGAGCCTATCATACAAAAGAGAGTAAGGAAATACCCTAGACAAAAAGTATGGAGGAGAAGCATCTGGTGCCACTACTTCCACCAGTGCAAGTAAACAAACAAGAGAAAAGAAGAAAATGTCAAAGGAAAAACCTAAGGGTATTGTATCCAACAAGATGACAACATACACAAAAGAAAAGGACTCGGATACTCCCACATCTTCCCCATGTAAAGGTGGACTGGTAGGAGTGACATATGCAAGAAAGAAAAAGAGTGAAGGGATAGTTGAGACAAAGACTAAAAGGAAGCCCAAGAAGGATGAAAACCAGGGTGGTAACACTAACACCCAATCTGATATGGAAATAAAAGAAGTTAGAAGAAGTGGTAGAAATGTAGTTCCAACTATTGATGAATTGGTCCATGGGATCAAATTTTATGGAGGTCTATCTAGTGTCAGGAGAAAATATCCCCTCTGCAATGAGGAAGACAAAGAAAAATTGAAGAAGAACTTATCTGGAACTTGCATAGGTTCTATAAAAATCCCAATGAACTATATGGAATAATTCCATCAGACTTGGAAAATCAAATTGAAGGGAGATGGAAAACAACCCTAGCAATTGAGAAAGAGCACAGGATAAAAGTACTCATGAAAGTGCAACATGATTTAGATTTCAATCAAGCTTCAATAGTGGTAGAAGCATGTGTTCAACACTTCAAAATAAGGAACATGATAGGGAGAGTGACCATAGGAGATGTCCAAGGTGTCCATGATGAGGGTGTTGCCTTATGGAAAACAATCTTGAGCCAGCAAAAGGAAGATGAAGAAGAAATAGCAAAGGGAACTAAACAGGACCAAGGTGTACCTGCCCTTGACAAAGGGAAAGGTAAAGACAAAGACTCTATTAAAGGTTTTGATGTTTTCTCAGTTGATGATATCATATGTAATGTTGTGTCATGTATTCCTAATTTGACAAAGGATGTTGAGCAACTGATCAAACACAAATCAACTATTGAAACTTTTGATATTGATGTTACACTGGTAAAGGGAGCCGATAAAACTAAGCATCCCAGTGAAGATGAAGTCTTAATTTAAGATATACCTTATGAAGATAAACCTTATGAATATAAACCTCATAGAACTTCGGTAACAATAAATCCTACTGACAATGAACCTATTTTGCTAGAAAAAGGTGCAGAGGAAGGAAATCCAAAGGTGAAGCCTTCATGGGAATCTACTTTGTAAGATGCTAAGGAAAATTTCAAAGACATTTTTGCTTTATTCTCATGAATTATTTTGCATATTCTTTGCCATTTATGTCAAAAGGGGAAGTTTGTATATAGATGGAGGTAGATGAAACAAGGGTCAAAACCAACACATACATGAATATTTTGCAGCAAATTCATTGAACCTTTTATGTAGTGTTTGCCACCAATGCCAAAGGGGGAGTTTGTTGGCATTATGATGCATTTTGTATGAATGGTGAAATGGTTGTCATTGTTGACAACATCAACTTCTAAGTCTCTACAGTCCATCAGTAAAGGAGTAAAGAGTAACTAGTGAAGAACATTAGTCCTTATTCCTATCGATAGTGAGTAGACTAGTATACAGGGGTTAACCGGCTAAGTAATGAGTAGACTGGTATAGAGGAATTAATTGACTAAGCAGTGAGTAAACTAGTATACAGAGGCTAATCAGCTAAGAAATGAGTAGAACGATATACAAGAGGTAAGCAGTTAGGTAGAATTGGACCGGTACATAGGCGACAACTGACAATACAAGAGTCTCAACCGACAGACTTAGAAACATCCAGATAACATCCATTTGAACCGACAATCTTCTCTTTTCAACCAATGATCTTTTCGGCATGAACTGTTGTCTTGACCGATATTCGTGAACTAATTTTTGGAGAGCAATTTGAGGTGCGATAACATATTTTTGAATTTGATTTTTGGAGGGAAAGTTGGTGCTAGAACTAAAGGCTAATACATTCACATCATTCATTCTAATTATGTTGTTGTTAATGAGAAAAAAATCTTTGTGAATGTTAATAGGGGGAGAAAAATAGAGTGCAATAGATAGAGGTATGAATCAGTGAAGCCGACATCGATAAGAAGAACAAAGCTTGCCAGGAGGATCTATGAGATAGAGGTAGTGTCATTAGACAGATCAATCATCTTTGTTTCCTTCTAACAATTGCAACATTGTAAATCCTTTAACTGGGTGAACCTTAACTGGTTCTTTATGTAAAATCTCTTAACAGAGTCACTTCTAATATAAAGTTGTAAAATCCTCTAGCAAGGTGAACTTTAACAGGTTCTAAGGTATTCTTAACCGAATACCAGTCACTCCTAACAAGGTGATGTTCTTAGAAAGAACTGGTTGTAATCTCTTAATAGGGCACTCTTTTTCACTATTGTAAAAGATATTGTGGGTTATCCCCATTGTGGTTTTCTCCCTCTAAATAAGGCTTTCCACGTATAATTCCTAGTGTTATGTGACGCTTATTTCTGCAAGCAAATTTGTTTTCTTTGATGTTCACTGCTTTCATGATTAATGCAATGTTTAAGTTAAATTGGAATGATAGCTGCAAATTGGTTAGTTTGAAAGTTTGAATTGTGTATAAATAGTTTTGATTGATTCAACCCCCTCTTAGTCACTAGTTAATACTAACATGATCGCCGATCGACTGATTCAATCAAAACATCTCTGCTTTATCGGTTAAAGTCCTATTTAATAGACTTCAGTTCTTTGTTAGTAAACCCTGTCTTCTGATAAACCAAATCACTTAGATGACAAAACATAACATTAGGAACATCATTTGACATCAGTTGCCATCAATGACAACACAAATAACTGATCAAGTCATCTAATCATAGAATCTCAATCTCTTCATCACAAATAGACTTCTATCCTTTACTGGTGCAGTCATCCATCTTCAACTGCATCACCTGATCTGCATCAGTTATGCCAAATGCCAACATAAGCCATCTTGGCCATTGATGTCAAGTTAGAATCTTTATGGGTCTCCTTACGTGATCTTATCAATGATCAAGACTATAGGGTCTCCTGCTTGCAAGATTTGGAATTGTTAGATGAGTGTTGATAAACTACATTCAATCACCTGAAAGCATATTAGAAACACATGAGCCACAATTATAATCATAGAGTGAAACCTCAAAAATTTGAGGTAGGTGACTTGGTTCTAAGAGAAAACCCCAAAAATCAAAAAGACAAAGAGAAAAGGGGAAAGTTTGAATCAAATTGGCTTGGGCCTTATGTTATCACAATAATCTATGGATCATGTGCATATCAATTATCAACACCAAAAGGAGAACCATTGGATGATCCTATCAACAACATGCACCTTTTCAGGTTTTATACATATATTTTCAAAGAATCCTGATAAAAAATACAAAAAAAAAAATTAAAAATTAAAAAAAATTAAAAAAAAAATACCAAAAAATGAAAAAATTAAAAATTGTCACTTTGGTGAAAACCTAGCAAACAGGCACCTTGTGACAAAAAAAAAATTAAAAAATGAAAAAATTTGAGAGAAATAAATTTGTCCAATGGTGAAAACCACTTCGATGGTGTCCTAGGAAAGTACCATGGTGAAAATTGAGTTACCGACGCCATGTATAGGGACTTTTGCTCCTCCCTCCTTCAAGATTCAGTTTCACCCTTTCACTTTACACACACTCACAACCTATCTTTTCATAATAAACTTGTCCATCCCCATCATGGCTTGTTATTGATCTACCTAAGATTAGTTCGTCATTCATAATAAACCCTTTCCACCCTTTCCTTTCACTCATAATAAATTGGGTCCTATGTATAACTAGGGACAAATTCTAAAGCTAGTGATGGAAGTGGATCCTTGGCATCACATGTTTTGAGGAGAATCATCTTTTCATTCTTTCTTTTTGTGCACAATCCACAATAAAAGATCACTTGCATCGCCAATCCGCAATAATTTTTTTGTTCTTCTTTGTAATAAATTATTGGTTTAATGGAGTAAGTCAGTTTCAAATGAGACACAAGCAAAAATGAGCTTTCAACAAATCAATCTTTTGACAAACTTTGACTACAACAAGGTTTTCAAGATTATCTGTCCTTTATCAGGATGACAACATTGTGACCAGATCAAACATGTTAACATATGTGACAAGATACACTTATAACTTGAGGATTTTAGTTTATGTTGGTGTCAAGTCTTTGATTTCCTTTTGATTTCATCTTTTCTGGTATCATGTTTTCTATTCTTCTCAAGGATGTTTATGACTAGAGTGGTCGGGATGGGGCATGATTAACTATTTTCCTATTTGTGGATTGTCTATTAGGTAATACTATGGCTCATACAAGGATGTGAGGATAGTATGAGTCTAGTGTGAATAGGGACATTCCTTGTTTGTGACTATTTGATCTTCATGCAAATGATACAATGACTATCTAGGTCCAACCTACATCTAGATGGTCACAATAAATTTTCCATAATAAGCTCAATGATGATAATAGCACAATAAGCTTATTAACTTCCATTTCTTCTACCTTTCTTCTCCCTTTTGTGTGTCTTCCATTGTTCATCCCTGAGCCCATGTAGTCTGGAATCACACAACTAAGCATAATGGCACACCAAAAACATCTACATTTCATGTAGTGTCCATTTGCATCATCATATTTTATTATTCATCATACATATAAGATAAATAGAAATCACATTGCATCCATACAACATATCAATAGATTAGTTGGCATGTAATCATGTCATAAGCATGTATATAAGATCACATCATGCACACACCACCTATCGGTAAACACACAAACATGATTGTATACATCACATCACCATACATGGCATAAAACACATAGTAACATCATATCATAAACATAATTGTAAATGCATCACATAAAATCATAAGAATATAGTCACTACCAAAATAGATGATCTCTCACATATATATATATATATATATATATATATCAAAAAATAAATTATATCATGATACAATTATGTCAAAAAATCATATGTCTGCAACTGTCCCAGGTGTCTATATCATACAAAAAACTGATACAACATAGATTCAATAGTGCTATGATGAACTACTTCCCTAGGAGCTGGTAGGCCTCGGTGGAATCTAAGCTCCTAATGATGAACCCCCTCTCCCTAGTGATGGAACCCCTCCTCCACATTAACCTATAAGAAAACACAATCGCATCAACATCATCTCTATCAGCTTTATCAGCTTACATTAAGCTTTATCAACTTTTTACCCTATCTTCCAGCTTCATCAACTTTTTTCACTTTACCAGTTGCTTTGAAATCTATCCTGCTAGGGTATTGATCAGATTTCATTAATCTGACAACTTATCCAATATCTGCTTTATAATCTATCTTGCTAGGGTACTCGCCGAATTTCATCAATTCAATGACTTATCCAATATCAACTTTGCAATATATTCTGCTAGAGTACTCATTGTATTTCATCAATCCAATGGCTTATCCAATTGGCCATTCTTGTTTATCATAGCGATGACCTATTTTGCCTTTATATCATCTTCTTTTTCATACTGCTTAGCCTTTTTCTTAATGAGAGATTGTTTGCAGCTTTTCAAAATTTCTCACCTAATCTCTCAAGGGGGCATACCACTTTCATATTGGGGTAGATATTGTATTTATTTATCTTATTTTCTTTGAGCCAATGCAATAAGATGCATTGTATCAAAGAGGGGCAAAATGTAGACACCTAAAATAGTCCTAGCCTAATTAAATAAATATTTTATTTATTTAATTATTTTATCCTAAACCTTCTATTAATTAAATAGATTATAATTTATTTAATTAATTCACTTATCCTTTTCTATCTTTTCCCAATTTAACTAAATATTTTTATTTATTTAAATTATCCTTTCCCTTAAGTAAATAAATATTTTATTTATTTAATTTTCCCTACTTCTTCTATTAAAGTGAATAGATCTTTATTTATTTAATTAATTAATTAGTTTTTTCTACTTCTTCATGGGTTCTCTAGGGTTCATCCTCTGGGTAAGGTGGTCAGGAGAGGTGAAAAGGTGTGGGCTAGGCTGAATCAAGGATAGATTAAGATCAACTTTGATTGAGCATCAAGAGGCAACCCAGGTATTTTGGGTGTTGGGTGTGTTGCTCTTGATGAGGAAGGGAAGATCCTTTTCAAAGGTGCATAGAGGTTGCAAGATGGGACAAACAATGAGGCTGAGGCACAGGCTACTCTATTAGTAGTGGAATTGGCTAATAACATAAACATCCTGAGAGTGCATCTTGAAGGGGACTCTCAAGTGGTGGTGGATGCAATTGTGAAATGTGTATCTTCAAGTTGGTGACTAAATAAATTTATCTCAATTATCTGCTCAAAATTGAATGTTTTTCAGGATTTTTGTATCTCTCATATTAGGAGGGGGAGAATATTATGGTGGATGCTTTATCCAATATGGAGTGTGAATTGGATAGATGTGTGATGAGATGGTGGGGGGTGATGATGGTATCATCCAATGGCAATCTTAATCGGCCTGTGCGATTTTGTACTTGTCTGTTAATGGAAACTATGTGATGTGGACGCCTAGTTCTTCTTCTGAGGGCATAGGCTAGCTCGCTTGTTGTTGGAAATTAATGCCAATAATTTCTATAGTGGTGGTGCAGCCTAAAAGGAATGAATTTATCGAGAGAGTGGGTAAGTGTGTGTTAGTCCTTGCATATTCAAGAATATTTTTGGTTTGCAAGCGAGGCTTTTCATCGATTAGTTTTGAGTTTAGTAACCTGGTTTTTCTTTCTGCAATGGAGGCCATTTTTACATTGAAGACATCCAAACTTCCCACTACCTTTTGGGGACCAGTTTCAGAGTGGAGGTTGAAGAACATGTTTTGTTCGAATGACCTTCTATTGATTAGGAGAGTGTAACTGGTCCTGGGGGAAGATTTGGGTGTAATTGGTCACCGCTATCAAATCCATGTGGATTTCTATTCCCTTATCATGGCATGGGGTCTTGAGTTGGACTCTTGCTTCCAACAGGTCTGAGAGGTCACAAAGGCAATTATATGAGAGGAGTATCTGGTAAATATGGAGTCGTTGCTAGAGTGGGCCATTCCAAGTGAAGGTTTTGATGTCTTTGAAAGGTTGGAGGTCCATCAAGAATTGAGAGACAGGTATATCCCCTTTCTCATGCGATGGGAGTAGGTGAAGGCTAGGTACAAAGAGGTGGTGAGGAGAGGCTGGGAGGAGTTGAAAATATTCACATAGATTATGGAGCTGGAGGAGGTAATTTGGCAGGCTCGGGCGGAAGCACTAACTCATTTGACTGCAAAATCCAACAAAGTTTTTTGACAAAAGATGCATATTTAGATGTATCATCGGATACCTATGATATTTAATATGAAATTTTCAATTTTTAAAAAATTTATGCCTGATGTTTGTCAGAATTCTGACGAACGTGTTCGTCAAAATATCGAACAAATATTTTTTTAATAAATAAAAGTGAGCTTGACGATTTATAAATGACTAATTTGATCATCAGATAAAATACACAACTAAACATTAGATTTATGCTTGGACAATAGTTATATGTATGTATGTACACATATATAACTATTTTTATACGTATACATATATATACACATTATATATATATGTGTGTGTGTGTGTATAAATACACACACATATAGACATGTATATATATATGTACATACATACATGTAAGGAAGTTAAGTAGCGGAAACAACTTCCTACACTAACCTTGAGAGGAGGGTAATGCAAAACTTTTTCAGATCATTACAACAGTTACAGAAAATAGAAATAGATATAATAGCATTCATACCACAACACAGTGATTTACGTGGGGAAAACCCTTTCGGGAGAAAAACCCCACCCTCCAAAAGTAGCTCAATATTTTATTCAGCAATCAAAAACAGATTACAAAATACTTGCAGAGTAAGCTCTTCACAGGAGTACCACTAATCAGAGATTCAGAGGCAACTCAATAGCCATAAGACTCTTACACCCAACCTCTATCTCACACACCTCATAAATAGGAGATACAATACAAGAAACCATCAAACGGTATTACAAAACCATGGGCTAAAACCACCCAATAAGGTGTAGCCAACCTTATCTCCCTTCTAGATGCCCTATGACATGTTAAAGCACACATCAACACGTGTCGCTAACTTTTACAGCTCATTTATGTATCCGATACAAATTATTTTTCCTATTTCAGGAGTACAAACTTCCGGAGGCCATAACTTGAGAACCGGGTGTCCGATTGATGAACCGTTTGAAGCGCCGGAAAGCTCGCGAAGTGCTCTATCACCTCGTAACCCGCTTTGCCAGTTATGGCAAATTTTCAGGGCATTTCGGAGCCTCTAAAGTCCCCAAAATTAAGTTTAAATATTTTATTGCACCCCTCCAAGATGAAAACTTTAATATCTTCAAAAATAGCTGTGACTTTGCGACGCAACTTTACCGGAATGCTTATCTAGCCAACCAGAAGCTTCAGGGAGAGTTTCGCACCATTTCGTGCTCAAATAAAAACTTACTATAAATAGTAACCTCGCATAAATGCAAGGTTGAGACACCATTTTTCCCAACAAATCTCCCACTTGTCAAACACCTTGCATGAGCGGAAGGGAATGCCAACACAATGAATCAATTGCTAGGGGCCATAAGGCCCATAGACTCTGAACACCATCTGAACTTCTCTATGCTCACAGCCTTAGTTAAAGCATCTACAACATTCATCAAAGTTTCCACCTTAACCAGCTTCACCCTACCATCTTCGACCATATCTCTAACAAAATGATACTAAATATCAATATGTTTGGTCCGGGCATGAAATGTCGGGTTCTTAGCTAGGCTAATTGCACTCTGACTGTCACAGTAAACTGTCACTGTACCTTGTTTTATTCCAATATCCGAACACAGTCTCTTAAGCCAAATGGCCTCTTTACAAGCATGAGTAGCTGCCATATACTCCGCTTCAGTAGTGGATAAAGCAACCACAGCCTGTCGCTTACTCATCCAACTAATTGCACCACCAAACAAAGTAAACACATAAGCACTGGTGGATCTTCTGCTATCAATATCACCTGCCCAATCTGAATCCACATAACCATGGATATCAAGGGAAGTCATGTCTCCAACTGAATTACCATGATAACACAAAGAATACTCTGAAGTACCCTTCAAATATCTGAAGACTCTTTTGACTGCATCCCAATGAACTCTACCAGGATTAGATATATATCTAGAAAGTACTCCCACTGCTTGGGCAATGTCTGGTCTAGTACAGACCATAGCATACATCAAGCTGCCAACCGCACTTTGGTAAGGCACTCTGCTCATGTCTTCCATCTCCAATGGGGATGTAGGACAATCTAAAACAGATAGTTTCGTTCCAACTGTAAAAGGAACACTCAATGGTCTACAATTTTGCATGTTGAACCTCTGTAACACTGAATTCACATACTTACTCTGGCCTAGCCATAGCTTTCTGTTTGCCCTATCTCTTCTAATTTCCATCCCAAGAATGTGCTTTGCTGCACCAAGATCTTTCATTTCAAATCTAGCAGCGAGCTGAGACTTCAGTTCTGAAATCATACCTTTCCCTTTACCAATGAATAACATATCATCAACATACAATGCAATGAATAAGAAAAGATCACCATCAGATTTATAATAAACACAGTGATCTGATTTATAACGTTCAAATCCCAAACTCAACACATATGTATCAAATTTCTGGTACCACATCCTAGGACTTTGTTTGAGGCCATACAAAGATTTCTTCAATTTACAGACCAAATTACTTTTGCCTTTCACCACATAGTGCTCTGGCTGTGTCATATAAATATCTTCCTCCAAATCACCATGAAGGAAAGCAGTTTTCACATCCATTTGCTCAACCTCTAAATCATAAGCAGTAGCAATAGAAAGCAAAAATCTAATTGACGTCATTTTTGTAACAGGAGAAAATATCTCACCGTAATCAACACCCTCAACCTGAGAGTAGCCTTTTGCAACTAACCTTGCTTTATACTTTTCAATGCTTCCATCTGAACCAATCTTTTTCTTGAACTCCCATTTACAACCAACAGGTTTTCGTCCTTTAGGCAATGGTACAAGATCCCATGTATCATTCTTTTTCAAAGCTGCCATTTCTTCCTCCATAGCAATCTTCCAGGATTCTGCATCATTCATACCTAATGTCTCTTCTACAGATTTTGATTCATCCACACTAGTATTCAGAGCAAAAATACATCTCCAATCATCAGGTGAATACCTTTCAGGTGGTTGTCTATGTCTTGTAGACCTTCGAACAAGCTGAGTTGGAGGTTCTTCCTCCTCTTCTGAAGATTCAGAGCTAGACGAGCTCTCCTCAAATTTTTGCCTATCTAGGGGTCTTGATTCAACTCTTTCAGGTGTAGAAGGAAGTTGAATCACATCTTCTTTTTTAGTCTGTTCTGGCTACAATGTAATAGAAGGAGACTTAATTTCTCTAAAAATAACACTTCTACTGTGAATTACCTTTTGTGCAACAGGGTCCCAAAGCTTGTATCCTTTCACACCATAACTATACCCGATGAAGATACATTTCACAGCCTTGTTCTCGAACTTTGTTCACTTCTCCTTTGGCACATGTGCATATGCCTCGCAACCAAAAACTCTAAGATGTCTCAATGAAGGCTTGTGACCTGACCATGCTTCCATAGGCATTTTATCAACAAGAGTTGATGTAGGAGACCTGTTAATCAGGTAGCAAGCAGTGGCAACAGCTTCAGCCCAAAACTTTTGTTCAAGACCAGCACCACTCAACATACTCCTAGCCTTTTCCATCAGTGTCCTGTTCATTCTTTCTGCAACTCCATTCTGCTGTGGAGAATACGAAGTTGTCTTCTGCCTGTTAATTCCACAGTCTTTACAGAATCTATCAAAATCATTAGAGCAAAACTCACCACCATTATCAGTTCTCAAACATTTTATTTTCTTTCCAGTCTGCAACTCAACCATTGCTTTAAATTCTTTAAAACGACTAAAAACTTCAGATTTACTCTTTATAAAATATACCCATGTCCTTCTACTAAAATCATCAATAAATGAAACATAATATGTGGATTTTCCAATCGAAGAGACATCTACTGGACCAAACACATCAGAATGGATAAGGTCCAAAACACCACAAGTTTTATGAGAACTCGAGTAAAACTGAACGCGGTTTTGTTTTCCATAAATGCAATGCTCACAGAAATCAAAGTCAAGATTACAATCATTCAAACCTTCAACAAGGTTTTTATTTCTCAAGGTCCTTAGACCCTTTTCTCCAATGTGGCCAAGTCTTTGGTGCCATAACATAGTCTTCTCTGCAGGTAACTTTGCTTCAGATGAAAGTGCACCCTCAGGTACCCAAAAACCATTTCCATCTGCTGAAGGTGAAACCTTCAAATCTTCCAGTGAGGTATCCACAGATTTACTTTTTACAGAAGTGCTATTACACTCAACAGTGTATGCTTCAAGCTTATACAAAGTGCCAAACCTAACACCTCTAGCAACTACCATAGCACCCTTAATCATCTTACATCCTGTTTTAGAAAAGACTACCTGCACACCTGCATCTATTAGTTTGCTCACAGATAACAGGTTTCGTTTTAATCCAGGGATATGCAACACACCATTAATCCTTTTTATTCTACCATCTGAAAACCTGATTCTAACTTTTCCTCGACCAACAATGTCTAGATGTGAATCATCACCCAAGTACACCTTACCTCCATTAAATCCTTCATATTCAGAAAACCAATCTCTATTGGAAGTCATATGAAAACATGCACCTGAGTCAATTAGCCAGGCATCATTACCTACATGAGTCGCCAAAGCCACAATAAATGCATCGCCATCTTCCTTGTCGGACTCAGAATCAGAATCGAACTTTTTCTTTTTCTTCTTCTTTTCTTCTTTGCAGTCCTTACGGATGTGACCCGGTTTACCGCAATTCCAGCAAATGACTTTGGACTTTCCAGGAGATTTCGATCTCCCTTTGGATTTGGACTTGCCGCGCTTCTCATTCTTCTTGCCTTTCTCCTTAGGTCTTCCACAAACTGTTAGGGCTTCCTTTGAACTGATGGATATCTTCCTTCGCATCTCTTCACCGAGTAGGGCACCCACCACATGTTCAGATTTCAAAACAACAGAAGTACTACCGATAGCCATAACAAGAGAATCCCACGAATCAGGCAAAGAACAAAGCAAGATCTGACATTTCTCCTCCTTGTCCATCTTAACACCGACGGATACTAATTGAGCCACAATCATATTGAATGCTTCTAGGTGGTCTGCAATTCGTCCACCCTCTTCCATCTTCAAGGAATACAATTTCTTTCTTAAGAAAATTTGATTTAATAAAGATTTCACTTGATACATCTCACTGAGCTTAGTCCATAGCTTCTTTGCAGAGTTCTCTTCATGGACATTGATTAGAACAGAGTCTGCCAGGCACAGTCTGACTAGACCCTTGGCTTTTCGGTCCATAACATCATACTGAGCTGCCGCAGTAGGATCTGAGGGCCTTTGGACATTTGCATCAACAGCATCCCAAAGATCTCGATCTATTAGCAGATCTTCCATCTTCAGCTTCCACATCTCAAAATTACTTCCATTAAATTTCTCCACCTCTATTCTCCCTAACGAACTCGCCATCTGAATATTCCTGCAACAAGATCAAAAAGTGTCTTCTGCACAAGCTCCCACTCAAATCTGGATTAGTTCAAAAAACCCAACTGCCCACAATTGAAACCAAAGGTGATCAGGCTCTGATACCACTTGTAAGGAAGTTAAGTAGCGGAAACAACTTCCTACACTAACCTTGAGAGGAGGGTAATGCAAAACTTTTTTAGATCATTACAACAGTTACAGAAAATAGAAATAAATATAATAGCATTCATACCACAACACAGCGATTTACGTGGGGAAAACCCTTTCGGGAGAAAAACCCCACCCTCCAAAAGCAGCTCAATATTTTATTCAGCAATAAAAAACAGATTACAAAATACTTGCAGAGCAAGCTCTTCGTAGGAGTACCACTAATCAGAGATTCAGAGGCAACTCAATAGCCATAAGACTCTTACACCCAACCTCTATCTCACACACCTCATAAATAGGAGATACAATACAAGAAACCATCAAACGGTATTACAAAACCATGGGCTAAAACCACCCAATAAGGTGTAGCCGACCTTATCTCCCTTCTAGATGCCCGATGACATGTTAAAGCACACATCAACACGTGTCGCTTCCTTTTACAGCTCATTTATGTATCCGATCCAAATTATTTTTCCTATTTCAGGAGTACAAACTTCTGGAGGCCATAACTTGAGAATCGGGTGTCCGATTGACGAACCGTTTGAAGTGCCGGAAAGCTCGCGAAGTGCTCTATCACCTCGTAACCTGCTTCGCCGGTTACGCCCACTTTTCAGGGCGTTTCGGAGCCTCTAAAGTCTCCAAAATTAAGTTTAAATATTTTATTGCACCCCTCCAAGATGAAAACTTTAATATCTTCAAAACTAGCTGTGACCTTGCGACGCAACTTTACCGGAATGCTTATCTAGCCAACCAAAAGCTTCAGGGAGAGTTTCACACCATTTCGTGCTCAAATAAAAACTTACTATAAATAGTAACCTTGCATAAATGCAAGGTTGAGACACCATTTTTCCCAACAAATCTCCCACTTGTCGAACACCTTGCATGAGCGGAAGGGAATGTCAACACAATGAATCAATTGCTAGGGGCCATAAGGCCCATAGACTCTGAACACCATCTGAACTTCTCTGTGCTCACAGCCTTAGTTAAAGCATCTACAACATTCATCAAAGTTTCCACCTTAACCAGCTTCACCCTACCATCTTCGACCATATCTCTAACAAAATGATACTGAATATCAATATGTTTGGTCCGGGCATGAAATGTCGGGTTCTTAGCTAGGCTAATTGCACTCTGACTGTCACAGTAAACTGTCACTGTACCTTGTTTTATTCTAATATCCGAACACAGTCTCTTAACCCAAATGGCCTCTTTACAAGCATGAGTAGCTGCCATATAATCCGCTTCAGTAGTGGATAAAGCAACCACAGCCTGTCGCTTACTCATCCAACTAATTGCACCACCAAACAAAGTAAACACATAAGCACTGGTGGATCTTCTGCTATCAATATCACCTGCCCAATCTGAATCCACATAACCATGGATATCCAGGAAAGTTATGTCTCCAACTGAATTACCATGATAACACAAAGAATACTCTGAAGTACCCTTCAAATATCTGAAGACTCTTTTGACTGCATCCCAATGAACTCTACCAGGATTAGACATATATCTAGAAAGTACTCCCACTGCTTGGGCAATGTCTGGTCTAGTACAGACCATAGCATACATCAAGCTTCCAACCGCACTTTGGTAAGGCACTCTACTCATGTCTTCCATCTCCAATGGGGATGTAGGACAATCTGAAACAGATAGTTTCGTTCCAACTATAAAAGGAACTCTCAATGGTCTACAATTTTGCATGTTGAACCTCTGTAACACTGAATTCACATACTTACTCTGGCCTAGCCATAGCTTTCTATTTGCCCTATCTCTTCTAATTTCCATCCCAAGAATGTGCTTTGCTGCACCAAGATCTTTCATTTCAAATTTAGCAGCGAGCTGAGACTTCAGTTCTGAAATCATACCTTTCCCTTTACCAATGAATAACATATCATCAACATACAATGCAATGAATAAGAAAAGATCACCATCAGATTTATAATAAACATAGCGATCTGATTTAGAACGTTCAAATCCCAAACTCAACACATATGTATCAAATTTCTGGTACCACATCCTAGGACTTTATTTGAGGCCATACAAAGATTTCTTCAATTTACAGACCAAATTACTTTTGCCTTTCACCACATAGTGCTCTGGCTGTGTCATATAAATATCTTCCTCCAAATCACCATGAAGGAAAGCAGTTTTCACATCCATTTGCTCAACCTCTAAATCATAAGCAGTAGCAATAGAAAGCAAAAATCTAATTGACGTCATTTTTACAACAGGAGAAAATATCTCACCGTAATCAACACCCTCAACCTGAGAGTAGCCTTTTGCAACTAACCTTGCTTTATACTTTTCAATGCTTCCATCTGAACCAATCTTTTTCTTGAACACCCATTTACAACCAACAGGTTTTCGTCCTTCGGGCAATGGTACAAGATCCCATGTATCATTCTTTTTCAAAGCTGCCATTTCTTCCTCCATAGCAATCTTCCAGGATTCTACATCATTCATACCTAATGCCTCTTCTACAGATTTCAGTTCATCCACACTAGTATTCAAAGCAAAAATACATCTCCAATCATCAGGTAAATACCTTTCAGGTGGTTGTCTATGTCTTGTAGACCTTCGAACAAGCTGAGTTGGAGGTTCTTCCTCCTCTTCTGAAGATTCAGAGCTAGATGAGCTCTCCTCAAATTCTTGCCTATCTAGGGGTCTTGATTCAACTCTTTCAGGTGTAGAAGGAAGTTGAATCACATCTTCTTTTTTAGTCTGTTCTGGCTGCAATGTAACAGAAGGAAACTTAATTTCTCTAAAAATAACACTTTTAGTGTGAATTACCTTTTGTGCAACAGGGTCCCAAAGCTTGTATCCTTTCACACCATAACTATACCCGATGAAGATACATTTCACAGCCTTGTTCTCCAACTTTGTTCGCTTCTCCTTTGGCACATGTGCATATGCCTCGCAACCAAAAACTCTAAGATGTCTCAATGAAGGCTTATGACCTGATAATGCTTCCATAGGTGTTTTATCAACAAGAGCTGATGTAGGAGACCTGTTAATCAGGTAGTAAGCAGTGGCAACAGCTTCAGCCCAAAACTTTTGTTCAAGATCAGCACCACTCAACATACTCCTAGCCTTTTCCATCAGTGTCCTATTCATTTTTTCTGCAACTCCATTCTGCTGTGGAGAATACGAAGTTTTCTTCTGCCTATTAATTCCACAGTCTTTACAGAATCTATCAAAATCATTAGAGCAAAACTCACCGCCATTATCAGTTCTCAAACATTTTATTTTCTTTCCAGTCTGCAACTCAACCATTGCTTTAAATTCTTTAAAACGACTAAAAACTTCAGATTTACTCTTTAGAAAATATACCCATGTCCTTCTACTAAAATCATCAATAAATGAAACATAATATGTGGATTTTCCAATCGAAGAGACATCTACTAGACCAAACACATCAGAATGGATAAGGTCCAAAACACCACAAGTTTTATGAGAACTCGAGTAAAACCGAACGCGGTTTTGTTTTCCATAAATGCAATGCTCACAGAAATCAAAGTCAAGATTACAATCATTCAAACCTTCAACAAGGTTTTTATTTCTCAAGGTCCTTAGACCCTTTTCTCCAATGTGGCCAAGTCTCTGCTGCCATAACATAGTCTTCTCTGTAGGTAACTTTGCTTCAGATGAAAGTGCACCCTCAGGTACCCAAAAACCATTTCCATCTGCTGAAGGTGAAACCTTCAAATCTTCCAGTGAGGTATCCACAGATTTACTTTTTACAGAAGTGCTATTACACTCAACAGTGTATGCTTCAAGCTTATACAAAGTGCCAAACCTGACACCTCTAGCAACTACCATAGCACCCTTAATCATCTTACATCCTGTTTCAGAAAAGACTACCTACACACCTGCATCTATTAGTTTGCTCACAGATAACAGGTTTCGTTTTAATCCAGGGATATGCAAAACACCATTAATCCTTTTTATTCTACCATCAGAAAACCTGATTCTAACTTTACATCGACCAACAATATCTAGATGTGAATCATCACCCAAGTACACCTTACCTCCATTAAATCCTTTATATTCAAAAAACCAATCTCTATTGGAAGTCATATGAAAAGATGCACCTGAGTCAATTAGCCAGGCATCATTACCTGCACGAGTCGCCAAAGCCGCAATAAATGCATTGCCATCTTCCTTGTCGGACTCAGAATCAGAATCGAACTTTTTCTTTTTCTTCTTCTTTTCTTCTTTGTAGTCCTTACGGATGTGACCTGGTTTACCGTAATTCCAGCAAATGACTTTGGACTTTCCAGGAGATTTCGATCTCCCTTTGGATTTGGACTTGCCGCACTTCTCATTCTTCTTGCCTTTCTCCTTAGGTCTTCCACAAACGGTTAGGGCTTCCTTTGAACTGATGGATTCCTTCCTTCGCATCTCTTCACCGAGTAGGGCACCCACCACATCTTCAGATTTCAAAACAATAGAAGTACTACCGATAACCATAACAAGAGAATCCCACGAATCAGGCAAAGAACAAAGCAAGATCTGACATTTCTCCTCCTCGTCCATCTTAACACCGACGGATACTAATTGAGGCACAATCATATTGAATGCTTCTAGGTGGTCTGCAATTCGTCCACCCTCTTCCATCTTCAAGGAATACAATTTCTTTCTTAAGAAAATTTGATTTAATAAAGATTTCACTTGATACATCTCACCAAGCTTAGTCCATAGCTTCTTTGCAGAGTTCTCTTCATGGACATTGATTAGAACAGAGTCTGCCAGACACAGTCTGATTAGACCCTTGGCTTTTCGGTCCATAACATCATACTGAGCTGCCGCAGTAGGATCTGAGGGCCTTTGGACATTCGCATCAACAGCATCCCAAAGATCTCGATCTATTAGTAGATCTTCCATCTTCAGCTTCCACATCTCAAAATTACTTCAATTAAATTTCTCCACCTCTATTCTCCCTGACGAACTCGCCATCTGAATATTCCTGCAACAAGATCAAAAAGTGTCTTCTGCACAAGCTCCCACTCAAATATGGATTAGTTCAAAAAACCCAACTGCCCACAATTGAAACCAAAGGTGATCAGGCTCTGATACCACTTGTAAGGAAGTTAAGTAGCGGAAACAACTTCCTACACTAACCTTGAGAGGAGGGTAATGCAAAACTTTTTCAGATCATTACAATAGTTACAGAAAATAGAAATAAATATAATAGCATTCATACCACAACACAGTGATTTACGTGGGGAAAACCCTTTCGGGAGAAAAACCCCACCCTCCAAAAGCAGCTCAATATTTTATTCAGCAATAAAAAACAGATTACAAAATACTTGCAGAACAAGCTCTTCGCAGGAGTACCACTAATCAGAGATTCAGAGGCAACTCAATAGCCATAAGACTCTTACACCCAACCTCTATCTCACACACCTCATAAATAGGAGATACAATACAAGAAACCATCAAACGGTATTACAAAACCATGGTCTAAAACCACCCAATAAGGTGTAGCCGACCTTATCTCCCTTCTAGATGCCCTATGACATGTTAAAGCACACATCAACACGTGTCGCTCCCTTTTACAGCTCATTTATGTATCCGATACAAATTATTTTTCCTATTTCAGGAGTACAAACTTCCGGAGGCCATAACTTGAGAACCGGGTGTCCGATTGACGAACCGTTTGAAGCGTCGGAAAGCTCGCGAAGTGCTCTATCACCTCGTAACCGGCTTCGCCGGTTACAGCCACTTTACAGGGCATTTCGGAGCCTCTAAATTCCCCAAAATTAAGTTTAAATATTTTATTGCACCCCTCCAAGATGAAAACTTTAATATCTTCAAAACTAGCTGTGACCTTGCGACGCAACTTTACCGGAATGCTTATCTAGCCAACCAGAAGCTTCAGGGAGAGTTTCGCACCATTTCATGCTCAAATAAAAACTTACTATAAATAGTAACCTCGCATAAATGCAAGGTTGAGACACCATTTTTCCCAACAAATCTCCCACTTGTCGAACACCTTGCATGAGCAGAAGGGAATGTCAACACAATGAATCAATTGCTAGGGGCCATAAGGCCCATAGACTCTGAACACCATCTGAACTTCTCTGTGCTCAAAGCCTTAGTTAAAGCATCTACAACATTCATAAAAGTTTCCACCTTAACCAGTTTCACCCTACCATCTTCGACCATATCTCTAACAAAATGATACTGAATATCAATATGTTTGGTCCGGGCATGAAATGTCGGGTTCTTAGCTAGGCTAATTGCACTCTGACTGTCACAGTAAACTGTCACTGTACCTTGTTTTATTCCAATATCCAAACACAGTCTCTTAAGCCAAATGGCCTCTTTACAAGCATGAGTAGCTGCCATATAATCCGCTTCAGTAGTGGATAAAGCAACCACAGCCTGTCGCTTACTCATCCAACTAATTGCACCACCAAACAAAGTAAACACATAAGCACTGGTGGATCTTCTGCTATCAATATCACCTGCCCAATCTGAATCCACATAACCATGGATATCAAGGGAAGTCATGTCTCCAACTGAATTACCATGATAACACAAAGAATACTCTGAAGTACCCTTCAAATATCTGAAGACTCTTTTGACTGCATCCCAATGAACTCTACCAGGATTAGACATATATCTAGAAAGTACTCCCACTACTTGGGCAATGTCTGGTCTAGTACAGACCATAGCATACATCAAGCTTCCAGCCGCACTTTGGTAAGGCACTCTGCTCATGTCTTCCATCTCTAATGGGGATGTAGGACAATCTGAAACAGATAGTTTCATTCCAACTGTAAAAGGAACACTCAATGGTCTACAATTTTGCATGTTGAACCTCTGTAACACTGAATTCACATACTTACTCTGGCCTAGCCATAGCTTTCTGTTTGCCCTATCTCTTCTAATTTCCATCCCAAGAATGTGCTTTGCTGCACCAAGATCTTTCATTTCAAATTTAGCAGCGAGCTGAGACTTCAGTTCTGAAATCATACCTTTCCCTTTACCAATGAATAACATATCATCAACATACAATGCAATGAATAAGAAAAGATCACCATAAGATTTATAATAAACACAGTGATCTGATTTAGAACGTTCAAATCCCAAACTCAACACATATGTATCAAATTTCTGGTACCACATCCTAGGACTTTGTTTGAGGCCATACAAAGATTTCTTCAATTTACAGACCAAATTACTTTTGCCTTTCACCACATAGTGCTCTGGCTGTGTCATATAAATATCTTCCTCCAAATCACCATGAAGGAAAGCAGTTTTCACATCCATTTGCTCAACCTCTAAATCATAAGCAGTAGCAATAGAAAGCAAAAATCTAATTGACGTCATTTTTGCAACAGGAGAAAATATCTCACCGTAATCAACACCCTCAACCTGAGAGTAGCCTTTTGCAACTAACCTTGCTTTATACTTTTCAATGCTACCATCTGAACCAATCTTTTTCTTGAACACCCATTTACAACCAACAGGTTTTTGTCCTTCAGGCAATGGTACAAGATCCCATGTATCATTCTTTTTCAAAGCTGCCATTTCTTCCTCCATAGCAATCTTCCAGGATTCTGCATCATTCATACCTAATGCCTCTTCTACAGATTTCGGTTCATCCACACTAGTATTCCGAGCAAAAATACATCTCCAATCATCAGGTGAATACCTTTCAGGTGGTTGTCTATGTCTTGTAGACCTTCGAACAAGCTGAGTTGGAAGTTCTTCCTCCTCTTCTGAAGATTCAAAGCTAGAAGATCTCTCCTCAAATTCTTGCCTATCTAGGGGTCTTGATTCAACTCTTTCAGGTGTAGAAGGAAGTTGAATCACATCTTCTTTTTTAGTCTGTTCTGGCTGCAATGTAACAGAAGGAGACTTAATTTCACTAAAAATAACACTTCTACTGTGAATTACCTTTTCTGCAATAGGGTCCCAAAGCTTGTATCCTTTCACACCATAACTATACCCGATGAAGATACATTTCACAGCCTTGTTCTCCAACTTTTTTCGCTTCTCCTATGGCACATGTGCATATGCCTCGCAACCAAAAACTCTAAGATGTCTCAATGAAGGCTTGTGACCTGACCATGCTTCCATAGGTGTTTTATCAACAAGAGCTAATGTAGGAGACCTGTTAATCAGGTAGCAAGCAGTGGCAATAGCTTAAGCCCAAAACTTTTGTTCAAGACGAGCACCACTCAACATACTCCTAGCCTTTTCCATCAGTGTCCTGTTCATTCTTTCTACAACTCCATTCTGCTGTAGAGAATACGAAGTTGTCTTCTGCCTGTTAATTCCACAGTCTTTACAGAATCTATCAAAATCATTAGAGCAAAACTCACCGCCATTATCAGTTCTCAAACATTTTATTTTCTTTCCAGTCTGCAACTCAACCATTGCTTTAAATTCTTTAAAACGACTAAAAACTTCAGATTTACTCTTTAGAAAATATACCCATGTCCTTCTACTAAAATCATCAATAAATGAAACATAATATGTGGATTTTCCAATCGAAGAGACATCTACTGGACCAAACACATCAGAATGGATAAGGTCCAAAACACCACAAGTTTTATGAGAACTTGAGTAAAACTGAACGCGGTTTTGTTTTCCATAAATGCAATGCTCACAGAAATCAAAGTCAAGATTACAATCATTCAAACCTTCAACAAGGTTTTTATTTCTCAAGGTCCTTAGACCCTTTTCTCCAATGTGGCCAAGTCTCTGGTGCCATAACATAGTCTTCTCTGCAGGTAACTTTGCTTTAGATGAAAGTGCACCCTTAGGTACCCAAAAACTATTTCCATCTGCTGAAGGTGAAACCTTCAAATCTTCCAGTGAGGTATCCACAGATTTACTTTTTACAGAAGTGCTATTACACTCAACAGTGTATGCTTCAAGCTTATACAAAGTGCCAAACCTGACACCTCTAGCAACTACCATAGCACCCTTAATCATCTTACATCCTGTTTCAGAAAAGACTACCTGCACACCTGCATCTATTAGTTTGCTCACAGATAACAGGTTTCGTTTTAATCCAGGGATATGCAACACACCATTAATCCTTTTTATTCTACCATCAGAAAACCTGATTCTAACTTTACCTCGACCAACAATGTCTAGATGTGAATCATCACCCAAGTACACCTTACCTCCATTAAATCCTTCATATTCAGAAAACCAATCTCTATTGGAAGTCATATGAAAAGATGCACCTGAGTCAATTAGCCAGGCATCATTACCTGCATGAGTCGCCAAAGCCGCAATAAATGCATCGCCATCTTCCTTGTCGGACTCAGAATCAGAATCGAACTTTTTCTTTTTCTTCTTCTTTTCTTCTTTGCAGTCCTTACGGATGTGACCCGGTTTACCGCAATTCCAGCAAATGACTTTGGACTTTCCAGGAGATTTCGATCTCCCTTTGGATTTGGACTTGCCACGCGTCTCATTCTTCTTGCCTTTCTCCTTAGGTCTTCTATGAACGGTTAGGGCTTCCTTTGAACTGATGGATACCTTCCTTCGCATCTCTTCACCGAGTAGGGCACCCACCACATCTTCAGATTTCAAAACAATAGAAGTACTACCGATAGCCATAACAAGAGAATCCCACGAATCAGGCAAAGAACAAAGCAAGATCTGACATTTCTCCTCCTCGTCCATCTTAACACCGACGGATACTAATTGAGCCACAATCATATTGAATGCTTCTAGGTGGTCTGCAATTCGTCCACCCTCTTCCATCTTCAAGGAATACAATTTCTTTCTTAAGAAAATTTGATTTAATAAAGATTTCACTTGATACATCTCACCAAGCTTAGTCCATAGCTTCTTTGCAGAGTTCTCTTCATGGACATTGATTAGAACAGAGTCTGCCAGGCACAGTCTGATTAGACCCTTGGCTTTTCGGTCCATAACATCATACTGAGCTGTCGTAGTAGGATCTGAGGGCCTTTGGACATTCGCATCAACAGCATCCCAAAGATCTTGATCTATTAGCAGATCTTCCATCTTCAGCTTCCACATCTCAAAATTACTTCCATTAAATTTCTCCACCTCTATTCTCCCTGACGAACTCGCCATCTGAATATTCCTGCAACAAGATCAAAAAGTGTCTTCTGCACAAGCTCCCACTCAAATCTGGATTAGTTCAAAAAACCCAACTGCCCACAATTGAAACCAAAGGTGATCAGGCTCTGATACCACTTGTAAGGAAGTTAAGTAGCGGAAACAACTTCCTACACTAACCTTGAGAGGAGGGTAATGCAAAACTTTTTCAGATCATTACAATAGTTACAGAAAATAGAAATAAATATAATAGCATTCATACCACAACACAGTGATTTACATGGGGAAAACCCTTTCGGGAGAAAAACCCCACCCTCCAAAAGCAGCTCAATATTTTATTCAGCAATAAAAAACAGATTACAAAATACTTGCAGAGCAAGCTCTTCGCAGGAGTACCACTAATCAGAGATTCAGAGGCAACTCAATAGCCATAAGACTCTTACACCCAACCTCTATCTCACACACCTCATAAATAGGAGATACAATACAAGAAACCATCAAACGGTATTACAAAACCATGGGCTAAAACCACCCAATAAGGTGTAGCCGACCTTATCTCCCTTCTAGATGCCCTATGACATGTTAAAGTACACATCAACACGTGTCGCTCCCTTTTACAGCTCATTTATGTATCCGATACAAATTATTTTTCCTATATTAGGAGTACAAACTTCCGGAGGCCATAACTTGAGAACCGGGTGTCCGATTGACGAACCGTTTGAAGCGCCGGAAAGCTCGCGAAGTGCTCTATCACCTCGTAACCGGCTTCACCGGTTACGGCCACTTTTCAGGGCGTTTCGGAGCCTCTAAAGTCCCCAAAATTAAGTTTAAATATTTTATTGCACCCCTCCAAGATGAAAACTTTAATATCTTCAAAACTAGCTGTGACCTTGCGACGGAACTTTACCGGAATGCTTATCTAGCCAACCAGAAGCTTTAGGGAGAGTTTCGCACCATTTCGTGCTCAAATAAAAACTTACTATAAATAGTAACCTCGCATAAATGCAAGGTTGAGACACCATTTTTCCCAACAATACATACATACATACATACATATATGTATGTATATTTATACACACACACATACACACACACACACACACACACACACACACACACACATATATATATATATTCACCAAACACTGCTCCTTTACTTCTATCTTTTGACCATCCTGTAACCAACTTACCTCATAAGGACAAGGATGCTCCAGCCTCTTCAACCTAACCTTGTGTATATATAAATATATATATCTTTAATATAATATATTTAAGCTACACCAAGCTATGGGTACCTAACATCATGGTCCCACACTATGATGCTAGTCATAATTAACTTTTAATTTCCATAAAAAAGTTCCAGCCACAATCCTAATGGGTTGTGCAAAGAATATCATCTATTAGATTATTTTAATCTCTACCGTTGGATCTTAGGGCTTCAAATTAAAGAAAACCCTAAACATATATTAAGATGGAAAGTAACCCTATTTACTCATTTACACATTTTCTCAAGCTTTCTAACCCTACCCTCCTCCATTGAGGCTTTTGTTGCAGGTTTCTCAAAAGTGCTTCATCAAACAAGCTATGGAATCAAAGCTCTAATTTTTTTCTTATATTGTTTGCAGATTTGTAGGTTGGGAAGGAGTGGTGGCCATATGCATTTGTGGGAGATCAAAATCTCCATTTTATTTGTTTTGGGTTTGCACCAATTTTATTTTGAGATTTTTTTTCTTTCCCTCTTTTTTTCTCAAAACCCTAGATCTAATTTTTCTCTTATATTGTTTGCAGATATCTAGTTTGGGAAGGAGTGGCGGCCATATGCATTTTTTGGGAGATCAAAATCTTTATTTTATTTGTTTTGGGTTCACACCAATTTTCTTTTGAGATTTTTTTTATTTCCCTCTTGTTTTCTCAATAAAACCCTAGATCTAATGTCATTTTTCTTTTGTTTGTAGATGTAGATTTGAAAGGACTGGTCATCAGAGATTAAAATCTCCATTTTTCTATTTGCTATTTTTTGTTGATATATACTAGTTTTTTAAATATTTTAATTTGATTTTTTTACTTCCCTTACATGGGGTGTTGCACCTTTCCAGAGCTACGACCCCCCATGTAAGTGGGTGTCGCAGTCCCTGTGGGGCTGCGACATCCCCTTACATGGGTTTTCATAACTCTGAGAGCTGTGACTCCTCATGTAAGGGGGTGTTGCAGTGCCCAGGGACTGCGACATCCCCTTATGTGGGGTGTTGTAGGTTCTGTAATTTTTTAATTTTTTTTAAAAATATTTTAAATGATATATATATATATATATAAAAAAAATAATTTATATATATATTTTATATAAATGATTTATATATATAATTTATTTGTGAGTTTGATAGTATAAACATTCATATGGAAATAAATGTAACTTCACATTCAACTATTTTTTTTTCAACTCTAAATTTAATAACAATGAACATTTTAATAACAGTATTGCAATATTCAGAATTAAAATGAATTTAACCAAAATTTCATATCTAGATGACATCCAAACTGAACCAAGGGAAACTTCAAGCAAGGTTAACCAGTTAGTTTAAATCCAAATAAGCATAAAAAGCCAAATAAAAGCAATAAACTAATTAACTTATACCTTGCAAGAGAAGAGTCTCTCTTGTTCCTCCGATTTGGACACTAGTTGAAGCCAAGCACACACCCCTTCTTGACTTGTTTGGATTGGTCCAATAGCGAGATGTGGATAGCTCTCCAAGTTGCACAACAATGGATGGATGTGAATGGGGATGGATTATGGAGTCAAACTAAGGCTATGATTGGGATGCTCTTGATAAACTCAAATTAGCAGCATGGAGTTACTTGGATTGTGTATCATCAAGTGAAGGGATGGAGACCCCAATTTATAGAATTGAATAGAGGAAAATGGATGGTCAAGATTGAAGAGGAATGGAGGGTTAGGATTTGAGGAAAGAAGATCACATGGATCAAGGGACAATGACATGAAAAGGGGGGTGGAGACCAAGAGATTTGCCAGAAAGGCATTTCTTGTCTCCACCCTCCTCAAGGTACATGGGGAAGAGTTCCCAATGCACCTAGGAGGAATAAAAGGAATTAAAAATTCTTAAGATATTGTGTGCATGGGGATTGGAAAAGGGAAAATAAATTTTAAAATTCCTTGGGAAGGTAAGAAGCATGGGAGAATGTAAGATTTTGAAAATCTCACATTCACCCAAAAGGGGAGCATTTAGGGTGGAAGGTGAGAGGGGGACAAAGAGGGTTTAGCCATAAATGGCTATAATTGACTTTTGTGCCTAATCATGGGGATTAGGCATTAGCAAGGGGTTAGGGGAACTATTTAGAAGAATTAGGTGAAGATTATGAGCAAGTCAGATTTGTAGGAGGATTTGACTAGGAGAGAGAATGAGTGGAGGTAATTAAAAATTGAAGAATAATGCTAAGTAGGATTAAGAGAGTTTCTAGAAGAATTAATTAGACTAATGATGGATTAGGAAAAGGTGATTTGTAGGAATCACAAGGATTAATGAATTAATTAATTGAGATTAATTAATTAAAAGGGGGATTATGAAGAATTAATTTTGAATGGCTGAGAAGAAAAAAGGAAAATTGATTTATTGAATAAATCAATCATTGGACTATAGTGATAATATTAACTAGATTAAACATAATTGATATTGAGAAGAATAAATACTAACATAATTAAATAAATAAATTATGTAGGAGACTTAAATTAATTAAAATAATTAATTTAAGTGTCTACATTTTGCCCCTCTTTTACGCAGCAGCAAAATTTGGCAATGGGTAAAAGATAGAAAAATGAAGATGCCCCGACATAAAGCGCAGGTGGTGTATGCACCCTTGAGAATTTTTCGCAGGTGATGTATGCACCCTTGAGAATTTTTTGTAGGTGGTGTATGCACCCTCGAGATTTTTTTCAAAATTTTTTGAAAAAATTAATAGAAAATTCTCAAAAAGAAGAAAGAAAGAGAGAGAATAATGAACGAATGAGAAAGAAAGGGAGAAATGTTTGAGGAAAATGTGAGAAGAGATAGAAGAAGGGGAGAGACAAAGGGGTTGGCCGGCGAGGGGGACCATATAAACCACATAGAGCCCAATGAAGGGTCATTGTCATACATAACCATTGGAGTAAATCAGAGCTTAGAAAGTAGAAGGAGGGATGGACCACATTCCCACACATGAGAATCACATAGAGAGGGTTTGTCGACATGAGAGACCCTCCCAGTATGTTCCACCAGTACGTACCCTAAGCCCACCCTATGATTTGATAGGTTTAGGGTAGAATTTAGGGGCTAGAATTAGGCCAAAATTTTAGCAGGGCAAAGGCACTGATCATCATTTCAGCGTGCATGCCCCTAGGTTAGCGCGAGCCTTGGCAAATAGCTCCAGTTCACGTAGGGATTAGGGGTCTGAGGGGAGTTTGGGGTTGGCATACATGCATGGCATGATTGCCCATGTTGGTCTAGTTTAGGATTTAGATCTGGGACTGGAGAAAAGGGACACATGACGCGAGCACCCGCAATGATCAAGATTAGGTCCCTGGTCTAGGCTTTTAGCATGTACGATTGCGGCATAGCGCGAGCGCCATAGTTTTGGTGTGAGCATTGGATGAAATAGTGTGAGCGCTAGGGAGGTTGAAAAATAAAGAATTTGATGAGTATAGGTGTAGGAAGTGGCTTAGGAGGGTATCATGAATGCTTCAGGAATAGGATAAGGGGAGGGTTAGGAAGAGTGGCAAGGGATAATGAAGTGGTTTGCGTGAATGTAGGCAGATTTATTGTTGTTGGCATTGAGAGAGCACTGGCCGATGACGATGAGGTTGTACTGGTGGTTAGGGGAAGACAAGTTGGAGATATTGAGCCCCATAGAATTGGATTTTGTCAGCTGATGGCCGAGGATCAGAGTGGACACCGCCATGATGACTGCGCTGGTAGAGAGGTGGGATAGTAGGATCTGTATGGAGGGATAGGCCACTATGACACTATTAGATGTATGGAGGATCTTGAAGATCCCAATTCACGATGTGATTCCCAAGTACAGGCTGGATGTGGTAGACTTCTATCTTCGAGAGGTTTGCGAGTAGGATGTGTTGCCTATGATGGATAAGACACATGTGCATTTAGGGAGAGCGATGGAGATCCGACATATTCCTCGCTTGGTGCTTGTGATCTATGAATTTATGAATGAACAAGTGATGCCTGACCTAAGAGGGCATGGATTTCCTATTGGGTGGAGTAGGGGTGTATATTATATGGTACATGATTGTGCAAAGTATGCATGGGTAGAAACAATCCTTGCTTAGTTATATCATGATATGCATCTTGTTGTGTCCAAAGATTATGTGAGTCTATCAACATGGATTACCTTACTTCATGTATGGGCATGGTAGCACATTGCAGTGATTCGACTATTTGGGGTACAGGACAGACAACCTCAACAACCTTACATAGATCGAAATAGGGGCCTGCTTCACTACACATGGATAGGGGCTATATGGTTTTGGCACCACATTTATTATGAGCTGATGTAGTTTACATGGCGACCATTTTTGGACAACGAGAGGTAGAGGGGAGACTGGAAGCTGCATTGGGTAGGTGTTGAGATGTGGCTTTTTGGGAGGTCGGTATATGTTATGGAGTACCATGAATCCTATAGGGTGGGCTGACAGTTCAGAGAGATACATGATATAGTGGGTGATATACCATTATATCTGTAGATTACCTAAGAGGTGGAGTTTCCAGACTATACCCTACTTGTTCTGAGATGAGCGGAGGAGTACGAGGGAGGATATAGGCACCATAGGGGGATACAAGAGCTAGTGGGAGGTGCACCTACTAGTGCGGTTGACCATTCTAGGGGTGTTGGAGGATGATGAGGTGCAACCGACTATGGATGAGATAGTCAGAGGAGAGGAGGATACTTCTGGGGATAGGGATTTGGTGGGAGGAGGAAGGGGTGTCATGAGGTAGAGGAGGGGGGTAGTACGAGGGAGAGGACCACGGGGGTGTCATGAGGTAGAGGAGGGGGGTAGTACGAGGGAGAGGACCACGGGGGTTTCATGAGGTAGAGGAGGGGGTAGTACGAGGGATAGGACTGCAGGTGGCCATTCCAACATAGAAACATGTGGCTGCAACAATGATAGGGCATGTAGCAAGGGAGGGGGAGGGTGGAGGAGATGAGGTAGTGCTAATAATTATTCTTGATGTACATGCACATGACACTGGAGTGGAGGGTGGTGGTAGATTTTCTCAGATAGATTTTGAAAGGCTCATGCAGGATGCTACTAGAGAGAGAGTACACTTGATAGAGAATGAGCTTTAGGTGGAGAGTGTGAGAGGAGATAGTTTGCAGGTGGAGGTGGGGAGGTTATAGTGGGAGATTGATGATTTGATAGAGAGACTACGAATGGTCAGGAACGAGGTGGATTATTTGCGGAGGGAGGGAGAGGAGGTAGAGAGGATGCTAGATGAGGAGAGGACAAGGACCGACATTGGGGAGATACAAAGCACATTATAGCAGTAGGATGAGGAGCTGGAGAGTCTACAGGTGAGGGTGTAGAGAGCAAAGGCAAATGTTACTCGCCTGTGGGGGTGAGGGACTCAATATGACAGATGTTAGTCCCCATAGGGCTAAGGTAGATGTACTCTAATATGATGTAACAATGGGAGAGGGTGGAGAGGGCAAGATGGGAGGCTGCATAGTATAGAGGATTATATCATAGAGTGGTCCCAACAAAGCAGAGAGAAGAATCATACATAGAAAGTGTACATTCTCATAGGACCCACAGCTAGCATCTGACGCAAAGCCAATAGACAGGCAAATCGGTGGGTATGAGACCACCTAGGATAGGGGGAGTAGAGGGATTCAAAGGAGGAGGAAGGGATGAGGAGGGAGCCCGAGAGATATGAGGGGAGAGCTAGCTCCATATAACATTATGTATATTTTTAACCCTTCCAGGTGGCCATTGTACTATGACTGCTATATTCATTTTTGAGAGGCATATATATATGCGATATATGATTTTTTGCAGCGCTTATGCATGCATGTACTTTATTATGGACATTATTTTTTATTTTATGATGTGATGCATTGATGATGATTATGGATGTTTTGTGTTGGCTTATTTGTGATGCAGGATGGATTCTTACATATGCCTATACTTATGATATGTTACTGACACTTTGGTGCATGCAGGATGGATACTTATATATGCATGTGTTTATGTTATATTACTAACACTTTGATGGATGTAGGATGATTATCTATGTGGATGCATATGTTTTGGTATTTTATGATGTGTATATATATTTTTGGATGATGTATTATTTTTGGATTTTCTAATGATTTTGAGAATACATAGTGTGATTTAATGGATTAATCTATAATGAATATGCAACAAAATCTATAATGAAATGAACATGCACACTATAATGGATAAACTATAAAATGAGAAGTGCAACAAAATTTGAAATGCAAACTAAGTATAGGTGCACTGTACAAAATAAAAATGAATAATGCAACAAAATTTGAAATGCAACCTAAATGATGGATAATTTTTTTTTTGTGATGCAACCTAAATGATGGATAAAAAATGAATAATGCAACAAACTTTGAAATGTAACCTTAATGATGGATAAACAAAATTTGTGATGCAACCTAAATAATAGATAAATAATGAATAATGCAATAAATGAAAGATTAATGCAGCAAATAAAAATGAGTAATGCACTTATATGAATAACACAAAATTTATTTGAGAATATGCCAATCATAATACAATGACCTTAGGTAGGATAGAAAAATATGGGGGGGGGGGGGGGGAATTGAGGTCTCCAAGATGTGAAAAGGGGGATATGATAAAAAAATGTGATGATATGGGATGGGTAGGGAGATTTGTTGTGCACAAGATGTGGAGAGCCAACCTAGTTTGATATTTCCAAGGGTAATCTACACTACTAATTATAGGAACCGGTATGTTATGAAAACCCCAAGGCGTGGACTGAATCTCAAACAAACACTTATGCCTTGCACACAATCATGCAAGTGTTCATAAACACTAATGTAGGGTTGTCAGTACGTACAAGGGAAACCTTCAAACATGCCATACCACAAAAACATGCCCCAGTATGTCCCTTTACACAACATACCAAGATATAGATTGACCCTGGTAACCATGGGTAGGAACAGTCATAGGTCAAAGTGATGCAAATCAAAGTAATCACGCAAAATCATGCAAACAAAGTGCACCAAGCCAAATGAAATCTCTTGCCAAGACTAAGACTTAGGATTTGTGGGTATACTATCGGATAGGGGAAGGATGCATCCAAATGGGCATGAGTGACTGATGGATGTGAATAAAAAAATGAGTAGATGACATGGACACCTGAGTGCAGACATTTGACTATTGAGACTTAATGGAGTACATGTGGACAAGTGTTTGAATTATGTGCAAGTCAATAAGAAGCTCAAAACTAGAAATTAAGCTTAGTTTGGTGGGATGAAAGATTAGTTTGATGAGCTGAAAGCTCAGTTTAATGGGTTGATCCTTATTCATGATTCAGGCAGAAACTCATCATAAAGTGAGTGATCATTCTATCGAGTATGGCTGAGTGGATGAGGGGACAGTGTTCATGCTAGGATGAATGGGAGAAACGGTGACATACGGGATGATGGATGTGGTGGTGAATATGGATATATGATGGGTGAGTGGTGGAGATAGAGTCTGACCTGATAGACGATGGATCCAAATTTTTTACCTTGGCGCCTGCGAACAGGTTTTCACTAAGGTACTTACCCATATCGCCACAAAGTGTTTTTCACTAATGGACAAATTTATTTCTTTCTTAGTTTTTTTACCTTTTTTCATTTTTTTGTATTTTTCTTGATTTTTTTATTTTTCTTGAATTTTTTGAATTTTTTCTTGATTTTTTTTTTTTTTAATTTTTTCTTGATTTTTTTGATTTTTTTTTTTTTTTTTTTTTGAATTATTATTATTATTATTTTTAAGACAATTGGCGACCTTCTAAGGACTAGGCATAGAATCTCTTCAGGTGCATGATGCTCATAGGCTCATCTAGGGAATCCGCTTCAGGAGTAGCCAACTGATATACCCCTGATCCATACTTTGCTATGTTTACATAAGGTCCAAGCCAATTGGGCTCAAAATTGGCTTTCTTTTCTCTTTCTTGGAGGTTTCTCTGATTAGAGGCCTCAACTTGACCATTACCTTGTGGGTAATAGGGAGTGGAGAAGCGGTTCTGGATATCAAACTTTTGACATAGCTCCTTAACATCCCGATTTTTAAAAGGTCTGACATTATCTATGATAATAACCTTGGGGATTCCATATCGGCAGATTAAATAGTTCATAATGAATTTAGAGATCTGTTTACCAGTGGTGAAGGTAAGAGGAATGGCCTCCACCCACTTGGTGAAGTATTCAGTGGCAGTAATGATGAATTTATGACCATTGGAGGATGCAGGGTGGAATTTCCCAATGAGATCGAGCCCCCAATGTGAGAAGGGCCATGGTGTGATAAAAGGCTGCCAATCTTGTGATGGAGCATGAATCATGTCACCATTCTTCTAGCAAGGGATACATTTCTTCACATAATTATATGCATCTACTTCCATTGTAGGCCAGTAGTATCCCATTCGCAACAGTTTTTTAGCCAAGGTGAGAACACTTGAGTGTGCCCCACATATACCTTTGTGTACTTCACATAGTTCCCATTCAATCTCTTGTTTATCTAGACACCTTAGGAAGGAACTATCGAAATGCCTTCTAAATAGGGTGTCTCCAAGGATAGTATAATGGGCACATCAGCAGATAAAGGTTTGTTGTTGGGTTTTGGTGAGGTGTGGGGGAATGGTGTTATCTCTTAGGTAAGTGAAGGTCTCCTGATACCAAGGGGATTCGGGACCAACAAGTATGCACACCATTTCAAACTCTAGTAGGTCATATGTTGGTATGAAGAGTTGCTCAACTAGAAAATCACACTTTTGACTTTGTATCGACATTTGAAAGAGGGAACCAATAGTGGCCATTGCATCTACAGCTCTATTGTTGCTACGTGGAATCTAATACAACTTGATTGATGTAAAATTCTTCTTGAGGTCCTCAACCATATTGCAATAAGGAAGAAGCTTGTCATCTTTTGTTTGATACTCGTCATTGACTTGTTTAATGACAAGTTGGGAATCACCATAGACATGTAATTCCAATATCTTCCATTGGATAGCCAAATGGAGTCCAGAGATTCGCGCTTCATATTCTACAATGTTGTTAGTGCATGTAAAGGCTATCTTGTATGATTTAGGGATGCAATATCCTTGTGGTGTGATTAACAATATGCCTGCCGCCAATCCATTTTGAGTGCAAGAACCATCAAAGTATAATGACCACATGGAAGATGTAGTGACAACCATTATGAATTCATCTATAAATTATGTGAGGATAGGGTGATCACCTAGAAGTGGAGCATCTGCTAGCTGGTTTGCTATCACTTGTCCTTTGATTGATTTTATATCTACATATTCGATGTAGAACTCACTTAGTAACATGACCCATTTAGCAGTTCTGCTAGTGAGAGCAGCCTTTGATAAAAGATACTTGAGAGGGTTCATCTTAGCAATCAATTTTTTTTTATTGTTAAGCATGTAGTGCCAGAGCATTTGTGTGTTGAAGACAAGTGCTAAGCATTCTCTTTCAATAGGGGTATAATTGAGCTCATACCCTACTAATGTGCGACTGATATAGTATATAGCATGCTCTTTTCCTTGATCATTTGTCTATGCCAATAATTCCCCCAATGCCACTATAGTACTTGACATGTACAAAAGAAGTGGTTGTCTTGGAATGGGAGGCATAAGAACTAGAGGCGATGCAAGATATTCCTTGAGTTTATCGAAAGCCTTTTTGACATAGGCAATCCCATTTGAATTTGGTATGCTTGCGTAGTAGGTGTACAAATGGGTGACATTTATCGGCAAGCTACGAGATGAAGTGTCTGATAGAGTGGAGCTTTCCTTGGAGACTGCACAATTGTATGAGGGTCTTTTGGGGAGGCATTTCCATGATAGCTTTCACCTTTGTAGGATGAACCTCTATACCTCTACGAGAAACAATAAAACCTAATAGTTTCCCAAATGTGACGTCAAAGATGCATTTCTTGGGATTTAGGATCAGTTTATATTTTTCCAATCTCTCAAAAATTTGCCTTAAGATAGGGATGTGCTCATGTCTTGTCTTGGATTTTCCTAGAAGATCATCCACATAATCCTCCATGATTTTGTGCAAAAGGTCATGGAAAATTGTTATCATTTCTCATTGGTATGTAGCTCCAACATTCTTGAGACCAAAAGGCATGACTTGATAACAAAAGGTGCCCCATGGTGTTGTGAATGCTATTTTGTGTTGGTCTTCCTCTGCAATCCTAATCTGATTGTATCAAGAAAGTCTATCCATAAGTGATAAGATTTCATGTCCCGTTGTGAGGTCTACAACCATTTCCATGTTCGGGAGTGGGAAATCATCCTTAGAGAACACTCTATTCAAATCTCAGAAATCTATGCAAATACGAATGCCCCTAGCAGGTTTGTTGATAGGTACAATATTGGATACCCATTAAGGATAATCTATTGGTTTTTTGAATCCAACATCCAATATATTTAGAATCTCTGCTTTGACAAGGAGTGCAATCTGTGGATGCATCTTGTGTAATTTTTGCTTTACTAGTTTTGCATCCAAATGAACAACAAGATTGTGAACTACCAAGTCAGGATCTAGGCCTGGCACGTCAGCATATGACTACGCAAAATTGATACATTTTTTTGGTGAGAAAATTGATAAATTTTTGCTTCTCTTGATCTATCAAGGACTGAGCAATGAGCACGTTCTTTGGGGTGTCTTTAGTGCCGACATTGATAGTGTATGTTTCTTCTATCAGTAAATTTGACCTGTATTGTTGTGGATGCACAATAGTAGGGAGGTCAAGTCCCTCATCCTCAAGTTCTTGATCGAGGTTTTCATTTTCAGATATGCCCTTTGTTTTTACTTTTTCCTCATCCAAAGGTACTTCAGAGAGGTTTTCACCTAGGGAATCATGGTTTCCTTTTTTAAAATCTTTTTTGCGACTAAGGGCATTGACTTGACTACCAAAGTATCCATTCTCATGTAATTGAAGCCCATGAGATTTGTTACAGTCTTCTAAATTGCGCATAGTTAGGAGAGCCATGCGAGCATTTTTATCGACACATATGTCTAAAGCAGGTTTGTCTTGTTGGTCCCAGTCTATAAGCTTGGGGTGAACAAGTTGCATCTCATATGGGGTGGAAGGGATTATGGGGGTGATGGTGTTGAAATGGGTGTCAAAGAAGATGTCATCTTCATACTCAAAAGGTATTTCATTGAGTTTCTTTTCTTCAAAGTCTTTGACCTCCAAGGAGGGACTTGAAGGGGTACCAGTGATAGTGATCTTAGGTACTGGAGTATAACCCAAGCCCATGTTATACTTGTATGAGATGGCATTTATCGGTGTTTTGATTCCTTTCTCTTATAGCTCTAGGTTGTGTCCTTTATAACCCATCTTATCCACTATGGTTGATGCCTTTGGATATATCTTCTTGGGAATCTTTTCTAGTTCTTCATCTTCTTCATGGTACAACCACAAAGAAACATTTGTCTAGAGACTTTCCTCATCAAGTGGGCCTTATTTCTTGAAGGTGGTATCCTTACATTGTATAATAGGTTTCTGGTCTTTTTAAATTTCTTTGGGCTTGCCAAATGACTTAGGAGACATAGGGAGATTGCTTATTAATAAGACATCCTCAAGTTTGTATTCTCCACAACCATTGTCTAGGATCTTGACCTTGGGATCTATTTGAGATGAGTTGGAGGTGAATTTAGATGCATTAGATGGAGGAGATGGACCGGGTCTATTTAATAGGCAATGGTATGAATTTTTTCCCTCTAAGAGCTTGAAATACTGGAAAGGTTGTGGATTGCCTCTGATAGTGATCTCTCTACCATTGAAGGGAAATTTAATACATTGATGGTAAGTGGAAGGAATGGCTTGAAGGGAATGAATCCATGGTCTGTTGAGGAGGATGTTATAGGGGAGATCAAGATCTAGAACTTGGCAAGGGGTCTCAATTGTAATAGGGCCCTCTTGAAGAGGTAAAGTGATAATTCCTTTGGAAGCCCTTTCTACATCATCATAGGCTTTGATTTTGATTCGTCCTGATGTATCAACTAGGTCCTCAGAAAGCCTCAATTGCTTTATTAACTTATATGTACAAAGATTGAGTCCACATCCACCATCTATCAAGATGCATTTAACCTTGTGTTTCTTGGATAAGAGCTTCAATATGTAATGTTTTTTTATGATCATCATCTACAGGAGCATCATTGGAGGTGAAAACAAGGTGTTGCTGGGCAGTGAGGTTTCCAATGAGGGCTTGGAATTGGGCAGCATTGATGTTGTCAGGGACACATGACTCGAGGAGGGCTTGTTCCAAAATTTCCTTGTGGACAGGGGAGGTCTTGAGGAGTTCTAAGATGGAGATTTGTGCAGGGGTCTTCCCAAGATGGTCATATCAATGAGTGGATGACATTGGGGGAGGGTTTGATGGAGGAGGGGGGAGGGTTTGATGGAGGAGGGTGATGCAGAGATTCAAAGGACCCAACTCAAACTTAATAATACAAGACTATTTTATGATCAAGTTGACACAAATGGTGTCATAATACTCAATCAAGAGAAACACGACCCTTTGAGACTTTACAAACTACCTCAATGCATTGACAAAGAAAAATCATTGCAAAACTACCACCTTGCTACCATATTGATAGACCCTTACACAGTCAACCATAACTTTTGAAAATGAAAAAATTTATTCAATATCTCTAGTGAAATTATTCATAACTTGGTTATACAAAAAATATCCAAAACTTAAAAAAATCCAATAGTGGGAATGTGAGATATGGCCCCCGTATTAGGATTGTATTTTCTGCAACAGTCTGCCCCTAAAATTTCAGACCTTTACTGCCACAATGCACATGCCATCTTGTGCATGGCCTCTTGAAACCAAAAATTATGAAAATATACAATATAATACACCATCGTACCCATTTTTGGGTTTATATCAATTTGGAAATAAAATATAAAACATTTTCATGCTCACTATTAACCCTAGGGCAGGGATATGATTGTTTTCACAAGAAATTAGACATCTTCACCAAAACAAAACCAAATCACTTCAAACCAAAGCCAAAATAAACTTAGTTAATTATAGAAACATCTCCAACCATGAAGGAATGAAAAATAACTCATAAAAGCACTCAAAACAATGGAAAATCAGACTGTTCTATGGGGAAACCTAGAAAATACACATGAAAATTAGATTTTTATTGCTTCAAAACTCCAAACCTGATCAAAACACCTTTACCAACAACCACAAAATGATTCAATTTATTCCATTTATAACCCTCAAGGTCTTATAGGCCTAAATCCAACCTAAAACCAACTTATAACTAACTTATGACAACTTTTTGCATTCTTGACAACTTTTTGACAACAAAAAGTTTCTCCAAAGTTGTCAAGTTTGACAACTATGTATGTCAACTTGCCAAACCTATATATGAACCTTCTAAAACATTAAAATTGTCATTAGATGACCTTATAAACATATTTTATCCACCTAAACACACTTCTACCCCAAAAACCCAATTTTAGCCTTTTCTAGGCCTAATTGCTCAAAATGGCAATTTTACATTTTTTGACCATTACATTGCATTTCACTACATTTTATGGCTCACATGGCCATGTTACATCATTTAAAGACCTTATAGGTCTTTTTTTTCTTCATTTTTCATCAAATCCTTCATAGGGCATATCAGTGGCCTTGCTCAACCTTTTCTTCTTGGGTGCTCCTGTACCAGAGGGGCTTCTTGGATAGTTACCCTCCCACGATAGGTAGTTACATTGCAATCATTTTGAGAGTGGGAAGCGAAAGGTGTGGAACCTTAAATGACTATCTTAGAAGGTTTATGTATGCTTTCCAATTGAGGATGGGCAGGATCACCTTGAACAATGATCCTAAGTCTTCTTTAGGAAGGGAGAGGATTTTTTCCCTGGACAACGATGATGTTGAGATGGTTATCTGCAGGCTCAATGCGACCTACCAAAAATTCAAATCTGATTTTATGATTGGTATAATCATAGTTTGTGGTATTAGATGATGAGCCCTTGCCTTTGTCATGCTTCGGGAAAGGCTCCTGG